>NC_090934.1:17067500-17370074 GCF_040938575.1 Ambystoma mexicanum | reverse complement strand
AATGAGGGTAACATTAACAGGTGAGAGCGTTGAGGGGCAGACAGTAACGCAGTAATTGTTGGGAAGGGAACAGCACCATCCCCTCTAGGCGCTTTAAACTAAGGCAAGATACATTTGTGGCACTGTAATGAACCAAGTGGGCGGGGGGTCAGTGAAAGGGGCGCTTCTCCCTTCCAACAGGACCCCATGCTAACCGCATCAAGTATAGTATATTCATATAGTGCGGCCCAAGATGCGGGCGGCATCGCTATTTTTTAGAGATATTGATATTCCTAGGTAGAAGCGAAGGCTTGCTTAGTAAGCACGGTAAAGGTGGCATTGCATGCGTTAGACCCAGATTCACGAGGCCACAGAACTCTCCAGTCATGCCAGAGTGCCCATGAGGACAGTTCTCACCCCCACCCGCCATACTGTTTGTCAATTGTTCTTGGAAGTGTTGAGGAAGATGAGTCTTTCACCCAAAAGGAATGTGCCCTACAAGGCCGTGATTAGAGGCCTGCGCCTGGTGGGCATGTTATCTCACTTTGGCCGAAGCACGACCTGTCTAATTCCTGAGTGACCATGAGTTATGGCCCATAAACTGACTAAACCCTAAAATCCCTAAATTCCATGACACCAGGTGTCCTTTGACCATCAACCCCAAAGTAACAAGTCCTGAAATGTTCAAAGAGGATGGGCAGGATGTATCGTTGCCGCAACAATCGTGTGATCTTTATTGCGAGGTGCTGGGAGGGATACATTATAGTCCAAATGAGGGTGGAGACCTGGGGGTTGGATGGCACGGATGGAGTGAGTGAAATGTGCGGGTGAAGGTTAGAGTGCCCTTGAACCCCCTGTGCGTCTGTTTTGAAGCCTGTCAAGTGTACGTTATGAGTGATAAATAAGCTGTATAGTAGGAGTTAAGTTAATTTGTTTTCTGAACTTCGACGTGAGAAGATGAGCCCAGCAGTGCCAACGTGATGGGGGACGGACGGACTGGGCTCGGCAATAAACTGCCATACCATATTGATAAAGGGAGCACCTGTATAGGGTCCATCCAATAAGCCGCACAAGTATGTATTACATGTATTGCGTCATTATGACAATGTTCTGTCTTAAATGTTTCTGCTTGTACCTTTTTTGGCAGAACGTTCTTGACAGCAGAGTTCTTTGCTGTTGCTCTCATCTGACATGAGATTAAAACGTGTTATCCTTACAAGATCGACTTGGGCCTTTCTTCCCTAGTGGGTTGTATTTTCTCTGGTGTGAGTGTTCAGGGGTTTGCTTTCAGTTGGTGACCGCAACATGATCCCAGCCCCACGTACCAGTGGAGGCTTCCAGGCTGCTTCTCCAGAAGGACCCACGCCCACCTACAGTGACCGGCCTTGAAAAAAACACATGTTCCAAGTGGTCTAGTAGGCACCATTTTAAGAAAAGTTCTCTCTGCTCTTTGAATCCGGGCACCGGCTCTGAGGAAAGTGCAGACCGGTGTTGGAACCTGGTGATGGAGGAGTTTGGTTGAAAACGTACATGTGAGTAAACTCTTGTAAGAGATAACAAGTAGGGGACGGATGCATGGGGAAGTGTGAATGGTGTGAGAACGCGGAGAGCGAGGTCATTAATGTGATGTGGATGAGGTTAGGGTTGTTGCTAGTGAAAATTTGTATTCTTAGTTGATCGTTTCAGTAAGGCATTATAAGGTAAGGCAAGGGATCCCCTCCTCTGAAGGGGAGGGAAGGTGGTATCACGAGTCAGAATAATATTTAATGGAGGGTCTTGGAAATACAAAGTAGTGGTCTCATATAAGTAGTAGGCCTGGAACAAGTAGCAGTTGTTAGTGTAGCGTGTTGGTTCATCTTGTGGTAGTAGTGTTTTGTGGGTGAAGAAGCAGGCCCTTGAAGGGGCGGTACTCGTGTGAGTAGTGGTGTGGTGTGCTGCTGCCCGATCTCTTAGAGCAGCGTGTGAGCGTACGGCAGGGTGGGAGAGAAGGGTGAGGGTTGATTCTTTTGTTGTTATCAGTAAGCGGCAGCGTGCGCGGCGCATTAGAGAGGATCTGCAGGGCTGGTAAGGGATGGGCGTCACTAGCTTGGGGGAAGATCACCAATAGAGCACATGTAAAAGGCCCTGCCGCTGTATCGTCACAGGGTGGAAAAATACCATAAGCAGTGGATCGCAGAGACAGGAGAAAGGAGGGATTCGCAGGGCTTGCACAATAAGAGCATTTTGGAACACATGTCCACATTTTTAGTAGCAAAATATAAGGGGAAGCAGCTACAAAGAGAAAGGAGATCCCGGATCTTTGGCGTATGTTCGAAGATACAGAGAATCAAGGTAGTGGAGCGGAGGTGCAAAGACAGAGAAGCGAAAAGTACGGGAAGGAAGAAAGAGAAGGTGGGACACAGGTAGGGACCAAGGGATTCTATCCCTTGACACCATATCCCGCAGAAGGGTACACTAATCCAAGCTATGTTCCCACTACAATAGGGATCCCTCCCACTCCAGTAGGGTCCCCCGCAGGATCAGCAACATTACAGGTCACCACTCCCCCACCTCCGTATACCCACCTGCCTGAAGCACCAGCATTGACGGATTACAGGTCTAGGGAGTTTCAGGATAGGTCGGCAAGTTTGCTAACAGAATTATAGAGGTTACAGACATTGCCAGAAACAGGTAGTGAAGTAAGTGTACTAAGAACGGGGGCGTGAGAGTGGAAGTCAGGGGAGATATTGCTCAAAATGGATGTTGAAGGTATAAAATGTGCAGGGTTTGAGAAGGAAAACAGCCTAGGTGGGTGGATTGTTTTTGGAGAGGAGACTACAGTGCTGGGAGAAAATGTGGAGGGAGGGGATGATGGCACGTTCACAGAGGACCAGAGTGAAGACGAAGAGAGGGGTGAAGTGGCAGCTGAAACTACCCCCCGCCCCAAGCAGAAAATATCTGGGCAGGAAGCAGGTTGCGGAACAGAGCTCGCCGGATGGCATTGGTGAAAAGAAGAGGAATTGTGAAGAAGAGTATGGGAAGTAGAGCAATGATGCAGATGCCCCTCATACATAAGGGGGAAGGGAGGACACAGTATGAGCCTTGGCCTCAAATGGATAAGAATAATTTGATTAAGGCCCTCCCACAGCTTACAGCAGGAGCGAGCAAGTGGATATACTAGTTGGAGATGAAACGAGATGTATGGGTTAATGCTGGATACCCAGGAGTAACCCTGGGGAGGACGCACATGATGGAGCTTCATTTAATGGAGTTAGGGTAATGATATGGGACACACTACGGAGGGCCTTCCCGGATCCCCCCGACTTGTAATCTTTAATGCAGTTTACCATGGATGATGATGAGGACCCAGCTGGGTTTATTCTTAAAATGCAGGAGAAAAGGAGAGCAGAGACGGGAGGGCCTGTGGGATCAATCAATGCCATTCTTCTATTTTATTGTAAAGAGGGGTTTACGGCCTAAAGTGCAGAAGGCATTGGATAATATTGTGCGTATTAAGGCAAAAGGATGGCCGGAAATACAGAGCATAATAGTGCATCATTGTAAGAGGATTAAGGAGCGGGAGAGGAAAACAGCGCAGAGGCACCAGGGGGATGAAGAGAAGTTGGTAAAGAAAAAGTTGGCAAAAGTAGCAGTTCAGGTGCCCGTGCCATCGTTATTTCAGGTGGAGGGAACAGAAAGAACACAGCAAGTTGTGAGTGCCACTATCACAGCGCTCTGGGCAGAAGAAGGGCCGCAGCCAGGAAGGGGGGATTTTGAGGAGCAAAAGGAGGAGGGTTTGAAGCAAGGAGAAGTGGGTTTGGGCAATCTCAATTTTGGAATTGTTTGAGGTGTGGGCATTTCGCAAAGGAATGCAGAAGCAGGTCTGCGCTGGAGTATAACGATGGGTCGCAGCAACAGGGCCAAGGGCCCCAAGGACCTCAAGGATTAGGAAACCAGCAACAGGGCCAAGGGTACCAGAACCCGGGAGTATCCGCAGGGCAACACCAGGCTTTTAATCAGCAGCCACAAGCACCGGACACACAAGCACAACATCCACTACAGTAAAAGGAGGGTGGTGTTGCCCCGGTAATTGGCGCATCAGGTGGGGTGACCGCTCCCTTTGGAGGAGCAGCAGTAGTAGGAGGTAGCCCTTTCTCGTTCCCTGGAACGAACATGTATGCCGATTAGGACAGCCCACAGAGAGCAGTCGCATGTCCGGTCCTATTGGCAACTATCCACCCTGAAGAGGAACCATTGGTGGGTGCGGAGATAGGAAACAAGCAATTTATATTTATGGTGGATTCTGGTGCAAATAAATCATGATTTATGGAAGGCAACTTTTCACTATCCGTAAAATATCTTGAAGCGCAGGGGTTCTCTGGGGCTATTTCCAAGGTTCCATACACTGAGGAGTTAGATGTAAAGGTGGGAGGAAAGATAGTACGGGCACTCCTACTGTATTCCGAGAGTTCCCCTGTCAATCTACTTGGTAAGGACCTGCTCAGTAAGCTAAACATGACTATATCCCTTACAGATCATGGAGTAGTATGTTCTACGCCTGGGATGTGCTCCGTGAAGGCGATGTTGATAATTCACATGATGGCAAGGGAGGTGGTGGTCCACGGGATACCCATAGACCTAGATGTGTTTATTTATGGTATTTATGGTATCACGGTGCTTGTGAAGGCAGTGCCCCAGATTGCCAAGGAGTGCTGGCGAGTGCCCACTGATTTCATTTTCCATCTAGCTGTGTCTCCTGAGGTGGTGGCAGGAACGGTACTATCACTGGACCTGCAGGGGTTAGTAGTGTCAGACTGAAAGATGATGGGTAGGGACGGGTGGGAGTGGCACACAGTGCTCTGTGTAGACCCGCCAGTGCCGGTAAAGGAGGCGACGGATGATGAATTATTTGAGAATAATGACAAAGAGGGGGAAATAATTCTAGAAATGTGCATCCCTTGTGACATAATGGTACAGTACCGTCGAGTGCAGTGTCCCCTACTGGAAGTTGTAACTCCATCCGCATTTATAGATGAAGATTTACAGGACGTGCCCCCAAAGCTATGGACCACAAATCCACATGATGTAGGGATGTTTAACACCTGTGCATATAACCCTGAAGCAAAGTGCGGTGCTGCCCAGGTTAAGACTATATCCACTGTCAAGCGCGTTGGAGGAGGGCATTAGGAAAACAATAGAGGCCCTACTGGATCAGGGGATTATCGTGCCATCCATGTCCCTGTGTAACACGGCAATATATCCCATAAAAAAATCAACGGGGGCATTTGGAGAATTATCCTGGACTTGCACCCCCCAAATTATGTGATAAGGAAAGTAGTTCCAGTAGTTCCGAATCCTGCAACAATTTTATGTAGTATACCCAAGGATGCCACATAGTTCACTGTAGTGGATCTGAAAAATGCATTCTTTTCGATTCCACTCCATCCTGAGTCGAGGTACCTCACAGCATTCACACAGGGCCAGATGCGGTTCGAACATACTAGGTTACCTCAGGGGTACTGCGAAAGCCTGAGTATTTTTAACAAAATATTTCATGCTGATCTTGGAAACATTCAGGAGCCCAGCATGATTATCCAGTACGTAGACGATCTGCTAGTATGCAGTGATAGCGAAACGCAATGTCGAAGGGACTCTGTTACACTCCTGAACCTACTGGTCTGTAAAGCGTACATGGTTGACCAGGCTAAACTACAATATTGCCAGCAGGAAGTAATATATTTGGGGAAGTTCATATCAGTGAATGGGAAGAGGACACTACCCGATAGGGCAGTGGCAGAATGCGCCACCCACCGACCCACCTCAGTTAAAGAGATGCAGACATTTCTGGGCCTGTGTAACTACTGCAGGGCCTGGATTCTAGATCACGCTGCATACATAAGGCCACTTTTGCAGGCTCTTAGGGAAGCGCAGAAAACAAAGGATCACAAGTTATTGTGGACGTCAGAAATGATCAGACCGTTTGACGATTTAAAAGAAGTCATCAGTTTGGCACCCGTACTGGCAACCCCAGACTATACACAGGAATTATATTTGTTTCTTTGCATTCTGATGGTCAGTTTATGACAGCAGTGTTGACGAAGAAGAGTACTATGGGCCATAAGCCATTGGCCTATCATAGTGGTTCTTTAGAGCAGTGATGCAAAGGCAGTTCGCGTAAGAACAAGCATTAGCAGCTGCTACCTTTGCTATAGAGAAAAGTTTCACAATCGCGATGGGGTGTTCAGTAACTTTGTATGTGGAACATTCTTTGTTTGCTATCTTGGAGAGGTCGAAGTCAACCCTGACTATGCAAAGGTCATCGGCATATGAGATTATCATTTCGAAACCTCGCATTCACGTGGTTAGGTGTAAGACTGTGAATCCTGCCAGCTTTTTAACAGATATGCCGATGGCAGAGGACTTCACAGTACACGACTGTGCCACATACGAGGGGGAGGAGGATGACACTCCCAAACTAAGGGATTGTGCATTAAAAGAGAGTATAGTACTTATCGTTGACGGGTCGTCCACAATTGATCAGGAGAATGGGCAGAGGTGGACAGGGGCAGCAGTGGTACAACTTGAGGGAGGGGAGTACAATATGGTGGTTATAAGGAGGTTGCCCACACACTATTCCGCACAAGTGGCAGAACCTGTGGTGCTCATCGAAGCACTGAGAGTGTCGCAAGGGTGTCATGTTACAATATATTCCGACTCAGAGTATATTACAACACTGGTACATGCGGGACTCTCCCGTTGGAAGAGGAGCGGGTTCAGGAGGGCGGATGAGTCTTTGGAACATCATGCTGTGCTATTAGAAATACTGATTTAAGCATTATCACAGCCATCTGTAGTGGCAGTCGTCAAGTGCGCCACCCATGCTTACGGAAAAGACGGAATCTGAAGGGCGAACGTAGACGCCAATGCGGTAGCCCAAATGGCGGCATTCCAGTCAAGTGAAACATCCACTGAGTATGTTATTTCCCGACCGACAGACGAGTGTCCAGTGCCTTAAAATCTACCAAATCATCCAAACCTGGATGGCTCGCATGGCCTTTGTCTTAACGAGGACAAGACTGAGCTCTTAATCATAGCGTCTACCAGCAAACTTAACAAATTATCCCACTCATACAATTCCATCACCATTGATGGTATCAAAATCAAGGTAGCCAAGGAAGTTAAAACCTTAGGAGTCCACTTAGATTCAGCTCTCACTCTCAACAAGCAAGTTAATGCTACAGCCTCAGCAACTCGCTACACTTGCAAACTTATTCACGCCTGCAAACCATACCTATCCACAGACAGTTGTGCCACCATAGCGTGAGCCCTCATCCTCTCCAAATTAGACTACTGCAATGCACTGTACCTAGGCACCAGTAAACACAACACCAACAAACTCCAAACTCTGCACAACAATGCCCTTAGAACAGCTCTAGGAATTCCCAAAGGGCAACACATATCTGACCAAAGAAGAGCTGTCAACTGGCTGGCTATCAACGACCGTATTAAACTTAAAACTCTGAACATTACACACAATTGTCTGAACAATAAAGCACCTGTATACCTCACAGAGAAAGTCACAAAGCACACCTCTGAACGCCCCATCAGAAAGGCCCACTCAAATAGTATCAAAATCCCCAACTTTAAACTGAAAAGAACTGGTGTTTCCAGCTTTCCAGTACTAGTAGCTCATCTCTGGAACTCTATCCCAGACTCACTCAGAGCTACCCCTTCCTTCCATGTGTTCAAAGCTAATGCCAAACTCTGGCGTCACACGAACGACTGTTAAATGCCTCAACTGTACCTAATATTATGTATACTTAATGTAAATATCTGAAACTGTAATATATCTTACTTGTAAGTCATGTGACACTGCAAGTCATGTGACATTGTAGCATAAGAAATGCCTCATATATGATCCTGTAATATAAGAAATGTATAATATTCGTGTACCTGTAACACAAGTTTTTATTTCTTGCAAGCACCCAGTTGCTTAACAGCCAGGTGCGCTCTATAAATAAATAAATAATACAATACAATACAATACAATTAAACCGTGTTGCCTATAGCCCAGATTATTGAGCTTCAAGGGAGGGCGCCTGCGTGGGAGAAGGAGTTGTGGTTACATAGAGGATGTAAGCAGTCTCCGACAGATCTGTTGTGGAGGCGGGAAAGCTCTAGGAAGACAGTGATGCCCTGGGAGTTGCTAGTGGTAGCCTTCAAACAATTGCACTACACTTCCCATAGTTCGAATCAACACATAGCTGCAGATATACAGGAGGATTGGTTCACACCAAATATCCAGAAGAATATTACTGATATGGTCGTTTATTGCACCACATGTCAAAGTTTTAGCACAGGGATGACACTACAAGGGACATTGCCCCGCCCTATTGGGCCGTTCTGTGAGTTACACATAGACTACGCCAAAATGGGAGCGTTCTAATGGTTTGAGGTACCTCATAGTGGTTCCTATCTCAAGGTGTGTGGAAGCAGGGCCCTGTGTGCATCCAGATGCCAAGTGTGCTGCAAGGTTTCTGGTGCAGGAAGTTTTCCCGCGCTGGGGTGTGTGCGAAGATTTGTGGTCAGATAATGGCACGCATTTCTTCAATGCATTATTCCAGCATGTTACAGCACTACTTGGTATCAAGCATCGGATGTGTTTGATTTATCACCCAGAGGCCAACAGCGTTGTGGAGAGGATAAATGGCCTCCGTAAGAGAAAGTTGTCCAAACTGTGAAGAAAAACTTGATGTACTGTCTGCCCCTGGCCCTTTTTAACTTACGCATGCAGCCAAGTAAACACCACCACCTGTTACCTCACTTGGTGGTTACTGGTCGGCGCATGCATACCCCCGTATCCCCTGTGAGAAGGGTTTCTGATGCACATAGGATTGCAACAGTGCTAGGAGAGGAATTCAGGGATTATTTGACGACACTAACTCGGGCCATTAAATGTGTCTCCCGACAGATTGCACATCCCATAACCGTGACTGCGGAGATGCCCGATACTGAACAGACAACAGGGACAGACCCTGAGCATATAACAGGCAAACCACTGCTGCTGGCGGATTACATATATGTCTGCACCGTTTTGCACCACTGGAAAGATCCCTGGTTCCAGGGACCATACGAGGTGGTGTTTTGTACTCCCCTCATGGTCAAAGTGCAGTAATTGCATTACTGGGCCCACCTCTCTGACGTTCGTAGGGCTCCTCCAGAAAGTCCAGTGGTGCATCAGTTGACTTAAGAACAGGGGTAACAATACCTGTACCCCGAGCACCTTAACAGCCTGCCCGAAGGAGACCTGGGTGTGGTGGCATGCCCAAGTGGCAGGCCGAAGTTTAGCTGCTAGCTCCATACTTTTTCTCTTCTAGGAGCTCTCTCTCTCTATATCTCTCCCTCTTACCCCGTGTTTCATCTTGTGTCTTTTTCTGTCTTGGATAGTGTACGCCTCACATTCACCTCCCTTTTTTGTTGTCTTGTGTGTCTGTGCTTCTATTGCATGTGAAAAGAAGATGGACCCAGCTCATCTACATAGGTTATTAAGTAGGGACGCAAGGTGTACAGATGCAAACTAAAGACTATGGAAATATATCTATTACTGTTGGTTAGCACTTGCTGGAGGATTGTGTGTGATATTGTTAATAGTAGTGGGAGTGTTTTGGGGAGTGTATTATAGGGGGCGGTCCTATAAAGTGGTGGGGTGGGGGAAATAGGATTGTACATTATCCAAACGGAACAATACATATCGATGTCAATAACGAGAGTAGAAATACATATATTAGCAAGTACGACACGTATCAAGGGCTGGGCTTTCATGTGATTGAGTATATTCATCACCCTGAATTCTCTAATTCCTGGAATTCGGATGTGAGTGGTGTGGGGAGAATAACTGTAAATGGGAGTTGTTATGTGTGTTCATTAATTCTGAACGTGTCAGGGGCTCCAAGGTGTTAGTGCCACAAGCAGTCCCAATTATAGAGGCACAATGTCTGGTTCATTTTGCACTATGCAGAATAAAAGGAACGTTCCAGGCACACAGTGTGAAATTTCAAATGGTAGCTCAGATTTCATAAAGTGCCCCGATGACCAACGAAACATCAAGTATGTGGAGTTATGTTACCTGATGGTGAAGGGGCGGAAATATGTCAACAATTACTGTCTGTCATGAACCGCCGCCTGGGCCCATTCTGGACTTCGTGGTCCCTGACCCATAGAGGACTGAATTCCGTGATCCTTCCAACATGGCCATTTGGTGTGGAACGCAGCTTGCCAGTCTTTATGCGCTACGTTCAACATTCTACAAAGCAGACACACCCCCGCGGCTCTGTGCGTCTCAACACTACCGCTCTGAGCAGTCTGACATTTGTTGCCGAAGTTCGCCCGGAACTTCCTTCCTAGTCCTGTTTCCCGATTCCTTGAATCTACTTCCTCCCTTTCCTTTCCTCGAACTTACCTTACCATTGTTCCGGGATCCTTGCCTGCGCTCGAGTCACTGCGTTCCGTGCCTCCGAGCTCGGACTTAGTCTCCTTCCTGGTACTGGACATCCGACCGCCTCCTGGAGTAGGACCGCTAACCCCACGCTGGAACCAGACGATCGGCACACAAGTCTCTACAAATCCCGGACCGTGCAAAAGAAATCATCAAAGAAGGTCACAAGCAAGGAAAGACAGGTGAGAAGGGGAGAGACTTGTGACAGATTGAGACGCCTAAAAAACGATACGAATACAGAGATGGAAGCCGCGGTTCAAGACCTCATGCAAGGTAAGCAGGAATTAACCACTGAAGTCCAGAACCTCAAGGCAGAGAATGCTGCTTTAAAGCAGCTAGTCTTGTCTCGTGCCTCTGCTACTAAAGAAAGTGTCTTATTGGGAGGAGTGGTGGACAAATATGATGGCTCTTCAAAGAACCTTCGTGCCTTCCTTGACTCATGTTTGGTGCATTTCACCTTCAAGCCCTACTACTTTTCCACCCCAAGAGCCAAGGTGGGGTTTATGATCTCACACCTCACCGGTAACGCCTTAACCTGGGAAATCCCCCTAGTCAATTCGGGCGACGCCCTCCTAGATGATTATGATGGATTCGTGGAAGCCCTAAAAGCCATGTTTGATCGCCCAGAGCTTGTTTACAGCTCTCAGTAACGACTACTTGAATTTCAACAAGGATCCCAGGATATGCTTACCTAGGTGACCCGCTTTAAACAACTTGTAAAAGAGGCTGATTGGTCCCAAGAAGCCAGATTCACCCTCTTTCGAAGAGGCCTAAATGAAGAAATAAAGGACTAGATAGCCAGGATACCTCGCCCAAGCTCCTTCCAGGCCCTCATGGACCTCTCCCTACAAATTGACTTTCGTATCCAGGAAAGAAAGGCAGAGAAAAGAAAGTCTAAGTCAACATCTCAAAAGGCTGTCACAGACCATTCATACAGACCAGAGCCCGCAGCTTCTCCAACCCCGGATCCAAAACCCATGCAACTGGGGTCCTTCCGTGGACCCATTACCCCACAAGAAAGGATGCGCCAGATTCAAACTGGACTGGCATGTACTGCGCATCCGATAAACACCTCGTGAGAGAGTGCCCTATTGCTCCACCACAGCGTTCGGGAAACGCCAGCTCCCGATCCTAGATGGAGCACAGTTTCGGGAGAAAGGTGGCTGCTCCTCATCAATTCCTTCCTTGAACTCTCCTGCGCAAAACAATCTTGTGATTCTACAGGCATTCCTATCACCTTCCAAGAAAGAATCCTACCCCATCTTGGCACTAGTGGATTGCGGAGCCATGGGCATATTCATAGATCATGATTGGGTCACTAGTCACAACATCCCCCACGAAACACGAGAGACTGCAAACTGTTGAAGCTATTAATGGGAGTCCCTTATCTTCAGGACCCATAACCCTTCAAACCAAAGAGATTCTTCTTTCTATAAATCACCACCAAGAAAGTATTAAATTTGATATCCTAAGATCTGCTCATTATCCAAGTGTTCTAGGCATGCCCTGGTTACAGAAGCATAACCCCTATATCAACTGGGCAGCAGGCTCCTTATTTCTTTGGTTCAGAACATTGTATGTCCCACTGTTTGTCCCCAATCACTTTACCAAGTTCCTCTGAAGACTCTCAAGAAACTCAGCAAATTCCAGTCACCGTATCTAACATTATTCGGATTCCCAGGGCCTACCAGGCATACGCAGATGTGTTCTCAACAGCAATTGTTCAAATTCTGCCACCCCACAGACCAGAGGATTGTGCCATTGACACTGAACCTTCAGCCGGGATCCCTTTCGGAAGAATGTTTATTCTGTCAGAACCAGAAAAAAGGGCCCTCTGGGAATACCTGGACACCAACTTGGAAAATGGAACTATTCGACCATCCAAGTCCCTAGCGGGCGCTTCCCTTTTCTTTGTTCCTAAGAAGGATTCCAAGGAGCTCAGGCCGTGTTTGGATTACTGTGGCGTTAACCAATGCACTCTCAAGGATCCTTACCCATTGCCTCTCATCTCGGATATCCTGGAAGCAGTGAGAGGTACAGTCATCTTCACAAAACTAGATCTCAGGGGTGCCTACCATCTTATTCGTATAAAAGAAGGTGATGAATGGAAAACAGCCTTTAGAACACCCTTTGGCCATTTTGAATACTTGGTCATGCCCTTTGGACTTGCTAATGCCCCTGCAATTTTCCAACATTTCATGGATCGGGTCTTTTCTGATATGTTGTTCCTCTTTGTCATTGTTTACTTAGACGACATACTGATCTACTCCAAGGACCATCTGAAACACGAAGAGCACGTAAGGACAGTCTTACAACGTTTACGAGAACACAAGCTCCTGGCCAAACCTGAGAAATGTCTTTTCCATGTATCAACTGTTCACTATCTCAGATTCGTTCTTAGCCCAAAGGGGATCGGGATGGATTCTTCGAAGGTTGATTCCATTCTATCTTGGCCTGTTCCGACCACTGTAAAACAAATTCAATCCTTCCTGGGGCTTGCTAATTTCTACAGGAAATGTATACCCTGCGTTCTCTGAGATTGTGCATCCCATTGTCACACTATTAAAGAAAGATACTCTCTTTCAGTGGACCACAGCCCAGGATTCGGCATTTCAACGGTTGAAGTTGGAGTTCACACAAGCTCCCATCCTAGCTCAAGCCGACACTGACCGACCTTTTCTTGTTGAAACTGATGCCTCCAACTACGCCATCGGGGCAGAGCCGCGGGGGTGTGTCTGCTTTGTAGAATGTTGAACGTAGCGCATAAAGACTGGCAAGCTGCGTTCCACACCAAATGGCCATGTTGGAAGGATCACGGAATTCAGTCCTCTATGGGTCAGGGGCAGTCCTGAAACAGGAACTTGGCGACAAGTTAGAACACCCCATCGCCTATCTCCCCCGCACCTTGGCTCCCAGTGAAACTCATTATTCCTCCTGGAGAAGCAATTGTTAGCCATTCGTCAAGCCTTCACTGAATGGTGTCATTTCCTTCTGGGAGCCAAACACCCAGTACAAGTCCGCACGGACCATCGGAATCTTCCAGTTCTACAATCCCTGGAATGTAGAAACAGTCGCCAAGCCCGTTGGGCCTTCTTTTTTGCCCAATACCAATTTCAAATCCATCATTTTCCTGGAACACATAACATTATTGCTGATGCCTTATCCAGACGTCCTGGTTACGAAACCTTTGAGGACCGGACCTTTCCTAAGATGTTTCCCAACTCAATATTTGTTGCTCAAGCAATCATTCTCCTGGAGGATATTCAAGCCAAACTCAGTCCTCTGAACCCTGGAAGGAGTTTAAGAAGAACAATCGGTGGAATCTCAAATCAAAAGACGGATATCTCTTCAAGGACAATCGACTGGTCATCCCTACTCCTGGATTGAGACAAAAAATCACAAGCCTATGCCATGATACCCTCCATTCAGGACACCGTGGCATAACCAACACCCTCCATCTTATACAAAGACAGTTTTGGTGGCCAAGGATGAAGGATGACATCAAGATCCATGTCCAGACTTGTGCAGTCTGTAATCAGAACAAACATGACAATAAAAGACCAGCAGGTCTCCTACACCAACCAGCACTACCAACAAGACCCTGGGAAATCATTGCCACCCACAGACTTTATTGTAGAACTACCTTCTTCCAGAGGCTACACGACTAGAATGGTTACCATTGATTTGTTCACACATATGGCTAATTTTACGCCTCTATACAAACTACCATCCTCATCTGAACTCGGGATTTTTCTAGAACACATATTCCGGCTTCATGGATTTCCTTCCAAAATCCTTTCCGACAGAGGACCCCAGTACATATCCCAGTTCTGGAAACAGCTATGTCGTATATTGGGAATTCAACGTGCATTGTCTTCGGGTTATCAACCACAGATCAATGGTGCTACCGAACGAGTAAACCAAACCCTGGAACAGTATCTTCGTTGTTTCGCCACCAAAGTCCAGGATGATTGGTCACTCTTAGTACCTGTGGCCGAGTTCGCATATAACAATTTGGTTCATTCTGCTATCAAGACCAGTGTTTCTTCTGTAGTCAAGGATTTCATCCTTCAGTCCTACCATCCGTTCTCCCACATCCTACCCCAGTTCCAGCGGTTGATTCCTGGATTGAAACACTAATCAATGTGCACAAAGAAGCAAAGGAACACCTAGAAAAGGCCCGAAGAGACGTGAAACAATATGCAGACACCAAAATTGGTGATAAGGTCTGGTTATCCTCAAAACTCCTCCCTCGGCATCTACGACCAAATAAATTGGCTCCCAGGTATTACGGACCCTTTTCTATAAAGGAAATTGTTAATCCAGTGGCCTTTCGACTCCGACTACGAGAGTCTTAGAAAAGGATTCATCCAGTCTTCCACACTTCTTTATTAAAACCATATGTTCAGCCCTCTCAAACTGCTCCAAGATCCACCCAGTGATTATCAATGACCAACTTGAATATGAGGTCTCCAGAATCTGTGACTCGAGGTACCGACGTGGTCAACTACAGTATTTGGTCAAGTGGAAAGGGTATCCTCCCAGTGAGCACACCTGGGAAACCGTGTCAAAAATGAATGCCCCCCTGCTGATACGAAGATACCATCTCATCCATCCAGGCAAACCCGGAAGAGCTGGGTTTCGGAGGAGGCATACTGTCATGAACCGCCGCGTGCGCCTATTCTGGACTTCGTGGTCCCTGACCCATAGAGGACTGAATTCCGTGATCCTTCCAACATGGCTGTTTGGTGCGGAACGCAGCTTGCCAGTCTTTACACGCTACGTTCAACATTCTACAAAGCAGAAACACCCCCGCGGCTCTGTGCATCTCAACGCTACCACTCGGAGCAGTCAGACGTGTGTTGCCGAAGTTCGCCCGGGACTTCCTTCCTAGTCCTGTTTCCTGATTCCTTGAATCTACTTCCTCCCTTTCCTTTCCTTGAACTTACCTTATCATTCTTAAGGGATCCTCGCCTGCGCTCGAGTCACGGCGTTCCGTGCCTCCGAGCTCGGACTTAGTCTCCTTCCTGGTTCCTGGTACTGGACATCCGACCGCCTCCTGGAGTAGGACCGCTATCCCCACGCTGGAACCCGACGACCAGCACACGAGTCTCTACAAATCCCGGACCGTGCGAAAGAAATCATCAAAGAAGGTTGCATGCAAGGAAAGACAGGTGAGAAGGGGAGAGACTTGTGACACTGTCAGGACAGCAGACTACCTTGCTTGGCAGAAGAACTAGTAACATATAGCAAGGACAGAATAGCAGGAGTGGTCAACCTCTGTGCACAAATATGGACAGAGCATATCACAAAACTAACGTGGATTGCAACGATGGAAAAGCTGGTGCAAGTGCACAAGGGAGAAGAATACAAGCTCTGTTCCCGCAGCAAGGGTACATTCTCTGTTGGCACGAACAAACATTGTAAAAAGACTCTCTTGATCGCAGACATGAAGAAAGGAACAGCGGCATTGATGGATTACTACTGGATCTGTGGTCGTCAAGCGTACTTGCACCTCCCAGCATCATGAAGGGGCTGTTGTTTGCTGGCCACATTGTTTTCAGCGCTATTGGTAATCCCAGAAGAGCACCCGAGGTGGGGAGATCTGCCGGCAGCGGGGCCAATGAGTTTCACCACAGTACTACCTTAGGATAATAGCCCGGTACCCACGCAAGTGCCCCATATACGGCTAGGAAAAGGACAATTCCAGGAACCACAGAGAATGAAAAGGTCAAACTACATTTCTAAAGACTCTTCCACTTTGCTTGCTGAAATAACAGAAGAATCAGCTCTTCAGCTCAGCAGAGTCCTTCTACGCTTCCTTACTCTTGCCAGGGGTCCAAGAGGCAGCCAATGCTAAATGACTGCAGATCATGCAGTGGAAATTGGTCCAGCTGGCAAACGACACAGAGCATGGGTTCAACGTGATCAAGTTGAGTTACGAGCACTAAGACTTATGACAATGCAAAATACATATGTGCTCGATATGTTGACAGCAATAGAAGGTGGGGTCTACAAAATGTTTTGCCATTCCTTTTGCACATTCATACCTCCAGAAGATGTGGAAAATGCATCACTCTCCCACATCATTGCAGCTGTCCATGGCCTAGGTGTTCGCATGAAGAAGGAGGGGGGAATTCAGGACACTGATTGGCTAAGCATGACTTTCAAGTGACCCCGTCATGGCTAGGAGCAATCGTGAAGATGTTAATGCCCATCATTGTATTCATTATGGTCATTTTGTGCACGTGTCAGCTGGTTCTTCGATGCCGTGCCACTGTGGCACCTGATAGCGCTAGAGTGATGGTATCAATTGGGGGTTCCAAAGCACCTTGCAAAACAAAAAACATTGAAGTACAAACCGATGTTCTATTAGGTGGCCTGAAGTATGAAATGTGTCCCATCCCGTAGAGAGATGAAGTTGATCCTTTATACCACATGGTAATTTCTCAACCCCCTGATCCAGAAAATTACAGAGGTTTGGGTGGACCTGGCGGGGGAGGGGGGTTGTATTTACATGACTTGTTCACCTGAAGAGTATGTGCGTAGGGGGGAGAGTTGGCGATCAGTGTCTAGGGTGTTGGTGCCAGTGAAACAGAATAAGCCATATGTGGATATAGAAACTGGGGAGTAGGAGTGCAGAGCAAGTCCAAAATTCATTGCTGTAGAAGTAACGAAAGGGGGGAATGTTGGAAAAGGAACAGTCTCACTCCCCCACCCCCTGGCACTTTAAAGTAAGGCGAAATGCATTTGAGGCACTGATATGAAACAGGGAGTAGGGGGTCGGTGAAAGGGGTGCTTCTCCCGCCCAACAGGACCCCATGCTAACCTCATCAAGTAGAGCATATTCATATGGTGCGGCCCAAGACGCAAGCAGCATCGCTATTTCTTTTAGATATTAATATTCCTAGTAGAAGCGAAGGCTTGCGTGGTAAGCATAATAAAGGTGGCATTGCATGCGTTAGACCCAAATTCATGAGGCCACAGAACTCACCAGTCATGTCTGAGCACCCATGAGGACATTTTGCACCCCCACCCGCCACACTGTTTGTCCATTGTTCTTAAAAGCGTTGTGAAGATGTGTCTTTCACCCAAAAGGAATATGCCCTACAAGGCCATGATTAGAGGCCGGCACCTGGTGGGCATGTTATATCACTTTGGCCAAAGCACGACCCGGCTTATTCCCGAGTGACCTCGAGCTATGGTCCATATAACTGACTAAACCCTAAAATCCCAAAATTTCATGACACCAGGTGCCTTTGACCATCAATCCCAAAGTAACAAGTCCTGAAATGTTCAAAGGGGGTGGACAGGATGTATCATTTCAGCAACAATCGTGCGATTTGTATTGCGAGGTGCTGGGAGGGATACATTATAGTTCAAACAAGGGTGGAGACCTGGGAGTCGGATGGCGTAGGGAGGGAATGAAATTTGCAGGTGAAGGTTAGAGTGCCCTGGAACCTCCTGCACGTCTGTTTTGAAGCCTGCCAAGTGCACGGTATGAGTGATAAATAAGCTGTATAGTAGGAGTGCAGTTAATTTGTTTTCTGACCTTCAACGTGAGAAGAAGATGAGCCCAGCAGTGGCCACATGATGGAAGATGGACAGACTGGGCTGGGGTCAATAAACTGCCATCCCAAATGGATAAAGGCAGCACCTGTATAGGGTCCATCCAATCAGCCGCACAGGTGTGTATTGCATGTAGTGCATCATTATGGTGATGTTTTTCCTTAAATGTTTCTGCTTGTACCTTTTTTGGCAGAACGTTTTTGGCAGCAGAGTTCTTTGCTATTGCTCTCATCTGCGCATGAGATTAAAACGTGTTATCCTTACAAGATCAACTTGGGCCTTTCTTCTCTGGCGGGCTGTATTTTCTCTGGTGTGAGCGTTCAGGGGCTTCCTTTCACAATTAACATGGTAGCCCTTTGTTGAGCTACAGTAGTCACCCTGTGGCTGGTGAGTAGTCTAGGAGTCTAGGTAATGTCAACATGTGACTGAAAAAGGAAGGGCTTCAGTTCTATACGTAACAGGAGGCGAGAGGGAATGGTCCACATTGCTGCTGTGATAGAATTCCATAGGAATGGAGCGTGGCAAGCGAATCGCTGTTTCCTAGTTTTCTCCTTGCTGGCCCATCTAGTCTCTGGTCTGGCAATGATCCTTCTGCGCGTCTGTTACGATCTGCCTGAGCTGTTTAACTAAGTCGGCATGCAAGCCGATGTGCCTGCTGAGGTATCCTTGTAGGTCACACAGGCATCTTTTAATAGGATCCTAGCTGGTAAGGGTGTCCAGTCAGATCGCATATAATGTAGGAGATTTGGGGTCGAATTTGTATGCCTCTGTTTTGAGGTGACCCACTATGTGATATATCTCCTGAAGGAGGGGCTCGCTACATGGCTCGTAGGGCATTTCCTCATTGATCTTGCAAAATAGGGTGATTTGATGCAAGCCCTTTTGGACCTTTTTAGCTATGTGTTGTTGAAAGGTTAATTTCATTTCAACAATGAATCTGAGAGATTTTCGCTACATTAATGCGTTGTAAGGTGAATTTGTCCAAGTGCATACCGTCTAGCCACCTTTGAGTGATCCTAGTGTTTTCGGCTAAAGGACACTATGGGCCTCATTACGACCTATGCGATAACCATGGCGCTAGTAGCGCCATGGTTGCCGCCGGTATTTTACCGATTCCGCCATGGTGAATGGCGGAATTAACGCCCCATTCCAAGGTTGGCGGGGCAGTAATTCCCCATTCACCATTGGCCCTTCCCCATTCCCATTTTTGCCCCCATAGGGCTCAATGGAAATGGGGAAGGCGGTAGTTACGGTACCGCAAATTGCGGTACCGTAATTACCTCCAAGGTCCCTTTACTGGTCCAAACGGCTGGTAAAACCAGCCGTTAAGGTAGGGACCCGCAAAGGGACCTCGTAATTAGGCGCTATGGGGTTAACGGCGCCACCACCTTTTACTGCGCCGTTAACCCCTTACCGCCTGGGTCGTAATGAGGCCCAATGCCTTTAAGGGGGTCCCATGTGAGCAACGAGGCACGTGGGTCGGAAGGGGAGGAGAAAGGAAAGTATGTGAAAACGTTCATAAAGGACTTAAATAAAATAAGAGTTAGATACAAAGCATTGGTGTCCTGGTCGTCTTTCCATACCTCGAAGGGAGGTAACAACTGGTGACAAGGATGATTTTTACCCCCAGTCCCCTGCCGCACAGGCATCCTGCCGATGACACGTCCCGTCGTTGCTCCGACATCCTCCGTGCAGCGCCCATGGCTTTCCACTCCACGACGCAGGCGTACACAGTGCACGGGCAATCCCGCCGTGCTCCTACACAATCAGCGATCCTGTCGGTCACAGTCGCAACAGGCAATCCCACCTGCCTGCTCCTCCAGTGCACCGACGATCCCACCGGGCCGCTCCCAGACGTTCCTGGGACTGCACGGTTCTGTTGCCTACACATGAGTGATTCTCGCTCTCTCATCGATCCTGCCGAGATGCTGCCCGCCTACCAGCTCCTCCAGCAGCAGTCCTCACAGCTACAGGAGACACTGGAAGCAATTTATCAACAAAAAAACAACGAAGTAGGATGTTGTCATAGAGCACACAAACAGAACGTACTGAGAACACTCGACTCATTACTGCTCAAGGGCACAATCCCAAGGAGCCATGCCCTTGTATGACAATTGCCACAAGTGTGCTCATGTTCCCACTGTGAGGCGCTACACATTCCACTCCCGGATTTAGCTGGGAAAAGAGAGCCATCAGTGCTAGGTTTCCTTGTACCTAGTCAACGCCCATGATGGATCCAGCTGCACAAGACGCATGTGTGCAACAGGCTGCAATGGCATCTACGGCCAGGGTGGTATTCCTTCGAAAGCTTCTCCCTTTCACTTTGATGCCCCAGAACGACAAAGGCCCACTGTGATTAGAGTGGGTGGAGACCTTTCAGGATTTCGTTAAAGCAGCAGGGGAAGATTAGTTTCCTGCATTACCTGACATCTTTACTCATCTGTCTGGGAAAGAGAATATAGGCCATCATAAAAACGATTCCCCCAGGAGAAAGGGACACATACGAGACTCTAATTGAAGCACTGAACCAGAAACTCACAATCCAAACTGTGAGAAACCTGAGGGTGGTTTCATATATAGACCCCAGGGATTCTTTCTTCATGCGGTCAGGGCACGGCCATCGCCTTGGGAACCAGACCCTGGGGGTGGACCAGCACCGGAGGATCTCCTGGTCAGGGGGTCCTTGGGGACTGTTGGAGGAATGCCCTTAGGTGAGATGCAGTATTCCCCAGTTTTGTCCAACACGCCCCTACCCGATATGCCCTCTGTCTTTGGAGGATATTGTCAGCAGAATCCTGTCACACCCCAACTCTTTAACTTATAAAAGGGAAGGAGAACACACCATGTCAAATCAAACCATCTTTTGACCCTTAAAAGTAATCTAGTTCCCACCTCTTCTAAACCCAGAGGACATTTAATACATCCCTCCTTTTCTGACATGTTGCTTTCATGAGCTATCTACAGTCACAACAGGAAACTACCGCTCCCATAATTCCCTTACCCTAGTGAGTTACCCATGTACTACAACTAGAATGAATACGTCTAGTAATATGCAGTGTCCCGGCCCCACTGTGACCATGCAGGGTCAAGCGCTCAATCACAATCACACCCATTCTGCCTTTAAAGGACAATTTATCCATCACAACTCCCCCTCCCCAATTTCGAAAACCACTAATTGATACAAAGCGCTATATAAATGCCAAATAACATAACAATAGGGGCCCAAGAGTGTCAGGCTGTTTGCCTAGACATACGCCCCAGTCTGTTGAGTGTCATATAACGGATTCAAAATATATATACTGTATAGCTTATGAATTATATCTTCTTTAGCGCGACTAATGAGTTCTCCAGGCTGAAGTTCAAGGCACAGTAAAAGAGTTCTTACCGAACAGTATGTGACGTTCCATCCCACTCTGTTACTCCTGTCAGCAAGCATAGATATAAAAGCCCCCATTTGCTTTATTGGCCCACATTCTGTATAGTTATAGGCCATTTGTAGCCGGAGAAGTTACACTGACCTGATCAATGTTAACACAAAAAAGCAAAGTAATAGAGAAGCAATCAAGTTTTACACTGTTTATTTTATTCTTTACAATGAAATATGTATTAACAGAAAATAAATTGCAAAAGACGGCAAGAACATTTTTTGGACAACTTTGAAGCAATGGCACTCAGAAGGAGGTTGGTGCAAAATTCAGGTCACCTACACAAGCCAACGCTGAATGCTCCAATGGGGATGACTTCTCTCTAAGGGTAAAAAAATGAAAAGCTTAAGGCTCAACAAAGATAGGGATGCATACAATAGTCACCAAAATGTAATGTATGACAGCATGAACATATTAATCAATAATGTTTTGGGTATTTATAAGGTTCCTATGCAGCAAAAGGTGTATCAAGGCACATGTATTTATAATAGTAATGTGAAATTCAAAATTACAATGTAGATGTAATCAGCGTGAACAGGACCTTCCAGCCCTTTAAGATGAGATAGCAATACCCTTCAGATAGATGGTGATGTAGAATTGTATTCAAACACCAATAATCGAAACAACTCAGGTAGTAGTCAAAAGGATAACTGTTTTAATATCAATTATCTAAAACAGTGAGTACAACGGACATCAGCAGAGGCCTCTCATCACAATCTCAAAGTGTTTCATAAAATAATCACACCTTTATAGTAAATATTAATCATTGATGACGTTAACCTGTGTACAGCGGTCGAAGTGACCGGGAGCGGTCGGGAGCGGTGCTCCTCTACTTTTTTTAATTAAGGTTTACTGTTCCTATACTTTTATTTTAAAAAGAAACCGTATCGGAATGGTGTTGTTTTAAAATAAGAGTAGGAAGAAGTTGAAACTTGCACTTTCAGTGCACTATACATAACGTTCTCTTAAACAGCAGGCACGTGTGGGGGGGGGGGTTTGTATTGTGTGTGGGAGGGGGAATGGTGATGGGGTTTGTGGGGAAGAGGTGCAGACCAGCAGTTAAAATAGTTCCACTACTTCTTTTCCTACACTTTGACCACTGTCTGCGTATCACTAACGTCATCCTATGTTGGCAAAACTTAAATACCTACGGGTGAATGAATCATCTAGGTATACGATCCATACTCATCTGGGCAGTGAAATAAAGTGATAGGCTTCTTAACATCAGGTGGGGCAACTAAACCTTTCCCTATAATATGTCACTATGAACGTCACTAAATATACGGCATCTAATTGCCTACAAAACTATAGGACCCTTCATCATGCGGTCCTCTATCATTGTTTGGCTTCTAAGCTCCGTCAGTACCTTCCCAACTTCCGTTAGCAGCACACAGGCTCAGCGTCCAGGTGCTGGAGAGCTCATCTTAACCGTGCTTCCCACCAATTAGCATGACCATCCATCATCTACTCAGTGGTCTGCTGTCAATTAGGGCTTTGAACTCGTCCTTGGAAATGTTCCTTGGTACTGAAGAATTCAGGGGAGTGAAGGCACACTCTGCCTTTGTGCGTAGGTGTGACCATCATGCTCTTCCGACTTCTTCTCCCCACGTGACTAAAGACCACAAAGTTGAGCTTTCAGTGTATTAAAATGCTATTTTCTAATAGACCTCTGACGTCTTCTTGTTTACCTCCATGCCTTCTGAACAGAAGCTTTGTTCTTTCACACAACTTGTATCCAATTTCAGCTCTCCCCAGTCTGATAAGGCCTTGGCTTCTTGGCTCATCCAACCTCGCCTTTCTGAGCTTTCGCCTGTAATTCAGTTGTTTTTCTGATTGCGACAAATGGAAAAAGCAACCTTCCTTCTTGTGCTCAGCACTGCTATTGTACATAGTGGGAACATTCTTCCTTTACTGACTCCAATTTATATATATATATATGAACATGTTGGCGCATGCAGCACTCTATTCACTATAAAGTTAGCCTCAAGGATACTTCATCTGCTTGCGTTTCTTTGCATATTTACACATGTGACATTGCTTGGTATCTTCATTACTTCTGTAGCATAAGCTTCTACATCTTGATCCCAAGAGGTCATTCATCTCGAAACTTTCTTGATGCCTTATAGAATTGTCTACAGCCTCTGGTTTCTGCATCTCTTCTTTATATACAACATCATTATTTCTCTTTGTTTCTTCAATTTGTCCTGCCTTCTTCTGGACTATCACTCGGACAGCCATCATACTGTCTCATATGAGTATGATTGTCTCAAAGGGAACCTTGCTTCCAGGATTCTCCTTCGTATTTGTAGTTCAAAGGGCTTTGTATGTGTGTCATATTCTGGTGTCCAGCAGATAGGCAATATGGGCGAAGTGATTGAGGTGGGGGAACTTAGCTCCTTCTCTACAATGGTAAGCACAATCATCTGCAAGTTCAGACCCAGGTATCCTGCGGAGAATCATACAATACATTGTGAGCCCAATCTCACAGTTCTTAGGGTCTGTTCGCCTGAGGTGCTCCAGCACCCTGTTTCCTACAGTTCTGAGGCTGTTTTCTCCTTTGTTCTCTGTCCCAGGTGCTCATACAATAATTGGAGCCTGTTAGTGCATTCAAGGTTTATGGGATATTGCTATTCCTGTCTCATTAACTAAGTAAACCTCCACGAACCTCCCCAAACTGTTGAGCCGCAGCTGCCCAGGGGATGGAGAACGGGACGCCGATTTGCTTACCAACTGCAGAGTGAGGCAGTTAAAGGAAGTGTGGCAAGGAAGCCGTGTCTCTAGGTGTCAAAGGTCCTCTGTCTGTTACGCAGGGGCAGCACAAACTCATGCATCCCGTAGGGTTATGGCACCTGCACTATAGTAGTACACTCTAACCCCTCAGGGAAAGAGGGTTAGGGTCTGTTGTATTGGATAGGCACAGGGAGGTAGGGTAACTGGAAAGAGAGTTAGGTAGAGGGTGTGGAAAGCAAAGGGGAAGTAGGGTAATGAACAAGTTACTTACCTGTAACTGTTCTTCTCCAGCATGCGCCTGGCATGGATTCACATGCTCATGAATATTCCCTGTCGTCGCGCTGGGAATTCTCGGTATAAGAAAAAACAGTTTCACTTTTATATTCACGTTTATAAACTGTCTTTCTCCTATAAACCAATGACTGAGCTCTGGGTCATACTGCCCCCAGCCAATGACTGTTCTCTCCCTAAGACCCTCCTCTGGCAGCCATCTTCAGATTAGGCAGCACGTAAAGCAGCAGTATGACCAAGAGGAGCCGCAGTGGGCCAGAAGGGAGGGTTTGCATGTGAATCCATGCCAGACCCATGCTGGAGAACAACAGTTACAGGTAAGTAAATTGTTCCTTCTCCAGCATGGGGTCTGGCATGGATTCACATGCTCATAAATAAAGAATAAATAGCAGTACATACATACACGACCACGGGAGGTGGCAATGCGCAACAGAAGGTATTACTCTTAGCTCCTCACCTTCAAGCAACCAGGTTGCGTAGCACTGCTTGGCCGACTCTGGAGTCCTCTCTGAAATCCCTTTCAACGCAGTAGAATTTCGTGAAGGTGTGGATAGACCGCAACGTAGAAGCCTACAGATATCCAGCAGGGGCACACCAGACAGGAACGCTGTCGTCGCAGCGATCGCTCTGGCGGAGTTTGCTCTCAGACGGACAGCCAGCAGTTGGTTTGCTAACCAGTGACAATAAGTGATGCAGCCGGAGAGTCACCTGGAGATGGAAGCCTTGGACAAGGCCTTCCTATGGTTCACAGGACCAAAGTTAACAAAAAGCTAAGAAGTCTTCTGGAAACTCTTCGTGCGGGCAGCAGCACTCGAGCCAGATCCAGCGAGTGCAAAGTCTTTTAAGCGGCGACAAAGCCGTCAGAAAAAACACAGGCAACACCAAGGGTTCGTTGAGATGAAATTCGGATGGAAACTTGGCGATGAAGGAGAGGTGCGTTCGCAGCACCACCCGCACCTCTTAGAAAGTGAAATAAGTCTGCTTGCAGGACGAGGCCTGGATCTCACCTACTCTCCTGGTAGAGGTATTGGCCACAAGGAAACCTGTCTTCTAATGGCTGGAAAGGGGCCCCCGTGAGCACCTGCACCACGTTGTGTTCGCAAGCCGGGCAACGCCTTCACCGGCGGGAACTATCGGAACAGTCCCTTGATGATCTCCTTGACTAGACAGTGCAACCAGATCGAAGACTGTCCTGGAGCCCTGGTGTAGCGGGAGATAGCCTCCAGATGCACCAGGATGGCGCCGTGCGCCAGCCCCGATGTAGCCAATGACAACAAGTCGGAAGGACTTGTGGGGCCGTGACCCTCAGAGGGTTAATCTTCTGCGATCGGCATGAAGTCGCGAAACGCTTCCATCTGTGTCTGTTACACTTCAGAGTCCATGAGACCCTGGCCTTGGTGAGGACCTCCCTGCAGTCTGCAGGCAGCTCCTAAGCACCAAACTCAAATGCTGCAGGAGCCAGGGCTTCAGGTTCAGCGATCCTGGGCTGTGGTGCAGGATTGCGCCTCCTTCCCTGGCGAGAAGATCCGCGACCACTGATAGCTTGACTGGAGGGGAGTCTGACATGCTGAGAAGGCCCGGGTAACAGATTTGCCTTGACCACACTGGCGCGACGACGATCATCCTGCACTGGCACCGTCTGAGTTGACTAATGACTTGTAGTAGCAGCAGCAACGGAGGGAACACATACAGGAACAGGCCTTCTCAAAGGGAAGGTAAATGAGTTCTCCATGCTCCCTGGCTGGGGGAATCTGATGGTGAACCTACGTCACTTGGTGTTCGTCGCCGTCGCAAACAGATTGATAGGGGACTGCCACACCTGAGGAAGAGGTTGTCCACTTCACCCTGCTAAAGCTCCCACTTGTGGCAAGAGCACAGCTCCCTGCTGAGGGAGTCGGCAATGTTTTTGACTCCCGCCAAGTGAAAAGGAATGAGAAACATCCCCTGGGTGATGGCACAGTGACACAATTCCTGCGCCTTTCTGGAGAGCACTGGGGATCTCATGCCTTCCTGCTTCCGGATGTAAAACAATGTGGTGGTATTGTCTCTGAAGACCCTCACCACTTGCCCTTGAGGGACAGAAGAAATGACTTGAGGACCCAAAACACTGCCCGTAGTTCCAGGACATTGATGTGTAGTATCTTCTCCAGTAGCCACAGCCTCTGGCGTGGAGACGTCCGTTGTGGGCTCCCCAGCCCTGCAGGGAAGTATCCAATATGACCCTCTCCTGGTACGGCCGGCTCTGAAGTCTGTAACCTTGCAATGTTGGAGCACACACCCCACCACCTTATCGCTCGACAGAACTGCTCATTGAGCACGATCCTGTCCTTAAAGCTTCCGGACACCTGGATCAACCGGGATTCCAGTAATTCCTCGAGTGGTTGCATGGTAACACATGAATTCCCTGTATTTGCAGATGGGCTGCCAGCCAAGCCAGGCACTTTGTAAGGACTCTGGGCGCTGACTTCAGTCCAAAAGGAAGAGTCAAAAAATGGATCCCCGTTAATCGGATGAAGAAACGATGGCGCACATGTGCTCGATTGAACAAAGATATAATTTTCCAAGTCAAAAAATGCAAAAAATGCAGAAGGCTCAAAGAGTGAAACACGAGGACTCCCGACACTTGAATGTGCGGTAATAATCTGAAGATGGTTGTCACAGGAGGGGCTTAGGGAGAGAGCAGTCATTGGCTGGGGGCAGTATGACCCAGAGCTCAGTGAATGGTTTATAGGAGACTGTTTATAAATGAAGGTGAAACTGTTTTTTCTTTTACTGAGGATTACCAGCCTGACGACGGGGAATATTCACAAGCATCAGAATCCATGCCAGACTGTAATATCAGAAAGAACAAACTTTTTTTTTATTTTTTGGATAGGTGGAGAGAAGAACCGTGCGGCATGAAGACAGAATAAGATCATCCTGAGACCATCACCAGGTGTCAACCCACTAAAGGAAGGTGTGCACCAACCGTCCAGCTTTCTGAGCGGGGATGGATAGGTGGGGAGATGCGGAATCTGCGGGAGAAGAATCCATAGAAAGAACATTACACTGAGTAATTTCTCCTTCAATGGATTGCCTTTCTTCCGCAGATTCCTCATCTGATAGACTGCCCAAGCAGTGAGGCAAGTGGAGGCGGGCAGAAAGCTATAATAACTGATTTTAGAGCACTGCCTGCCAGAACACGCTTCAGCCCCCCTGGCAACGTCTAGACTGTAGTGTCTAGTGAATGTGTTTTGTGAGCACAATGTTGCCACACGACAATTATCCCTAACCAGGACTCCCCTATGTAAGGCAGTTGATGCCGAGACCATGCCAGAAGGTAGCTCACTGATCCATCAGGATAGAGTTTGTTTTGTTACTGCCAGACCTTCATGGGCTAGTGAATAGGCCATGAAAAGGTGATCAGATTTTGTGAACTCAGACGTCCTTGCGACATAGGTGAGAGCCCTTTTAGGATCCAGGCGATGGAAACTTTCCTCCTCTTAAGAAGGGTGTGGAGGTGGATAAAAGACTGGTAGGTCTATGGGCTGAGATAGGTGAAACTCAGATACCACCTTTGGCAGAAATCCTGATCTTACTTTTGGTGAGACCTTCTCTCGAAAGAAAAAAAGGGTAGCTTGCAGGAAAGAGCCTGTAATTTACCAACCCGCTTGGCGGATGTTGTAGCAACTAAGAAAGCTGTCTTCAAATAGAGCAGCCATAAGGAACAGGAATGCATGGGCTCATAAGGAGCCGCCGTCAAGAAAGTTAGAACCAGATTAAGGTCCCAATCTCGGACAACAGAGGGAGTTGGCAGAAACATATTTACAAGGCCCTTAAGGAATTGGGCACAGACAAGGCCACCAAATATCCTTTGATTGTGGTGACCTGAAGGCCTGCTGAGGCCAGTGACAGAAGGAACTCCATCACTGTAGTGGTGGGACAAGAGATGGGGTCAGTATCGCGTTACCTGCACCACGCCTCAAACCTTCTGCACCTGCACGTGTACAGAGAGCTTGACCTGTGTGCAGCCAGCAACACCTCAAGTACTTCCTCACAGAGGTCCCAGTCATCGTATCTCATCCTCTCAAGAGCGACAAATGTAGGTTGGTGGACTCGGGTTCAGTTGAAGAACCTGACCTTCTGACTGGGTTAGGCGCTCTGGCCATTGAGGCAACTGGAGAGGTGGGCAGATGGTTAGATCCAGAAGATCCGGGTACCACGTCCTGCTTGCCCAGTCCGGGGTGATCAAAACCTCTTGAGCATTCTGAGAACCCAAGGAATGACGGGAATCGGAGGGAAGGCATAGTAGAGAGGGTAGGTCCAATTCACCAGAAACGTGTCACCTGGTGCACCATTCGCTGGGAATTACCTTGAGCAAAACTGTCTGCACTTCCTGTGGATTCTGTGGCAAAAAGGTCTACTGACGAGGTACCCCAGCGAGAGAAGACCTCCTCTAGGACTTCCTTGCACACTTCCCAGACGCTAAATCTAATAACCAAACAATACCAATGCTAGAAGCATTTAACATCAGAGAAGCACAAGCAAATGATCTTTTTCTAGGACATCGTCAAACTGGCACCGACTCCTCAAAACAGCAAAAAAAAAACTCATTAAGACATTTGTTTGAACAATTAGAAAGCTTGAGTAAACAAGAATTAAACAAATGGTGGGAGATAAAAACTCTCAAAATGTACTTGGAGGTCAATAGGATACCCAGAGGCCTCCGGATCTGCATCTTTCCGTCCTTTGAAGATGAAGACATAACAGCTTTAAATGAATGGGTATAATTACTTCAGAACACTTTGAAAGAAATGATGATACAGTTAATACATCAAGCAGCTCTAACACATGAAAGAATCATGAAAGATATAGAAGACACAAAAGATATGATTAAGGAACGACAATGTCCAGAGATTACTTTAAAAAATTACCAGATTTTGGATGATTTTCTAGGAAACTATGAGAAAGAACACAAAATTAAGAAACAAAGAACCTTTATCAGAGATGAGAATGATTACATTAACAACAGAATATTCACTTTTCAAAGAAAATATGACACTAGCACAAAACAACATTCTAAAAGGAGTAAAACACCCTCCTCAAGTAATCTTTCTACCCCATCCATCTCGGATGTTGAAATATCTAGCGATAAGGATGTATCCACAGTGAAATCTATTTCAGCAACATCCATTCCAACAATTGATCTTACACGAGAGCAATCAAGTCCCCAAAACAAAAGCATGTCCTTTTTTGGAGGAAGTACAAAGACACAGGAAAAATTCATGCACAAGTAATCTAATGTATCGTGGACCACCAAAACAACAAGGACCTCAAAATACCTCTCACCAAAACACCATAGAGGTAGTCGAGGAGGAAGCAAAACACAGAGAAATAAATCAAAGAGTGGAAACAAGAGCACAAAGACAAGGGAAGAGAAGGTGAATCTTATAATTAATCTATCAGAATATGTAGTCACACCAGCACTAACTACAGCCCTTAGCAAAGGGCTTTCTTTCAGCCCCACGTATAAAGGAGACTACTTTCAGTTACAACTGGATTTGTATAAATTTTGCAGAAAATGAAAGTTGAAAAAGCATTTTGAAGAAACGACCTTTAAGAAAATAAAATCTCAAACACTCACTCCATCTCAACTTACAGAAAAGATAGTCGAAGATACTGTGGATCTATTAAACAGTGAAGATGACTAATACTATACTAAGGAGATATTCTTAGATGAACAAGGTATCTCCACGTACTTAACGGAAAAACCAGTCTAAAACAAAAATCAACCTTTACACCAACTTTATCCTCAGAAAATGTTATAGATGTCTTTCACAAAGCAGTCCGGAACAATATACAGAAGAATTACCTCAACAACAAATATACGAAGACAACATATAATCTAACAAAAGAAGAAAAATTGGCAATCAATAATTTGTCTAAAGATAAATCAATAATAACTAAGGCGGCAGATAAAGGAGGAAATATTGTTTTATTTAATAGAGTTAACTACATCAGAGACGGATTCAAACAACTTAATATAACAGAATGTTATTAGAAGTTAATGAACAACCCTATACCAGACCTGGAAACTCTTTGGAATGATAAGATTGAAACATGGCATGAACAAGATCTACTAAGAGACAAGGAGTACCAGAGTTTGATTTGTATGAATTCTATTATGGCAACAATATATTTTTTGCCTAAGGTTCATAAAGCCTACAAAGACTTTCCACAACTTCGACCTATCATAAATGGTATTGGCTCCATAACTGAAAAAACTTCGCAATACATTGATTCTCACTTGCAATCTCTGGCAGAAAATCTAGCTTCATTTGTCAAGGACTCAAAACGCATTATTCAACAGTTAAATCTTATACCATGGGAACAAAACTATCAGTTTCTCACATTGGATGTTGTACAACTATATACCAGTATTCAACATAACAAAGGTCTAGAAAGTACAAAGTATTTTCTTAAAACAACATCAGTCTCATTTCATGAACAAAATAAAATGATTATTGACATGCTACATTTCTTCTTGCATAACAATATATTCACCTTTGACAACAACATATTTAAACAACTGCACGGCACCGCCATGGGGTCCAAATTCGCTCCATCTTTTGCTAATCTATTCATGGGCTTTTTGAGTTACAACATGCTTGGAAACATTCCCTTTTCCATAACAACATCAAATTCTGGGGTTGTTTCATAGAGGACATACTGATAATATGGAAAGGAAACACTCAAAATCTGGGCATCTATGTCACTTATCTCAACAACAATCTTTTCAATCTATCATTTACCAAGACAGCCAGTGCCACAAACATTGAATTTTTGGACTTAGAACTTTTTGTTGAAAATGCACAAATTCAAACTAAACTATTCACAAAACCTGCAGCTGGAAATAATCTTCTTTATGCCATATCCCATCATCCAAAGCATACTATTCATAGTATTCCATATGGGGAGATTCTCAGAATCAAAGGAAACTACAGTACTGTTCTCACCTTTCAGGATAATCTCCGACAAACTCATCAACAATTTAAAAAGAGAGGCTATGGATCAAAAATCATTAAAAATGCAATCAATAAAGCAGAATCTGTACCAAGGGACTCTCTATTGAAGGACAAATTGAAACAAGAAAAATGAACCCCAAAACTTCCTTTATTATCACATACAGCACGGAAGCCAGAAATATTAAACAAATATTAACAAATCATTGGAATATTCTCCTCACAGACTCAAGTATACAAAAACATCTGGCCAATCATCCGAACATTTGTTTCCGAAGAGCACCAACTATTAAGAACCTGATTTGTCCAAGTTTTTTGAGCCCAATACCAAATGAAAGAAAAACCTTCTTCCAAACAGCAAACAAAGGAATGTTTAAAAGTGGACACTGTAAACTATGTCCGTTCATGCAACAAGGAAAAAACAATATCCTTCTCCCGAATGGAAAAATTAAACATATCGATCAGATAATTAACTGTAATTCAACTTATGTCATTTATGGTATTGAATGTATCTGTGGAAACCTATATATTGGGAGCACCATAAGAAAATTAAAGTTGAGAATCTTTGAACACATAAGAGCAATCAAAAACAAAGACTTAAGATCCCCATCTCGGTTCATATGATCACAAACCACTCAAATCTTGATATTTCCAACAATTTTTGGCCTGGAGAAAGTGACTCTACCACCTCGAGGAGGAAACAAGGGGGAACTGTTACGTAAAAATGAATGTAAATGGATTTGCATTATGGAAACATGTGTCCCAGGTTTAAATTGTGATACGGAAATGTATAATTGGCTTTAACTAATTGTTCATTATTTATATATGAAGAAGTAAGCTATATCTAATTCTATTTGTTTTCTACATATCCTTTGGCTGTTAGAAAACCAAATGTTTCTTGGGAAACCAAAATTAAGGCTGTTCAAAAATGTGTCTTTAAAATATAGCAGTAGGCTATATGTAATTTGCTCATACAAATCAGAAGACCTAAATGTAGACTAAAAAATTAAGTAAATATTGGACTATTCTCTGTTATTAGATAATAATAGAGACCTCTTGTTGGGTTAATATATAAAAAAAACTTTAAACTGATACCCACCGTTATTTGAACATGATTCAATAATGATAAAAATAAATGTATATCTAATGTAGATCAGCCAAGATTAACAATTTTTGGCCTGATGACGAACAAGAAGGCACAATATAATGAATTATTAGGATCTATTGAAAAGCACAGTGATTCCTCAGCAGGATTCATGTAAAATGACAATTTCCCAATCCAAAATGGGCACCGAAACAAAAAAACGTGCGCGATGACGTCTTCGCGTCACATTAGATCAGGTGGACGCGGCGCGATGGCGTCATCGCGGCACGATTAGAATATAAATAGTGCGCAAAAATAATACTAATGCAATCCACTTGATTCAGGACATCGCTTATCATGACAAATGAAGGATCACAGAACTTGAAGAAAAAATAAGGTAAGAAATCTAGCTTTGCAGCAACAGGAACAATGTAGGAATAGCAAACTGTTACCTGCATCTGCACCCTTTCTCGAAGCAATTTAATTAAATACTATTTTTTTTACCCTTCTTCCCTTTAGCTTATTCTGACCAACTTAAAACCTAAAAATTGGAACAGAAGGCAATTCATTACAAAACGTTTATTAAACAGAAATTGGACAGCAAATTGATCACTCATCTGATATTACCAAAACTAGGGTGAGTCAAGTAAAATATTTATTTGATTAAAAAGGTATGGAATAGCTTCATAGTAAACAGAATATTGGTCTTTTTCTTTTAGATATCATTTCCTCTCCTGATGAACCATTGTTAGTATCAATGGGGAAACACGTGTTGAGAGATACATAATAAGAAAGTGCTAAGGATCAGCATATATCATTTGATTTGTAACCAAAAAAGGTGTGGAGCAAACACCTGACACTGATTTGAACAAGGATCTATTCATAAGGTGTGGAGTAAACACTTTACATCAATTTGTATCAAGGATTTGTGCATAGCAATTTTTGTGGAAATTATAAGGTGTGAAGAAAACACCTAACAGAAAATGATTTGTTTGTTCATCCCTTAAACTACCGTGAAGAATAAAAGAAACACTGCTAACACTGAAGTGGTATGACTCACCTTTGAATAACTTTTTGAATTAGGTTGGCGCATGTGAGTAATTTTTTCCAAATCCCTTTCTTACTTACACTTCCCACTCATATGAGACTGTGCTATGCCTGGACAAATTGAAGGGTGGGAGGCACAACAAGGTGTCGAAAAGTACTTCTTATGTGTATAAAACTGGGGTACTTATAGGTAATATATATAGCTTAGTAGGAGGTGCTTCAGGTGCAGCTGGGAAGATCTCGAGGCCACTCGGGATCCAAAACATGAAACACAAAACAAACACCGGACGTTGCCGACCGATAGCCCTGAGCTGCACTCCTAACGGATATAATCCCTAATGTGATTTTACAACCTGGTGGGGTTCATAAGCTCCTGAAGGGAGTCAATTGGCCCAGGTAGTTGGTAGTATTTGGTTATTTTAAAGCAAAGATATTTAGAATTTCCCTTCCATTTCATTGCAAAGTAATTGTTAATAAAACATATCCATGTTCACATATCCCTGTCCACCCGCTAGAATATAGTAAGGAAACACCAAATTGACTCAAGAAAGGTTAAAACAGGTAAACAATAGTGTTTATATGTCATACTCAGTTTAAACCACACTGTTAGACACACAGTGTGGGGTGTAAATTTAGAAAGGAATATACAATGTAGTATTTCAAACAACAATAACACAATTGAGCTGAACAAGCGCTCAAATCTACCTAGAGGAATATACAAAAGCTGTGTAGAAATTCCATCATTTCACGTGACTCTTGTTTTAGTTTTGAGCAATATAGTACATTCTGCTTAAACAGTCATCAACATAGAAAAACACTCCTATGTGGTGGTGGGTGCCAACTCGTTTCGGATTGTGCTAATCCAGCTTCAGGTTAGGACGTGTTAAACTTTCACAATATGTTCAGGATGATTTCTCTAGGTTAGTCCTAAAAGTGATAAGAATATTCTAATTAGATCTCTATGCATGATTGGGGAATAGTTAAAGTTAAAGTATAAATGAAGCACTCATTAACCTTAGTGGTAGAGTAAAAGAACTCATTGGTTTATATCTGGTCTGGAGAACACCTCCTAGTACCCGGACAGCAAAGAGGTGATGGCGGGTGGAGACTCCCAAGGTGGGTATCTGTAATAAGAGAGAACCTGAGTCAGGAAAAGCTACTAAGAAACGCTCACAGTTATGCTGTCAGGGCTCTCATGCATCACAATCATGGGCCCGTAATTAGTGATGGGAAGATGTTACATTAGAGTGAAAGGGGTTCAATGCAATCAGTTGCCATAGTTGCCGTGACTTGTGAGGCCACTTGGTAATATTCAAATGTGTGCCTGTATCAGTTGGTATAGGGTGTCCCCCAATTCACTTACTTGGCGATCCTGACCCGGAGCAGAAGTCGAGCAGCCCGTCACCAAGACGAGCTGCTCTCCTCTGCCCTGTGTAAATGGTCACCAAGGACGCCGCACATGCACGTTCCAACTGACGCCGTCATCTTTGTGTGGGACATCTGAATCCATACAAAGAAACTGCCTGTCAGGCGAGCGTAGTACTGCCGACAGTGTATCTGTGTACAAGACAGCGCTCAATCGAGTGCTGTGTTGCACTGGTTCTTCATCTCTTTTTTTTTTTTTAATTTATTTTTATTTTCAAAAAACCAAACAGAACAACACACATTACAACTGTTTAGGACGTACATAATCAGCATCAAACCATCACATTATACAGTGTAATTCTACGTCCTCCCCCCCTCCCACCCCACAAACTAGAGCCGGCTCACTCATGTCATCTACAGGGGCATTATCAGGTATCGCAGTGCTTATGCACTCAACCGAGTCCTCTGTTTCGTTATTGTCCCGGTGAGGGTTTGCCATAGAGGTCACCAATTGCCGCCAGGCCAGCAAGGGCCCTACTTCCTCCTCTTCCCCCTTAGTAACCGCTTCAAACCAAACTACGGATTCCGCCTCCGCCCATCTGAAGAGGTCCGCCCACCATAGCTCCACCTTGGGTCTGTGGGCCGCCTTCCAGCCCATTGCGATCCTGCGCTTGGCCAGGATGTAGGCCAAGTCCTTCATTTTGCTTATGTACTTTAAATCCTGTGGCCTGGGAAAAATCCCGAGCATGCATGGCCAAGCTGATCCCACGTCCAGCTCCACTCCCCCACCAGCCAGTTTAGTTTTAATCTCATCCCAAAATCTGTGCACCTCCGGGCAAGCTCAGAGCATGTGTAGCAGCCCCGCTTCCACCTCCCCACACCTGGGGCATTTCTGCGTAGCCGAGCCTCCAAACCTTGCAATTTTCCCAGGAGTCAGATAAGCCCTGTGAGTGACATACAATTGGAGTTGTTGGAGTCTCGCATTCCGGGACACCTTGTTATGGTACCTTTGGGCTCTCTCCCATTGCCCATCTGTCATGGGTCCTCCTACTTCCTCCTCCCAGTCCTGCCTCAGTTGAAGCAGCTCCTTCCCTGCCTTTGCTCTCAGAAGCTCGTATATCCTTGATATTTCGTGCCCGCCCTCCGAAACATCATACATCGTTTCCAGGGAGGCATCAGGGTCATCCGCTAACACTGTCTCAGGCCATCTCTCCCTAACCCGTTTCATGAGCCTAGCGTAGGTTATATACTGGCCTTTATGCACCCCTGTCTCTTCTTGCAACCTCTGAAATTCCAATGCCTCCCCTTCCTGCCATATGTCCTCAGGAGTGGCCAGGCCTACCGGTTCCCAATATCTACGGACCGCTTCAAACAGTTGAGAGTCGTTCCCGCATAGTGCCACCAGCGGGGTCTGCTGAGAGAACGGCTCTGAGTCACCCATCATTCTCCACGTTCTGCGCCAGACCTCCCAGCCCAGCCTCAATAGCCGCCCTCTTCCCACCAGTTTGTTCTTATGTAACCACACCACTTCCCTCAAAAAGTATGGGGCCGAGTCTCCCCGCAAAAGCCTGGCTTCCGCCGAGTCTTCAGTCGGCAGCCACCTGGCCACAAACAGCAGCTGCCCCGCCAGATAATAAAGCTCAAAATTTGGCAGGCCTATGCCCCCCTTGTCACATGGGTTCTGGAGTTTCCACAGGGCCACTCTGTTCCTAGAGTTACCCCATATGAAGCCCCTTCACACGCTATGAAGTCTCACAAATAGGCTCCTGGGAATCAAAAACGGGACATTCACAAAGAAATGCAAGAGTCTAGGCAGGACCACCATCTTGAGCAAGGCCGCTCTCCCCATCATAGTCAGGGGCAATCTAGACCAAAACACCATGCTGTTCTTAACTCCCTCTAATGCTTTCTCCGTATTGTGTTTGTGCTCCACCTCGATCTTGTGGTAAATATTTACTCCCAAATACCTAAATGTCTCAGTCTGCCATGGTATCGGCAGGATAGGCAGCCTCTGTAACGGGACATTCTTATATCTACCCAAGGGGAACAGACTAGACTTCCCGGGGTTCACCCATATGCCCGAGAGGGTGGCATATCGGTTCAACACCTCTAGCACATACTGCAGGTTCTCCTCCGGATATTGCAGATAGAGGAGCATGTCATCTGCGTACAGCGATACCAGGTGTCTACCACTTACCATGCTAATCCCCACCTCCCCGTATTGTTGCCGCAGGCATATTGCCAACGGCTCTAATGCCAGAATGTATAACATGGGTGACCAAGGCATCCCTGTCTGGTCCCCCTGCTGAGTTGCCAAGTATCTGAGATTATGGATCCTGTTTTAACTCTCGCCATCGGGGTGCTGTATAACAACTGGACCCACCTGATATATCCAGGTCCCATTCCGTATCCCCTCAGGGCCGCTTTCAACCAAGGCCATCGCACCGTATCAAAGGCTTTGACCGCGTCTAGCGACACGATAGCCAGCTCAACCGTATCTTCCTCAGTGCAGTCAATGATATGCTGTAGCCTCCTATGGTTATCTGTAATGTTCCTGCCGGGGACATAGCCCGTTTGATCTGGGTGTATCAGCTTACCGATCACCCTCTTCAGCCTATTGGCCAGCACTGCCGTAAGTATTTTGCTGTCCTGATTCAGCATGGACAAGGGTCTGTAGGACCCACACTCCACGGCCGGCTTTCCTGGTTTCAGGAGTGGGATGATCATCGCATCGCGAAGGGACAATGGCAGTTCCCCCTGCTCATAGGCCTCATCGAACATGGCAAGCAGTGGCTGAAGCATCTCCTGTTTGTATGTCTTGTAAAACTCACTAGGCAACCCATCCGTCCCGGGTGCCTTGCACGTGGGCAAATGTTGGATCACCACCTCCAGCTCATCCAAGGTGACAGGGGCGTCCAATTCCGCACATTCTTGGTCGTCCAGGGTGGGCAGCTCTATGTCCTCTAACGTGTCCAGTATGTCTTGACACTTATCCTCCATTGTGTCCTCATATAAGTGTCTGTAAAACTTGAGGAACTCCTCGTTCACCCCCTCCTGGGTATTACAGATGCGACCTTCCTCATCCCTAATCTCACTGATCACTGTGCGGGGGGTCTCACTCTTATACAGCCAGGCCAGCAATCTGCCCGGCTTATCGCCCCCTGCGTGTAGCCTTGCCGTGTATTTCTTGTAATTTAGTCTCCATTGCCTATCCCAGAGTCCATTGCAGGTTAACTGTAGGTCTTTTATCTTAGCGCTATTCTCCCGGGCGGTATCCTCATGTCGTGTGAGACCCTCCAGCTCCCTTTCTGTTTCCTGAAGTTCCCTTTTGATGCCCCTCTGGAGCCCTTTAGATTTCTAAATGGCTACTCCACGCACCACCACCTTAAACGCCTCCCATAATGTTCCCACAGAGCATACACTGCCCGTGTTTATATCAAAATATTCCTCGATGGCCTCCCTCAAATCCTCCCGGAACCCCTCATCTTGTAATGCCTCAGTCCTAAGGCTCCATGTCGGGATCCGCGCTCTGGGGGGTTGGTGTCGCCACTCTACGACCAAAGACGAGTGGTCAGATAGTACCCGGGCCTTGGATTCCGCTCCCACCATTTCTCCCGCTATCTCAGCCGCTACAAACACATAATCTAGCCTTGTGTGCAGGTCATGTGGCGCTGCATAGTGCGAGTATTGCCTATCCATTGGATGCAACCTTCTCCACACATCCTCTAGGCCTAGATCTTTTAACATTGTCCCCAGCGCTTTGGCTGCCGGCGCCGGCTTCCCCGCTTTGTCAACTGACCTATCCATTTTGGGATTCAGGGTGCAATTAAAGTCCCCTCCCCACACCACCGCACCCCCGGCCAGGGGGCTAATTTTGCTGTAAAGGGACCTAAAATAAGCCGCTGTATCGTGGTTGGGGGCGTACAGATTTATGATATGCACTTCCCTGTTCTCCAGGAGTCCTGTCACCGCCACCATTCTGCCCTCTGGGTCTACCGTTGAGCTAAGCACCGGAAGCGGCACATGCGGCGCCACCCAAGTGATAACCTCTCTAGCGTATGCCGAATACGTAGCCCCCACAACGTGTCCCCTCCATTTTCTCCTGACAACCTCCAACTTCTCCCTTGTGAGATGAGTCTCCTGCAGCAGGGCTATGTCAATGTGCATCCTTTTTAAATACAGCATCACTTTATTACGTTTCGGATAGCTATTAAGGCCCCGCACGTTCCAGGTCACAATTCTGAGATTACCCGATGCCATCTACTCGGTTTGTGCTTCCCTAGATGGTTTGTTTTCCGACTCTCGCCCTTACCCCCTCAACAGTTCCCCCCTCCCTGTTCCCCAACTCCCTTCCACTGCACACAACCCAACCCTCCCCCACCCTACCCTACCGCAACAAATGCCCAGCTCCATCCCTGGATCTCAGGCCCACCCGCGTCTGGTCCTGTCCCGTCGCCGAGGACTAGGACCCCGCGGGGTGTCACCTATCTAACAGTGACCTAACTAAGTATATTACTATTGGGTTCAAGGGATGCCTCCTAGGAGCTCCCAGTCGTCTATTTTAGGATTGGTGCGTCCAGCGGGTCCAGCCAGTTGATACTACAACACACTCCCCACAAGCTTAATACAACTCTATATTCAAGTCCCAATGTCTTGGCCATGTCACCCTAGGTGCCACCGCTACGTGCTACTTATCTTCCGCTGCTCCCATCTGGACATCCAGTTCTTGAAGTCGGCCCTGCATATCCAGCCAATCCATTGCCTCAGTCGGCGTCTCGAAAAAAAGGGATCTGTTCTTATAAAACACTTAAAACACTTTCAACTTGGCTGGGTAGAGCAACATGTAGCGATGGCCTGCTTCCTTCAGCCTCCTTTTTACCGACCCAAAGTTCATCCTACTACGCTGTAGAAGCAGAGTATAGTCCGGGTAAGCCGTGATTTTTGCTGAACCCTTTTCAATCGTTCCTCCCCTCTGGAAAAATTCGAGTATCCTCTCCCGATAGTTCAGGATCTTTGCGATCAGCGGCCGCGGAGTGGGCTCCAGGGGGCGGTCTCCTTGTCAAGGCCCTGTGCGCCCTTTCAACCGCGAACCCCTGGGTCAGCACCCCGCCTGTTATCTCCTGTAAGAGCATGGTTTCCACGTATTCTGTGGGGTTTGACCCTTCCATACCTTCTGGCAAGCCCACTATACGGATGTTATTGCGTCTGGCGCGCCCCTCTGCTTGCTCAGCTCTGTCTTCCGGATTGCCCACCCGTTGCACGAGGGCATGGAGCTCCTTTCCACGTGCGGCGCATGCCTCCATGTTCGGGGACATCTCCTTCTCCAAAGCCCCAGTGCGCTCTGCGATCGTTCGCATGTCCTGTCTCAGAAGGTTCACCTCCTCCTGGACCGCTCCGATCTTGAGGTCCAGGCCCTCCTGCAGCTGTTTCATAGCCTGGCCCAACTTAGTCTCCCAGGCCACCTTTAAGTCTGCGATCGCTGCCAGCACCTCCTGGATCATGCCCGGTATCTCCGCCGTTGCCGTGGGGGTCTCCTTGCTCTTGCCCCCTCCGCATCTGGGGGCGACCTGGCATAGGCCTCCATCGTGGGCTGTCTGATCCTGGGTCTAACCACTTTAGAGGACATCCTGCTATGTCAACTGGGCAAGAGCCTGCCGTGCCTCCCTTAGCACGAAGGTCTGTGTGGTCACGAACCACTCTCAGCAGTCCAAGTATGTACTTGTCTCTTCCCTCGTGCCCAGAGTGGGCCATGTCCTCCCACGTGCTTGTACACTCTCGGTGTCGTGGCCCTGGTCTCTGTTGTGTTCCTTCCGTGGCCAGTGCTCGAGTGTGCTCACCTATCCACCGCACTCCCTTTGTTCCCCCTCTTCCGCAATCACGAGGCCATCCGGCCCACAATTCCCGGGCCCAGGGGGGGCGCTTTAAGTGTCAGGGGATCAGCCAATGTCTCGCATCGGACTCCTCAACTGGCCTGCGCCAATGTTTCGTCTGTCCCTATGGGATTTCTCCCATCTCCCTGCGTGTACAGAGTTAATCCGCAGCGCTGGGAAAACTGCAGCCACCGCCGCCCATTCGTTCGCGCTGGCCCCAGGGTCCGCAGCCACCTTATTGCCGAAGGTACGTTGCCACAATGTATCTTCCTGCATTCCGCCGGCGTTCGATCCGATTACGCCACGGGCCCAGCGTCAGCTACCAGTTCGCTCGGCGAGTCTCGGCAGTGTACAGTCCGTAGATTGTACCAGCTCCAGGTGCGTGCGCCTTCAGATGTGCACTGCCTCAGTGAAGCAGCAGCACGTCCCGGTCAAACGCCATGGTCTGCCTCTAATCGCTGGTCTTGGAGTTCGATGCAGGGGCCTTACAGGTCCTACATTCGTAAACGCAGCGGCGCTCTCGTGACCCCTGTTGTCCTCTTTGTCTATGCTGCCATTTTGTTCCACTCGCCGATTCGGGGCCCGGGGCGAGCAGACGAGTATAACTCAGTGTCCGCACCCTCCACACGCATCAAAGTTTCAGCCAGTGTAGCTGTCATCTTCACAAGCATGGAAGTTATTTTTTGGTGCCGGCCAGTTCCCGTGCACGCACTTCTCCTCCAGGATCATTGTAGGATCAGCGGAGCTCCATAAGAGCACGTCCCTTTACATGGCTGTCCAAGCCATGCCCCTGGTACTTCATCTCTTGTGCTAAATAGTATTAGCTAATCGTCTCTTGTGATACTAGTGTACCCATGGCAAAGCCACGGTACTGCGTCTCCAGTTGCTATGGGAACCGCACATCCACGTGTCGCCGCCATGGTGTCAGATTCAGGACAGCATCCAGTATGTGTAGTTCGCCACAGGCAGTAGAGCGGTTTGTGCGTCCTGCCAATGGTAAATGTATTCATAAAGACGTGTCTATGGGCGGCTCCCTCTAGACAGGAAGTGGTGTTGGGGGTTCTAGAGGAGCACAAAAAAACTTCTTAATTCTGAGATCCACACAAAATATCTTGGGCTCTGCAAGGGTATATTAAAGGTGTTTAGAGTCAGAGAGTCCACACAAACAGACGTTGAGTGGACCACAGGGGTGATCAACAGAAAGTTGGGGAGCGAGAGGAGGGGCACCACAGTTCAAATAAACTATCTGGTGCCCCCCCCTCTCGCACAGTAGTTGGGACCCAACAGGGGCGGACGAGAGAGTGCCTCATATCTGTCTGTACATGGGTCACTAAGTAAGTGATGTGTAGATGTGTAGATAAAGTTTCTACTGCACTCAAAGAGGTTAGTATTGGCAGGTAAGGGGCCATTCCTTCAGGAAAGTATATTGGCAACAATACATTGTAGGCATTGTCATTAAAGGCACACCTCTCTGTCGGTTCATGGACCGTTCACACTCTAGGTGATCAACCTCGCTGGGGGTATTTGGCTTATGTAAGTGCATAGTACACTTCATTCATTCCAGATGACCCCAGAGCCCTCTCTGGTTGAACATTAGGGGTCAAACACATTATAAAAAGCACATAAGATCAAACTCGCAGTTCATGCCCCTAGGACTAAGACAGTCCAACAAATCAATCCATACAATCTCCCTTTGGAGAAGTTTCTTATGGATATCTCCCCCTCTCGGTCCCACCATCACTTGTTCCAAGATCATACATTTCAGTTGAGCAATCGAGTGCCTAGATTCAATAAAATGCATTGATACCGGTGATCTAAGGTTTTTCGTCCGTATGTTTGAATTATGCTCGGTCCATCTCAGTTTGGCCTTTCTCGTGGTAATCCCTACATAATAGAACCCACATGGACATTTTAATGCATACACAGCATTGGTGGAATCACAGGTGCAAGAGGGTTTAAGCGTGATAGGTTTTCCTGTGTGTGGGTGTGAAATGGTATGGCCTGGCAGGATGTTATTGCAATGCTGGCAGTTAAAGCACGGTTGTGTCCCTTTGTATGTTGTGGATATCGGCTGGTCCGTAGAGGTTTCGGCTCTGATTAGGCTACTTCTTAGGGCCCTACTGTTTCTGTATGCATAAATTGGTAGTTGTTGAAAAAGTGGTTGCGTTTGAGGGTCCATTTGTAGCATTGGCCAGTTTTTTTGGATGATATTCATAATTCTCTTGCTTTGAGCTGAGTATGTGGTCACATATACCATACAATCATCTTTTGTTCGATTTTTAGGAGTGAGTAGGGTGTTTCTCTCAATGGTGGACACCTTCTATTCAATTCCAGTGATTGTGGTTGGGTTATGTCCTCTTTCCTTGAACTTTTGACGTAGCGAGGATGCTTGTCTCACATACTCAGTGTCCTCCGAGATGTTTCTCCGGTAGCGTAAGAATTGGCTCAATGGTACACTGTCAATTGTCCTGTGGGGATGAAAGCTTGTGGCCAGTAGAAGATTATTTCTGTCTGTGGCTTTCGTAAAGATCCTGCTCTCCAGACTGTCTCCCTTGACATAGACTTCAACATCCAAAAAATTAATCCTCAATTTACTTGTCAGTGTGGTGAATTTAATTTGCGGATACATCTCATTCATCATGGCAAAGAAATTGCTCAGTTCGTCTTCCGGGCCAGACCAGATACCAAAGACGTCATCAATATACCTCACAAAGGGGGTCAGATGACGCAACCATCTTGCAGATGTCAAAACATGTTCTGTTTCTAGGTAGTACATGTACGTATTGGCGTATGCTGGTGCCATGGCAGCCCCCATACTGGTACCCGAGAGCTGTAGATAAAACTTGTCTTGAAATCTGAAAAAGTTGTTAATCAATAATACTTTAAGTAGTGTCAACACAAAGAGATTGTCACCCTGACAGTTATCCGACTTTAGTAAGAGCCACTCCACGGCCTCTAGGCCAGCCTTGTGTGCAATATTGGTGTACAGAGATGTGACATTCATAGTAAAGAGAGTGTCCCTTTCTTTAACAAACTCAATCTCATTTAGTTTATTTAAGAAATGCGTAGTGTCTTTGACATAAGTCGGGGTATCCTGTATAAGAGGTTGAAGGATTTGATCCAAGTATTTTGCAAGGGGTTCCAGCAAGCTCTCTGTTGCCGCTATGATGGGTCGTCATGGTGGATCAATCAATCTCTTGTGGATCTTCGGAAGGATATACATTACAGGCATGATTGGGTGTGTCTTCTCCAAGAATCTCTGTGTTTTCTCAGCTATGCCTGCTCAGAGCATCCGCCAAACTGTTCTCTGTCCCTGCCAGATGAACTGCAAAATCCGGTTCTCCAATAGCCAGAACCACAGCTGATTCGCCTCTCTGCACAGGGGGAGGGAGTGCACACCACCTTGCTTGTTCAGCTAGTGCATGGTCACTGTATTGTCAGTCAGAATCAGGACATGCTCCCCTCCAGGGACGGAGTGCACGCTTTCAGGGCTGCCCTGATGGCTGGCAACTCCAGCCTGCTGATATGCCAAGTGCCTTCCATCACAGACCAGAAGCCGCTCATCTGAAAGTCCTTGCAGCGAGTGCCCCAAACCTTCAGATATGCATCCGTGTCCATGCGGGCCTGCAGCCACGGAAGCCAGAAGGGCTACCCCGCCATGAGGTTGCTGCTGTTGGCCCACCAACCAAGGTCGTTGGCCACTGCCCTGGATACCTTGAAGGAGTCTGAGAGAGCTCTGAGGTACTGGGACAACTTGCCCTGTAGGAGCCATTGAAGAGACCTCATGAGCAGCCTTGCCTCTGGCACTACAAAGATACAGGAGGCCATGAGGCCTAAGAGGCGGAGGAAGGACGCTGCTGGTAAGGCGGCATGGTTCCGGAACTGGTCTACCATCTGCACAATGCTATTGACTCATCTACGCTGAAAATGGACAATATGGTACAGAAAAATGTGGTCCGGGAGAGCAGTCTAAATGATTTTTCGCTGAGCATTGGCGCTGAGTGTTTGTCCTTAGGTGCCCGACAAATTGACTGTCAGATTCGGCCTGGGCTGTGACAGCGAGATGGCATCATGGACAAGTCCTGAGGAGCGCGGGAAAGCCCCGGCATAGAAGGCTTCAGCGGCTTCTTCAGCTTCGAGCCCGAAGGCTTCTCTGGTGCCGATGGTGTCAGCGCTGGGGCTTGTGTGGGATCGGCTGTACCGAGCGCTACTGCCGCCTCCTTGGCCTGCTGCTTTGGGGTGGGGGCAATACCCACACCCAGTGCATGTTTTTGAAACATTTAGAGCATTTGGACCTTACAATCTTCACACTCCTGTCAAGTGGTCAGCCCAGACGATGGCTTACCTTGTTCCGCAGAAGATTTGGAATCCCAACGCTGACAGTGGCGCATCTTGGTCTTGTGGCTTCACAACAAGAAAGAGTGACTCTTAGAATACAACCTCTTCTTTGTCTTATGTCAACGCTACTCACTCTCTTATTTTCGGGGGTAGGCCACTCTGTCTCGGCCCCAGATGACCGGATGGTCGACCGTGGCAGAAATTTTAATTTTGGGTGCATCTTGGTGCACGACTCACACTCCTCCGTGTCATGACCCGTGACAAGGCACCAGAGGCATAACTCATGAAGGTCGGTAACTGACATTTTGGAGTGGCAGTCGAAACACTGTTTAAAACCTGAAACTAGAGGCACGGACATCTTGCAGTCGAATGATGAAAAAATGTTAGGGTGAAAATGCGTCAAAGAGTCGAAGACTTGATTACCGTGTTACTAAAGCAGCATGTCAAGCGTGTGGAAAAAAGGAACTGAGGTATGGGGCGTAGTGACATAGTATATATAAGAGGCACAACGTAACGTCCAGAGCCGAGGATCAAGCACTAAAGCAAGGCAGATCGACGGGTGAGTCAAGGTCCACTACGCCCCCTGTTGGAGACTTTGTTCAGAAGAGCTGGAGAGGATATCTATCAGATGAGGAATCTGCAGGAGAAAGGCAAACCATTGAAAAAGCAAGCCAACAAGGGGGCGCACAAGCCCTCTGAGTGCGGCTGATAGTCTACTTGGACGATATCTGCATGATGTCATAGGACGCCGAGCTGCTGGGCGAACAGGTGGAAGAGGCAGCACAATTGCTGGAGCAGCTGGGGTTTGTGGTGAACTGGAAGAAGTCTCAAGTGACCGCCATGCAAAGAATAGAGTTCCAGGGGTTTGTTGTAGGCTCGGTGCAGGCAACGTTGAGTCTACCCTTGCAGAAAGTCAAGGACTTCAGAAAGAAAATCAAGGGGATTCTCTCCAAAGGATAAGTTTCGTTGAGGGAGTTGGGCGGGGTAGTTGGGAGGCTCATGTCCTCCATCCAGGCAATCTTCCCCAGCACTCTGCATTACCGAGCACTGTAGCGGCTGAAGATCCAGCATCTGCGTCAGGGCCGCTCGTACAAGCACAAGGTCTCGCTGAGCCAGGAGATAAGGACGAAGCTGTATTGGTGGATTCAGCACATGGAGGCCTGAAATGGCAAGACCATTTTTGGTTCTCGGCGGGACCTAGTGATAGAATCGGACACCAGCCGTAAGGGCTGGGGAGCCCGCTGTGGGGCAATGTTGACGGGGGAGACGCTGGTCTCCTTCATAAAACAGGCTGCATATCAATTGCCTGGAACTGCAAAATGGCTCCTTTCCAATTCGTAGCCTGACGCAGGACAGAGTACACTGCTGCATCTTGCTGAAGATGGACATCGTCTCAGCAGTAAGGTACATTAATCAGCTGGGCAGAACAAAGTCCATGATGCTGGCAGAGCTAGTCAAAGAATTCTGCTCCTCTGTCTAGTCAGGAAGATCAGCGTGGCAGCAGAGTAGTTGCCCGTGCTGGTGAGCCAGGTAGCGGATTGGAATTCCTGGTACCTGAGGGATTCCAGTGACTGCCAGCTAGACAAGGAAGTCGTTCGCAGCCTGATGTTATGTTATGTTATAAAAAAGTTTAAATAGCACTGCCGCCAAGCGCACTACCGCCACAAGGCACCTTGGCGCTAGGACAGCTGCAATATGGACCCCAACTCTAACCTCAAACAGGAAAGTTTTCAAGGACCTTCTAAATGCAAGATGACCCGAAACCTGTTTCAATACAAATGGCAGGGAATTCCATAGCCGAACCGCTGCTACCGAGAAAGCTTGGCCCCCACCCTGCATCGTCTATAAGTAGGGACCACCAAAAGGCCTGCTGTCTGTGAGCATAAATCGTGCCCCTGGAAAATAGCAAATACATTTTTCCTGCAGGTATCCGTCCCCAAAGACCCTGCAAAGCGCGGTGAACCAGGCCCAATGATTTGAAATCAATACGCTTGGACACTGGAAACCATTGCAGGCGACATAGGGTGGGGGTAATATGAGCTCCATATAGGGAGCCTGTCACCACCTGAGCTGCTAGATTTTGGAGAAGCTGCAAACGCTGGATCAAGGCCCTCGGCTAGGCCAGATACAGTGAGTTGCAATAGTCGATTCGACTGAGTATAAGGGCAGCTACTACTGGTGGATGGAGGAGAGACAGAATCAATGGAAGCACCTTCATAGAATCGTAAACTGGAAATGACAAGCTTTACAAACTCCTGCCACTTGCTTAGTCATAGACAGGGTAGCTGAGAACATCACCCCCAGATTGATTTTTTACTACCGGGACTGGAATTGGAAGACTCCCCAAAGAGAAAGGCCAAAAGGCAGACACCCAAAGTGACAGATTAGCAGAAGCGCCAACCACCACACTTCCATCTGATGAGCTGGACAGGCCCCTGCGGGATGGACCTGTTCGCATTCAAGGTCAACCGATAACTGATGCGTATTTTCAGTTGGAGGCCAGACGCGTTGCTGCAGAAATGGGGCTCAAAGGCAGTTTATGGTTTCCCGCCATTCCCAATGATAGTAAGAACCTAGCGCAAGCGAGGAGGCAACACATGAGGCTGGTGCCCATCATGCCAGCTTGGAGGAGTCAAGCCTTGTTCCTTGATCTGATGAACCTGTCATGCAATGATTTCGTGGTGTTACCCAGTTGGCCTTGGATTCTTTGGGATCCGGAGGGGCTTCCCCACTCATTGATGCTTGTGGAGACCCTTCAATCAGTAGCCTGGGTGATTTCAGGGGTGCCTGGAATGGCCAAGTGCTATAGAGCAGCCTGGGCAAGATGGCGCGATTGGTGTCCGGCTAAGGACTTCCATCTGGCTTCGGCCTATGGGATTAATGTGGTTAATTGCTTGGCAGCCCTGGCGGGCAAGCGAAGACATTCAGGACATCGATACCTTCCGGTCCGCCATCTCAGTGGGGCACGTGCATGTAGCAGGCGCCCCTATAGGTGAGCACGCCCTGGTCATGAGGCTGCTCAAGGGAGTACAGGCCATTTGACCTCCCAAGCCAAACAATACACATGTGTGGGACATTATCGTATTGAAATTGTTGCTGAGATGGCCAGACAACCACCAGATGACCAGGAATGAGCTCTCTGCCAAGTTAGCAATGCTTCTGTGTTTAGTTGCATGCAGGAGAGTGTCAGACATAGAGGTGCAAGAACTGGACAGCAAACCCTTCACCCTGGAGGGGGTAATGTTTCATGTGAGGAAGAAGATCAAGGTGGCTATCACTTCATTGTCATTCCAAAGTTTCATGGGGCAGCCCAAGTTGTGCCGCGTTAGAAGTCTCACAGATATGAGCCCAGGACTAATCCGCTTAGGCCCTCTGGAGAGAGCGGCCTGTTTATCACATCGCAAAAGCCTTTCAAGGTGGTATAAGTGGCCGCCTTGGCCCGCTGGGTCAAATGGATCATGTTCCAAAGAGGGATCGACATAGAGAGTTTTGGGGCCCACTCAGAGCGAAGGGTGATGGCCTCAAAATCCTTTGTTAGCGGAGCGCGCCTTCAAGACATAATGAAGGCTGCGGATTGAATCAACCTTCAAAATGTTTTATTTCAAGCCCGGGATCGGGTGGCCTCATTGGTGGTAAATGAGCTTTGAACAAGCATACGACAAGCCTCTGTGTCTAGACGTAGAATTCAGATTTTCAAGACTAACGTCCAGGAAAGTCCTAATTGTATAAAAATTATATATTCTATGTGGCTAGTAGTTTTGACCATTGTTACTGAATACATATTCTCACATTTCACAATTTGCATCACATTGTATCAAAAAACTCCCCCTTGTGTACAATTTAACCAGTCTGTTACAAAAGGAATTAATTGCCATTTGCAACTGTGGGCCACTTTTTCATTGGTGCCTGAGACAATGTTGTGCCCCAGTCCAACCCTGGTGGCCAACCGTGCTTGGATAGTGTCATACATTCTGTTGATGTAGCTGGAGTCTTGGTCATAAATCCCTGAGAGGGGAATGAGGATGTGGGTATCATCGGCATAGTTGGTATAAGATATGTCCAGAGCATCTAGATGATCGAAGAGTGGTTTTGATAAATGTTGTATAATGTTGGGGAGACGCATGAGCCTTGAGGGACCCCGCAGGGAACTTGAGTTGGATGGGCAGCAGTGCTTCCAGCATAGACACTGTCTGCCTGCAAGAAATTAGGCAATCCATTTGGTGGACTTGGGTGAAATGTTGGCAGCTAAAGTGAGGTGGTGGTGGCTATCCAGGTGAAACGCTGCCGACAGGTCGAGAAGAAGGAGGAGGGCTAGGTTGCCAGTGTCGTGGATATCGTTAAGTTGGTTTTTCAGGTGAAGGAGGGTGGATTCTGTGCCATGGACAGGTCTGAAGCCTGATTGGTGAGGGCTGAGGATGTTGTGTTGTTTCAGGTAGGCTTGTATTTTAATGTATGATATGATATGGCATTTATAACGCGCCTATACACAAGTGTTTCGAGGCCCGACAAGACAAGGAGGGGGAAACAGAGGGAGGACGAAACAACGATCTTACTAGACCTTGTGTCATTTAGATCGTGCAAGTGCAGGGAAGGGGAGAAGTGCAAGGGGGGCATGAAGAAGCGTATGTAATCAAAAGTGCAGCCAACGGGTGGCTCATAAGTGCAGAGCGAAGGGGATGTAGGGTTACAGATACAGACCCCAAGTGCTGGGGCAGCCAAAGGGAAGTGCAAGGTGCAACTGGACAGGCAGGGACATGAGGCCAAGTTCAGAGGGTGGCCAGGTGACCAGTGCGTGGACCAGACAGGTCATCAGCAGGGGAGAGGAAGAGAGAAAACAGAAGCGATGAGGACGGTCTTGAGTTGCTTCCAGAACCGGAGGTGGGTCTGATCAAGAATGAGAGAGGCGGGGAGGCTGTTCCAGAGGGAGGCCCCAGCCGAAGAAAGACATCTGCCCCAACTTTCTGCTTTGAAAAGCGACTGACCCTCAGAGAGTTGGAGGTGGATGAGCGGAGAGCTCAAAAAGGGACATGTTTAGGAAGAGAGAGTTGGAGGTAGTGCGGACAATGCAGAGGGTCTTGAACTTGATCCTTGCCGCCATTGTGGGCAATGTAGGCAGCACAGTTAAGAATGTTTAGAAGGAAAGGGACAGTGGTAATGGGCCGGCAGTTGATGGGAATAGTAGGATCAAGGGAGGCTTTCTTGATAAGGGCGGGGAGATCCAGGCTTCCTTAAGGTTCGGTGGGATGGAACCGTTCGAGAAGGAGGAGTTGACAAATGCAGTGATGATAGGAATGAGGGCTTCTGCGCAGTCTTTGATGAGAGGCGCTGGACAGGCATCACTTTGGCAACATGAGGATTTCAGCCCAGCAATAACATTTGTGATTTCGGGTTCAGTGACAGCCTGGAAGCTAAAGGCAGTGTCAGTGGAGAGGTGCTGGGGAGGCCGCAGGGGGATGTTAGGTTCAGATGTCTTTGTCTTGGAGAGGATAGTGGCTCACTTCTTTTCAAGTTTCACTTGGTGGGTGTCAATCTTGTGGGTGAGATAATCTTGGATATTTTGGCACCAGGTGTTCTCTTTAGTGATGTTGGCAATAGGTGTGAGAGGGGTTTCAAGCTCACATAGGATGGAGACTAATTCCCGTGATTGGGATTTGGCAATAGAGATTCTATTAGAAAAAGATGTTGCTTTTGCTGTAAGTCTGGCTTGCTTGTATTCCTGGGATCAGTTGATAAAATGTGCATTATTGGAAGCTGAGGGGACCTTGTGCAAGATGGTTTCGAGGGCACACTTCTTGGCTCTCCTGGCCTGGAGACATGGTATAAACCACTGGTTTAAGTGAGTAGTTGGTTTGGTTTTCTGCGGCTTGAGTGGGGCAATGGCATTGATGGGTAACTGGATGGCCACATTGTAGGTGCTGACCAAGTGAGCTCGAGTGCGGATCCTTGTGTCTGGATAACTATTGCCCAATTTCCATTAGTCCCTTTCTGGGCAAACTCCTGGAAATGTTGTCCATCTCTCAGCTTAACCTTTATTCCAATTGTGTTGGCTGTCTCCATGACCACCAGTCTGGCTTCAGAACTCCCAGAAACACGGAAACTGCTCTCCTGAACATCCGTGAAGATCTGCTCTCCAACTTTGACTCTAACATTCCCTCTGTCCTCATCCTCCTCGATCTCTCTTTTGCCTTCGACATGGTCAACCATACCATCCTGCTCAACCGTCTCTGTGATAACCTGGGTATCACTGATCAGGTTCTGGCCTGGCTGACCTCTTTCCTCTCTAATTGAGCCGCCCAGGTCCAACTTGGGTCCTTCCTTTCATCTATCTTCCTCTCTACCTGTGGTGTTCCCCAGGGGTCTAACCTCTCGCCCTGGCCTTTCAACCAATACCTGGCAACTCTCAACCAATGCATTGCTATTTTCTGCTCAAATTTCCATTGCTATGCTGATGACACTCCACTCATTTTCAGGCTGCCCTCGGCCACCTCCTCGCCCTCTCTCATCTCTGATTGCCTAACTGCCATTCAAGACTGTTTTGCCGCCAATAGTCTTTGTCTGAATGCCAGCAAGATGGAGATCATCCTCATCGGCACAACTATACCATCCTTTCCCCTCGCTCGCTGGTCGGCCTCCCTTGGCCCTCCTCCTACCCCTACCTGCGAGGCTAAGAACCTCGGGGTCATCTTCGACTCCACACTTTCTTTCTCAGCCCACATCTCTCATGTCTCTAAAAAGTCAAACTTGCTACTGTACCTCCTCAGAGGTACTCTGCCTTTCCTCTCCTTCCCCCAGAAGCTCATGGTATCCCAAGCTCTGGTTCTTTCTAGCTTGGACTATTGTAACAGCCTCTTTCTAAATCTACCTGCCTCTACTCTCCGCCCTCTGCAACTAATCCAGAACAGAACTGCAAGACTTTTCCTTGGCCTTAAGCACTGGGATCGTATCTTTCCAGCTCTGAAATCTCTCCATTGGCTCCCAGTGGATGCAAGGATTAAATTCAAAACCCTCTGCATTGTCCACAAGGCTTTCTGGGGACTGGGTCAAAAATACCTTCAGCTATCCCTCCGTAAATACCTCCCCTCATGAGCTCTTTGCTCCTCTACCTCTAACTCCCTCAGGGTCAGTCGTTTTTCAAAGAAACAAACTGGGGGTAGATCTCTGTCTTCAGCTGGGGCCTCCCTCTGGAACAGCCTCCCTGCCACTCTAAAACTTGAGGAGAACCATCTCTGGTTCCGGAAGTACCTGAAGACCCTCCTCTTTGCTTCTGCCTTCGCTGCCCCTCTCCCCTGCTGATCTGTTCTCTCTTAGCACTGTGCACCTGGCCACCCTCTGTCCTCTGGGCCCAGGTACCTGCTCACCCTGCCACCGGGCCACCCCTTGCACTGGGGTCTGTATCTGTACCCATACAGTCCCCCCCACCTTTTTCTTCCTGCCCATATCAGACCTACCCTGTCTGCTGCCTTAAACCCAGCACTTGCCAATTGCTGGCTGCACTACCACTGTTTGTTGCTTTTATTATTTATTTATCACTTATCTGCTTCTCCTTTGCTTTGCACTTTCCACTTCTCCCCCCTTCCATGCACTTCTCCCCTCCCCCTCTCCCATGCACTTGCACGTTCTCAATGTCACTGGCCCTAGGAAGACTGTTGTTTTGTTCTTCCTTGTCCCCCTCCCTTGCCTTGTCGCACTCTGAAACACTTGTGTACGAGCGCGATAGAAATAAAATATCAATATCAATATGAATGGGTGCAAATGAGAGTGGTGGAGGGGTGACAGTAGGGGAGAGCTTCCCATGAGAAGAGGATGAAGGTGTGGATATGGGGTGAAGAGAAAGGGAGGTGCGTGTACCTAGGCATGTAAGGCAGAGGTTGGCAGGTGGTGGTAGAGCACCAGGTGTGGAAGGAGTGGCAAGCAGAAGCATTCTGTCCGTGCCTATGCAGGGCCGTGGCGTCGTGGTTGAGAGTAGGTGTAGAGTTGGGGTTCTGGTTTCAGCAGTGGCTGTGGCATGTATTTTAGAACTGGCAGAAGTGTTGGGATGCATGGTGCTGTGAGGTTCAATGGTGAAGCTGTGTACATGAGGACAAGTTGTGAGATGCAGCTGGTAGTGAACAATTGGTGGCAGTGTGGTTTTACAGGGCCTTGCAGGCTGTTATGTTCAGGTCATTGAGTTCAGGGTTTGATTGGGGGAGTTGGTGGTTTCAGGCAGTGTACTAGTTATTGGAGGTAGGTGTTGTTGTGTACCAGTGCTGCTAGGTACTGACAGTGTATGTGCACACAGGGGGCATGGTTGTGCACTGGTAGGAAGGGGGAAGGATAAGGGTTTGTTGTGACGTTCCATGATAGTGCAGGGATTGCGGTGGAGGCTGGAGCATGGCAGTGGGCACTGCTGGGATGCTTGGAGGTTGGGAGGGATGCAGAAGGGAAGTGTGCAGCAGGCATATTGTGCAGCTAATGCGTGTGCATTAGTTTTAAGGGTTAATGTTAATGTTAGTGTGTGCGCGTAGTGATGGTAAGAAGGGCATGGGGGTGCAGAACAGGTGGTGCAATGCTAAGGGAGAGGCATTGGACATCACATGGAGTCGGCAAGCGGCATGACTGCGTGGAGGCGGGTGAGGCATGAACGGAGGGGTGCTGTTCTGGGGAAAGGGGCGTGCGTTCCGCAGAATGCGGCATCTTACAGGAATTCTGGCGATGGAATGAGAGGGAAACCAATGCAGCAGGCCATTTCTTGGGCTTTCCTTGATTAGCAGGCGGCAGGCTGGGTGCATAGATCAATGAGGATACGAAGATAAGTTCCTCGCCACTGCTTCCATACGTCTGGATGCCAGTGTGTTCATTTCAAAGGCGGGCGCAGAATCAGGAGAAACGCGGCAGGAAGCAGCGCAGAGGCCGTCCCAAGCAGATTCTGCTGCAGCTGCCATATTTACATGATAACGGGAGTCCATCGGCCCAGTGGACCCTGATGTTGGTGGAGTGAGAGCCTGGGTTGGACACCGGAGGTGGCGTCTGACGTTAGAGGGAGTGACATCACAGGAAGTGACATGACAGGAAGGTGTGCGCAAATAATCCCAATATTAAACTAACTAGGGTGCTGCAACACTAGGCCCTTTTGCATGCAACTATTGTACCAAGTAAATGCAGTTAAAGAAAATACAAATATATGTTCATTCTGTAAAGTTTTTTTTTCCCAGAAGTGCACCTGCCTAAAAATAAATGTACAACTGTCTTAAGAAATCAACTGTGCTCATATGATGTTTAAACCCGAAACAGTGGCACAGAGGCAGTCTGTCAATCTCTGTGTAAGAGGGTGCTGAAGCCGTGGACATAGGGCATTTCATGGGGATGGAAATTGTGATGTTATGCAAGCAGCACTTGGGATCTATTCAACACTCAGGTTCTGTATGGCCAACAAGTACCAGGAGGCCAGTGGCAGGTGTTGCATAGTGCTGCGTCGTGCGTTGTCCCCAGTGGCGTACCGAGCAGGGTGGCCGGGAGGGGGAGGGCCAGCTGCCCCTGCACAGGCTCTTTTGAGAGCCTGACCGGGATTTCTATCAGCAGGACACTTCCCCTGTGAAGCAGCTCAATGAGGGACACCTTCCCCTTAGCGCCGACACCCTCAGTGGGGTGGCACGGTGGCCCCCCACGCTGCTCCCAATAACCCCCCCCCTCCACCCCCCAGCTCTCATTCCACAATCCCTCATTCCACTTTCCGACTCTCACTCATTCCCAACTACCCTCCTCCCAAAGTAACCCACCCCCCGTCCCCCCAAAGGATAGGCAGAGACCAGTAGGATGAGTGGGAGAAAAAATTGCCGCAGCAAACTTTATTACACATAAAGTCAGGAGTTAGCTTACAGGTGTTCCGTTCACGCTCAGGATTTTCTACTCTGAGTGCAAGCAACTTTCCCCCCCCGCCCCCTCGGGTCCTTGGGGGACCCGACGCGGGCGCCCAGACCCTTCCTCAGCAGTCCCTCTCTACCCCTTGGCCATTTCTTTCTTTTGCAATTTTTTCTTTTCAATTTCTTTCCCCAACGCTATTTAAGTGCAATTCTTTGTTCCTTGCTTTACTTTCTTCATTGTTCATTACCGCTTAGGTTCCTTCTAAAGGATGTGTTCCGGTCTCCTTTCCCCTTCTTGCTCCCTTTTCCCTGGGTTCCCTCTTCCCCGTTTTCCCGGGTTGGCTTATTAAACCTAGTTCTTTCTCACCCCAAACGGGTCTTCCTCCAGCCCATCCTGCCAGGGAGCCCCTCTCCCCCTTTCAGCCAAGACCCCGATCAGCCCTGACTCTCCCCGCCGCCTTCGTTGTCCCATCCCCCCCCGGCCCCCATTGCGCCCTCCTGATCTAGAGAGCCCCATCCATGACGCGCATACCTATCCCCCAGAGCCCCAACGTCCTTCTCATCCCCCTCCACTTCCCCTGCGTCACCCCAGGCCCCTAGCCCCCGCACTCCCAGGCCCCCCCCTGGTTTCTTTTGATCTCCTTAAGCTGCCAATCCCAAAGGGGCCCCTTCACTTGAGCCCCACCTATCGTCCCCCAATCTCCCATGGGCCCCCCTTCCCCTCAGTTACCAACGTACTTGCCGGAGCCCCGTTTACAGTGCCAACTTTTCAATTCACCCCCCCTTGCTGACTTCAATGTTGCTTTGCCATTTTCAATTTCCAAAGATGCACTTCCCATTTCCCCCACCCACTTTTGGAGTTGGAAAGGTCTTCCAAACCCCCCTAACCCTCCCCATTAATGTGGGCCTCCCCTGAGTCTAATACTCCTGGGCGCCGTTCTTAATAAACTGATGGCTGTGCAGTTCCCCTTGTGGTATCCGCCAGTACTTTCTAACGGGAACACCAGGTAACATCCGCTGGGCTTGTCTGCTAGAGACCGGTCGCTGCGACCGGTGTCACCGCCACGACTCACAGCGGGCCACCGGCCGCAGTGAGTTCCCCTCATGCACCTGGTCGCCTTAGTACCCTAGTCCCCAGTTGTCCTAGCCACCCGCTCCTTCACCACACCATTCATTCCAACCGTAACAGACGCGCTGGCCCTCCGGCAAGAACCGGTGGCGTGATGATGCCGACTGAGGTCTTCCCTTGACCGTTCCGTTCCCTTAACGGGGGCCCCCCCCCAAGCATGGTTAGTGAGGGAGCGTTTCGGACCCTTTAAAGGCCGCTATCGTTTTGCCCCCCCCCCCCCCCGAATGGCCCCCGCCTGCACTCATAAGCAGCCCATTCCTTCCAGGGCATCTTTGAAGTTGTACACCATCACCCTTACCCCCACTTCTGATAAGTGGACTTTGTCATTGGCAAAACAACCCGGAGTTTTCAAACTGATCAAGGCGTGCTTGACCCAACCAAAGCCCCTGCTGATCAGGAATTTTCCTAGTTTCATATTCAATTTCCGCCTGGATTCCTCGATGCCCCCCTGGGAATATGCCCCCCTCCAAATCTGCCTGGGTATGATCTCCGACCATGCCAATGTCGTGCCCCGGAAACTGTTTCCAATTTGGGTGAGGCCGGCCCTCATCCCCGCCAGCAACCCCCTTCGCCCCCTGTCCACTAGGTCATTACCCCCCAAGTGTATCACTATTATGTCCGGGCGTCCATGACGTCGTCTGCAACCGTCCAACACCCCCCACACATCATCCCATCTCATCCCCCTTGTATGCCCAGTGTACTTGGGTCCGCGCGAAACCCATATGCGTGTCTTGATATTCCTTCTCTGCGCCCCTTGCTGCTCGGGCCACGAATGAGTGGCCGATAACCCACACCGACCTGCGATCTGTGGAGAGATAATGTTCCGGGTTGGTAAATGTCGCGTCCCCATGTCGCCCCTGGCTCCCAAGGCTTCCTCCCCCTACCCCCTACCCCCCACGATGCGACCCCACCTATAAACCTTCTGGCCTTATGTAAAGTTTGTACTTGTCGGATTGCCACCTCCCAATCCTCTTTATGCTCTCTTCCCCCAGTCCCTCCTGAAATGCTGTTGTCGCTGCCCCTATTCGAAAAGAGTGAGGCGTGAAGAGCCCGCTGATACCCCTGATGCCAGCGAGAGCCAAAGCCATTACCTTCCTAAATTGAAATTGCGTGAGGGGGGAGCCGTCCTCGTGTATGAACAAGTATCCCTGGCCCCCATTCCTGGCCCCCAAGAACGCCCCCATGGTCATGACCGGGCAGTAATCCGCCACCCCCAAACACCCCAGCACCAGGCTCCTTCCGGTGCCCCGCTGGTCAGTTTTAGAACTCCTTATCGTCACCCTCAGTGCTCCCTCTGATATGCTTATGTCACCCCTACGTAGCGCCCTGAATTCCCGATCATGCTTGGAGCGGGCAATCAATTCACTGGGGCGTAAGGCTCCAAAGAAGGCCAAAGTGAAGCATGCTTTGAAAAGAACGCACTCATATGGGGAGAAACATACGAAATTGACTCGAGTGAGCATCTGTTTTAACAGTTCAAAATGGATAGGACGTCTATCGTCCTTGCTCGGGGGTTCCCCCCTGTCCCAACCCCTCAAGGCTGCCCTTACTAAGAAGCCCTTGGTAGGGTCACTGCCGCCTGCTAGCTGGCTGTGGAAGGCGATGGCACTTAAGTGCCCTGCGACCCAAGATTTGGACTTGCGGTTTTCCCTGGCCCATAGTAAGAATTGTTGTACCCTGACTTCCCCGAGATCATTGTTCCAGTCCCCCGTGACTTTTAGAAAAGTCTTAAAATCCCTGCTGTACCTCTCCCTTGACCCTTCCGAAAGTGCCCTGTCCGCTAGTGCCCTCATACCCCTTTCCAGGTCACGAGGCTCCACCACTCGCCGTTGAACGGTACCATGTCCTTGTTTGCCCCTGGATGTGCCTTCCGGAATCGACCCATCTGCGAACGAGAAAGTGCATCCGCAGCAATGTTAAGGACACCTGGAATGTGGCGCGCCCGCAACTCTGTGTTAATTCTGAGCCCAATTCTCACCATGTGGCGCAGCAGGCTCAGGGTGGCTGGACAATGGGCCACCTGTGTATTTATACCCACCACTACCGCCATGTTGTCCGACCATACCGTCAGACGCTTATTTGCTAAAATGCTAGGCCAGAGATGCAAAGCCACTAAAATTGGGAACAATTCCAGTACGTTGATGTTCCTGCACCATCCCTTCCTTGCCCAAACGCTCGGCCAGTCCGCTCTACACCACTGTGTGCCCAGAATTACCCCAAAACCGTGCCTGCCGCTTGCATCGGTGAAAAGCTGGAGCTCGTTGCATGTTACCCAGGGGGCCCTCCATAAGCGCACCCCATTGAATTCTGCCAGGAAGTTCTTCCACATGAGCAGATCGTCCCTTATACCTGCGCCCAAGCGAATCCTATGCCAACCTTTGGAGGCCCGCCCTGCCGCTGCTGTTAACCGCCTTGCAAACACCCGCCCCGCCGGGATCACCCTCCCTGCAAAATTCAACCTTCCAATCAAAGACTGTATATCTCTCAAGGATACCCTGTGGCAGCCGAGCACTGTGTCTATGTGAGCAATGCATTCCTCTACCTTCCCCTGGGGCAGTCTGCATAGGCCTTCCGTTGTGTCGATCTCTATCCCCAGGTAGGTCAAACGGGTGCAGGGACCTTCTGTTTTTTCCGCGGCCAATGGAACCCCCAACTCGGCGGCTAGACTGATGAATTTATTCAATAGGGAGCCACAAATGTCCGTGCCCTTCCCACCGATGAACAGGAAATCGTCCAAATAATGTGTTTTGACTCCCCTGCTTTCTAACACATGTACTGCCCATTCCAAAAATGTGCTAAATGTTTCAAAGTAGGCGCAGGATATGCTGCATCCCATCGGCATACATTTATCCACATAGATCCCCCCCTCAAACTGGAAACCCAACAGGTGAAAACTATCAGGGTGGACCGGGAGCAATTCAAAAGCCGCCTCTATGTCCACTTTGGCCATTAGTGCGCCTCTCCCCAAACTCCTGGCCCCGTCCACCGCCTGGTCAAAGGACGCATATGATACTGCGCATACCTTTTCATCCAGCCAGTCATTAACTGAGTCGCCCCTGGGGTGCGATAAGTTATGTATTAGTCGGAATTTTCCTTGCTCCTTCTTGGGCACCACACCCAGGGGTGACACTATGAGGTTGTCCAAGGGGGGGGACGCGTATGGGCCTGCCACCCTCCCCAAACAAAGTTCTTTCTTTATCTTGTCCCGAACCACCCCGGGGTAGACTTTCACTGACTTGGAGTTATCTGCTGAGCGTTGCATCAAAGGCCCTGCATACGGAATTGTAAAACCCCCAGTGAAACCTTTCAACAAGATGTTCCTCTCCCGCACAGCGGGATAGCGGGCTAACCAAGGCAAGAGTTTTGGAAGAACGATGGGAGATGGCCCCTTTTGTGTTAGGTCCCCCCCGCTCTGGGCAATGAACGACGCTGCTCCCCTTAAAGCGCACTCGCCACCCCCGAATGGGTTATTCCCCTGCCCTCCACCCCTTGCCGTGCGACCGCGCACCCCTGTCCTTCCCCCCCGTTTGCAGTTATTACCATCGTGCTGGGGTCCCCCTGCGCCGGCGTTTAGGTATGCGTGGTGCTCCCTCGAGACAAATGAAACACGAGCTGCGTTACCTTAAAGAGAGATACATTTATTAGTGTATACACATGGCATGATCTGTTGCAATGACAAAGAGTATCGGGGCATCGCGAGTATTACATGTTGGGTGCACTGCCCTCTTTGTGGGGCCACGTATTCGGGCCCGGTCCCGCAGACCTGCAAAATTTTGCAGCGTGTGTCATGCTGCCGCATGTGGAACACTCGTGCCTAAAACGGCAATGGGGCACCCAATTGCAGTGGCCATCATTGAAGTTTCTGCATGGATGGGCTATGCGCGCCAACCCTTGCGTGCCTACGCCCCCTCTCCCCCCTCTGGAATTTCCTAGCTGTGAACTTAGCCACCCCCTCCCCCCAACTGGCCCTGAGGGGGCCTCAAACTGTTGAAACTCCCTGCGCCCTGCCCTTGAAGTGGATGGCAACGCCTGCTGCACGGCGCGCGTTCCATCGAAAGCTTGCCCTACTGCGCTGGATCCCCTTGTGATGAGACTGTCGGCAGAAACCGGCCTTGGATCCAACCAATCCTCCACTAGTTTGTGTTCCCATTTCAGCTTGGGGTCGACTTCCATTCTTTTCCTAAACCTCTGATCCCTCAGAAGCCATGCAGTACCCCCCCACTTCCTATGCTCTTCAATTACGCATTGGCTATAATTGTACAGCGCCGGCCCCTGCTCGGGCTTTGACTGAACTATGATTTGTGCAAGGATTCTAAAGCCTGCCACCCAGTTTTGGAGGTTCTCCTCAGGCCTCACCCTCTTCCTTGCTTTCACCCCCTCCCTGTTCCCACTGGCCTGCAGGGTATCGTAACCTTTTGTTTCGTGCTCTAGTAGTGAAAAGGTGTCTATGAACCTTCCTTTCACAATCTCCTTTTGAACACAGTCCGGTATGTGCCAACATAAGTAATTGTTTTCCGTGATTGCCGGAAGCCCTTCCGCAGCCCTACCCGTGAGGGAGGGAGGCTCTGCCGGGTGTTCGCACTTCGCTGGTCCCCCTGTCCTGTTGTCTTCGCACCGTGCAGCCCCGGGGACAGTGTTTTTTGTCGAGGTCTTCTCCCCAGCTGCCCACACCTTGCTGGGGCCTGTTACCCCTTCCCCCCTAGTTGGCTCCTTCCCTTGCGCCACAGGATTCCCCCCGCGCAACACATCCATTATAATATCCATTTTTGCTCCCCAGTCCAACTCACCCTCCAAGGCACGTCCCTTGGCCGGCGGAGCCCCAAAACGCCTGCTTTGCCACGCCTCGTCATGTGCCTCACCAGTGGGGTGAGGGGGTCCCGATCTGTTAATGCGATCACCCGCCGGAGAAGTTGACGCCTCCCTGTCCCTCCCCTCCGCCACTAAGGCAGTCAAAGCGGCCAAATCCTCCTCCAGCTCTCTCTTCGTCTTTCTTCCCCTGGGGCACCCGCTCATTTTTGCTTGTCTCTTGCGTGAGCCCACTGACTCTCCCAAACCAGAAGAAGACTGAGAGTCGGAGCTGTTATTTGGGGAAGGGGAGATGCTTGCTTGCGTGATAATAATGTCGCCGGTAGGCTGGGGGGCGCCCATCTTGATCATCGCCGCTTCCCACCCTATAGATTTCGCAAGTACTGCGAATGTGGCCCATGCTTCCGCGTTCATGGTCTGACCCTGTGCTGGCGAAAGGGCTGTCTCCACCTCGACTGTCCCTTCGTCCAATTGTGTGTCGGCGACTATCTCCATATCTGGGCCTTGCGTGTGGAACATGGCGACCTGTGGGAAAATATAATGCTGTCACAACCGGCCTTCAGAACAGAAAATTCGCCACCCTTCTCATAACCCGGCTTCCCTTGACTGCCCCCGTCGCCACCCCGGGCAATGCTTGGTACCCCCATTACCTTGTGATTACACGACCGTCCCCCTCGGCTGCGATGGGCCTGGCTCTGTCGCTCTTCTCCGCCCTATGTGTCCTGGGAGATGGGAAAAAACTGCATGAGCTATGGGAAGGCCAACCATTGCATTGCCCCTTTGTTAGCCCCGCCCCGTTCGCTTAAGATGATGTGCTGTTTATCCCATATATCACCCCTAGCATAATGTGTTTCGAGCCGCTCAAAGGCGAGGGGTGGAACCAGGGAAAATACTACGACCTTCCCCCCTCCCGGGCACGGTAGTATGTGAAATAACTCTCCTAACCGCCCGACTACCTTTCCAGTAGTACCAGCGGAAGGCGGGGCGGCGTTAAGCTACCTTGAGCACATGACCCCCCTGCACCCGTCTGTAGGCAGCCCTGCGAGGCGCTGCACCGATCGCTCCTGCCCACCGTTCCATCCCACAAAGGCCCTGTGAGCCGCTTCACTGGTACCTCGTGCTCCCTGCCTCACCCAATGGTACCTGCTGCACAACGCTGCAACGCACGGACGCCCTGCGAGGCGCCGCACAGCTCATCCTGCATACCATTCGACTTGAAACGAAACCGACCCACTGTCTTGCCATTACCCATGACGCCCCCATGGTGCCCTGTACGTACCCAGTCCACCATGATAACTGTATAACCTCGTGTAGCCACAATATACCTGATAACGTAACATATGAACCCCCGTCCGCACTTGGCATGAACTTCAATGAAGACACACCCCGTGTCGTCCATGCCGCTACTCTCCATTTACACGTCATTCCCCCCCCCCAATTGCAACACGCCTTCCCCGACACTCTAATCCTTCAAGCAACTGGCTTCGTGCAACCCACACCACAGGACATATTAGTTGACTCCAGTGTAACAAAACCAACGAAGACATATATAGTGGCCAGCCACTGGCTATGCCAGTAGTTATGGAATTTCCCGTAAAAACAATCATGGCAAAACAAAACCCTTGTAATTCACTGAAAGAAAACCCTCAGTCAAGATGCAGTTAAATTGTGCAGATTCAACGCAACAAAACCCCCGAAACTCAGAGCATGTGGGAAGCCATGACCAGCCCCCACTCGGCGCATCCCCATTGAAAAGCCCAACAACGCATACATATTATAAGAGAAGCGATTCACAATGTCACAATGTCATACAAAATGGCATTATGGGGGACATCAATGCGCCGAGTTTAACTGGTCACGACCTCCCACACCCAGTGAATGTCAAGGGCTCCGCAGCGCCAAATCTGCCCAACTCGTGCACTCTAATTGATGTTTTTTTTTCTTTTTTTTTTTTTTTTTTTTTTAGTGACTATATACATATATTTTAAATACAAACCGAAAACGATGCCCACCACAATGGCATCAACCCCCAAAGCCCTACCACAATTGCCCGTCCAACAGTCTAGGCCCGTGCCGTTCTGCGTTTTCAAACCATCCCTTCCTACACGGGAGGCTGCCCCCCCTTTCCAAAGGCCCGACGCATTCTCTATCCTAAAATAAACAAAATTTCAAACCTCTCCCTACATTACTATACATTGCCCAAGCCACTTCGCCATGACCGCATACATTCTGTACATTTCCCAAGTACACCATCACCTTGGCCTAGCCCCTGACCCCCCTCCTTCATCCCTACCGCAGAGCGCCCTGACCATAACTCCATTCCATGCCACCGCGAGGCCCAACTTCCAAAATCACAATAATTCTCTCTGATGTTCCTCCCGGGGCAGGGGGAAGGGGGGGGTCGTGCACTGGACGCCGCGGAGTGTCTCCACGTCCTGCTAGTGTGCTCCAGCTTCCACTGAGCCCGAGGCCAGGCCGATTTGGTCTCTAGGTTTTAGGTTTAGGGGGCCAGCACTGCACTGCCCACCCACCTCCCTTCTTGAGTAGACATCCCCCCATTAGCATGTCCTGGCGGCATGCCTTTCATCTCCCTGTGGACGGGGCATGCGCGTGCGGTGTCCCTTGTGCGGGCGAAAAGGTGCTAACAGCCCTTTTGTCCAGGCCTCACTGCCAGCCCCTACCAGGTGCCGAAGTTACACTACAACCAAAAGCCTTCTATGGCGCCCACCCGGAAGGAAAAATTCCCCGTCACCCGTGCCGTTATTGCCAAGAGGCATTGCAACCGCTTTGTCGCCCTTACTCCACCTCTTCATCTCGTGTCCCAACAATGGCCATGTAAATTATCCACACCCTTTTCCTCATACCTTCCCGAGATGCATTTGCACAGTTGTTAACTACTTGGCTTTTGGCCTCCGAACCTCGTATCCCTTACGCTATCCCACCAACCCCTTTCTGGAGATCCCCCAGCGTACCCCCCCCCCAAATCATGACAAAGTGGGCCACATATGACCTTTATGCAGTAGCCACTTCAAGCGAACATTGCCTTATAAACACGACAAACGCATGTAGCGGCGGCAATGCCGACACACCCCATATACCTAGACGGTGTCCGCGCTGGGGGGAATAAACGAACAAACGCATGGCGCGGCGGCCATGATGACCCACCCCCAGGCTGTAAGCCATTTCTACTGAACCTTGCCTCATCACCAAAACAAACGCATGGCGCTGAGGCTATGCCGACACACCCCATATACATAAACGTTTTTTTTTTTTTTTTTTTTTTTTTTTTTTGCGCTCGGGGAATCCCGCCCGCAATGCATTTTTCTGCATTAACCTTGAAAGAAATCTGCCTGACTGTAGATGAGAGTGCGCTATTCGCTGTGCCACCTGGCCAGCTTGGCTCGAGCTAAACTTTCCCGTGCCTTGGCTCTCGGGCCACACCCACATTCTCGCAAGATAGCGGCCCTACGCGGCTGCAAGATGCTTCAAATGAATACTGCCACGTAATACAAACCAACAAACGCATGGCGCGGCGGCCATCAATACATACTCCATAAATATAAAAGGTCTTCGCGCCCTGGGGGATTCGCCAACAATGCACCTTTCTTTATCGACCCGCCTAAAATATTTATTTTTGGCCCCGCCGGGATTCGAACTTGCGCTAGCAGGTTCTGCCTGACTGTGGATGCGAGTGCTCTATTCGCTGTGCCACCTGGCCAGCTTGGCTCGAGGCAAACTTACCCGCGCCTTGGCTCTCGGGCCACACCCACCTTATCGCAAGATAGAAGCCCTACGCGGCTGCAAGATGCTTCAAATGAACACTGCATCGTAATACAAAACAAACGCATGGCGCGGCGGCCATCAATACATACATTCAATAAATATAACGGTGTTCGCGCGGGGGGGGGGGGGGGGCGGTGGGATTCGCCAACAAAGCATCTTTCTTTATCGACCAAAATAAAATACTTTATCAGCCGGGATTCGAACCTGTGCTAGCAGGTTCTGCCTGACTGTGGATGCGAGTGCTCTATTCGCTGTGCCACTTGACCAGCTCGGCCAAAGGCAAAATCCCAGCGTCTTAGCTTTCGGGCCACAACAATGAGCCCATACAACAGCTGCAAGAAAATTTCAACGCGCATTGCATTTTAAAACAAAACAAGCGCGTGGCCCGGCGGTCATGCCAGAGTTTTATACATTAACGACCATTCCCCACGAGAGCCGGTTGCCGTCACATTGTTCACCAAAAGGCACCCGTAAACCATATTATTTACGAAAGAATAAAGGGCAGTCGTATCGGAACATTCTAATATGCTGATAGCTCCCATGAACCCACCGCCTCTTGTACTGTAGACAGAAGCTCCACCATTCCCCCAACGCATTACCTGCCCACTACTCTCGTAGCTGGCCCTCACGGCCACCACGGAAAAGCATAGAACACACCAGCATATCCGGGGTAGTTCCCTTGCACGAGTGGGTTTTTTTTTTTTTTGCCTTGGCTCAGCCCATGCAATTATTTCTGCGCCTAACTCAACGAGGCCACCTAGAAAACGATGCCCACCCCAATGCATCAACCCCCAAAACCCTACCCCAATTGCACATTTCTAAACATTTCCCAGTATCCGGTCACCTTGACCTTGGCCCTGAACCTGAAGTGTCCTTTAAAATTAGCCTTCCAAGGGCGTCCGACCATGCAGCTCGGAAACCCAATCGGAAAAGAAAATGCAGCCTTGCCGCCGTATCTGCCACATAGAAATTCGCATTGGAATACCCCACAAGCATTAAAACTGCCGATTATTACCTAAAATCGTACCTGGCCGTAACAGAGTGATAGAACTGTCCAAACTACCCCAACGCCTGACCCCCTTTATGTCCCGTAAGCGCGCCAAGTTGTCCCCCTTACCCGCTGCCGACTCGGTGCCGTGGCCCAAATCGACAACCCCCGACCCCTTCATTAACAACTCTGCTTCGAGCAGTGTAACTACCATTTCCCATACATAATCTGGCCCCTTAGCTGCTCCGCCACCCCTCAAAACCGGCGCATTTAAGACCATTGATGTGCGGTGACTGGGTTACTACAGACTTAGCCCGTCGCATCGTAAACCCCTTACTTAAACGCGTCACCCTTATCCCAAGCACGCTGCCGCCCGCAGTAAACCATTCCCGAGTCGACCCTTACCAGAATTCGAATGCGCTTCCCAACAGCTAGCACGAACCGTCTTCCGGAACAAGGATTCTCCGGCCGCACGAACACTGGAAACTCCGCAGGCTTGCAGCGCAGCAACATAGGAGGGCAGCCAGGCAGAGAGAGACCCCGCGTCTCCGAGCGGGTGTATTTAAACCCCCAACGGGCGCGCGGGTGATGACGTCACCCCACCCCTCCACCCCCTCACCCGGGTGGAGTAATGGCCGGCGCCCAACCCCCCCTCGCACCCCCCCCCGACCCCTCGACGCCACCGTGCCTTTTGAGGCAGTCGTCACTAAGGGGGGTCCCCCGCCGAGGGGCCCTCCTTCGTAGGGCGCGGGAGCCCGTCGTTCTGGACGGAGGGACACCTTCCCCTTTCTGGACGGAGGGACACCTTCCCCTTTCTGGACGGAGGGACACCTTCCCCTTTCTGGACGGAGGGACACCTCACCCTTTCTGGACGGAGGGACACCTTCCCCTTTCTGGACGGAGGGACAGCTTCCCCTTTCTGGACGGAGGGACACCTCACCCTTTCTGGACGGGGGGACACCTTCCCCTTTCTGGACGGAGGGACACCTCACCCTTTCTGGACGGGGGAGGTGTCCCGCTGGCAGGACAATGTCCCAAGGAGTTTCGGGCACCAGAGGGGCTCTCACGTTGCTCTGTGTTAACCGAGCATTTCAATGTGAGCCAATTGGCACTCATGGGAGGGAAGGGGGACTATTAGCTGGGACTTTTGTCCCTTTAGAAATGCGCATGGAAGGGAGTGATCAGCAGTGAGAAGGAAAGCGTGCATAATGGTGCATGCTTTATTTGTGGGGTTCTTTCTACAACACACTTATCACCACAGTGAAATAATGACTATGGCTTTACCCAAGTGGCTCACATTAACCGGCATGATGCTATTGTGACTGTGCATGCAGGATGGGGAGAGTAAAACTAAAGCCACACTCTTATTGCTCAACATATTTCTATGATGATGTTTATAATGTAAAGCTAATTATGAAAGGCATTGCTACGAATAAAGTATTATTTAAGGACATGAAATGCAAAGGGAAACCTCAATGAATATCTATATCAACTAAACCTGTGAAGATGTGGCCAGTTGCTTACATTTGTAAACATCCCAGTTCCACCATTTAACCAAAGTGTGTGATCCTGGGCAGATCTGCGGCTCTATAAGTGTACTCGGTCAGTGTTTTACTTCAGAGCATGTTAATATATCATGCTGTTCATTTAAAAAAGCCTGACTATGGAGTTTCTCCATATATAACAATCGTGCAATTTTGGTATTTTGCACCACAAGGTTATTTGCCCCTTGGCTTACTCATGGCAACTTATTCTAAAGTCACTTCCACGGTGCCTCCAAGTATTAAAGACTGATGCGAAGTCCTTTTCTGTGAAGTCACTTCTGTTGATGCGATCCATTTGCAAATTAGGAAGATTATATGTATTTCGCCAGAGCGCCTGGGCAGAGCTCTAATAGATGTGTTCCCTGCATCTGTAATGAACCAGCAGTTTTTTTTTGTTATGTGTTAAAATGCCATCTGCCACTAATGTTACCAAAAAGGTAGATTGGGGCTGGGGTAGGCGGTTTGTGGGCGCCTACCTGATTTAAAACAATATGAACTGCTTTGAAAGCCTTTGGATATCTGTGGTATGAAGTTTATTAGCAGGGCCTATGGGCATGGCATGACAAGAGCAGAAGGAGAATTCTTGCTTTCTTCTTTCTTCCTGTGCTTCCTCATTCTTCCTGGATTGGCCTCAGTCAAGCTGGCCCAAAGCACATCTGCTCTTCTCTGGTTATGCTGACGACAGGCAGTTAAGAGTGATGCTCAGCTCCTATCTGCAGTCAAGATTCCGATTTAGAATTCTACTGAGGTGAGCCACCATCTTGCCCTGGGTTGATGCCCAATCCTTCATTTTGTGCACAGAACTCGTCAGGTCTCAGGGGTGATTTTTAATATACAATTGCACCCTGCCTCTGACTGCATTCTACAACGTCCTAATGGCCTTGACCTCAGTCACGGAGGGTAACAAGTAGGGGAGAAGGCGGACCCAGTCTTCATTCGTCTGTTGGTGGATCCACAGCTGTGCTCCCATTGAAGCATGGAGAGGGTGGATGGAGCAGGTTAAAGGTACAGGAGAAGGTGGGCCCAGTCTTACAGGGTTCGAAATTGAGGGGCGCTGTGAGCTATTTAGCCCCTGCTTCTAGCCAAGGAGACCCTGGTTAGCTTGAAACCAACAGCTACCAGGAGCTACTCTTGCCTCCTAGATCCAACTGGTGCCATGCAAACATGTAACCGTGGCATTAACTTGTATTGTTTGAGAATGTTAATGAAGAAAAATCAGAACACATCTAACACACATTTAAACACAATGGATCATACTAAATGGAGAAAAAGTTAAAGGAGCATCTCCAGTAGCTCCTGGTTCCCCTGCGGTAGGTCCTACCTTCAGGGTGATGCCCAACACCCAGTAGCTGGTTTTAGCTGCTGCTCAATTTCAAACTCTGCAGTCTTGATTAATTTTTTGCTGGATCCACAGCTGTGCTCCCGTTGAAGCAAGTAGAGAAGATAGAAGGAATTAGAGGTAGGGGAGAAGGTGGACCCTGTCGTGATTCATTTGCTGGTGGATCCACAGCTGTGCTCCCGTTGAAGCATGTAGCGATGGGATAGAGGGAGTTAGAGGTAGGGGAGAAGGTGGACCCAGTCGTGATTCATCTGCTGATGGATCCACAGCTGTGCTACTGTTGAAGCATGTAGCGATGGGATAGAGGGGGTTAGAGGTAGGGGAGAAGGTGGACCCAGTCGTGATTCATCTGCTGATGGATCCACAGCTGTGCTACTGTTGAAGCATGTAGCGATGGGATAGAGGGGGTTAGAGGTAGGGGAGAAGGTGGACCCAGTCGTGATTCATCTGCTGATGGATCCACAGCTGTGCTACTGTTGAAGCATGTAGCGATGGGATAGAGGGGGTTAGAGGTAGGGGAGAAGGTGGACCCAGTCGTGATTCATTTGCTGGTGGATCCACAGCTGTGCTCCCGTTGAAGCATGTAGCGATGGGATAGAGGGGGTCAGAGGTAGGGGAGAAGGTGGACCCTGTCGTGATTCATTTGCTGGTGGATCCACAGCTGTGCTACTGTTGAAGCATGTAGCGATGGGATAGAGGGGGTTAGAGGTAGGGGAGAAGGTGGACCCAGTCGTGATTCATTTGCTGGTGGATCCACAGCTGTGCTCCCGTTGAAGCATGTAGCGATGGGATAGAGGGGGTTAGAGGTAGGGGAGAAGGTGGACCAAGTCGTGATTCATTTGCTGGTGGATCCACAGCTGTGCTACTGTTGAAGCATGTAGCGATGGGATAGAGGGGGTTAGAGGTAGGGGAGAAGGTGGACCCAGTCGTGATTCATCTGCTGATGGATCCACAGCTGTGCTACTGTTGAAGCATGTAGCGATGGGATAGAGGGGGTTACAGGTAGGGGAGAAGGTGGACCCAGTCGTGATTCATCTGCTGATGGATCCACAGCTGTGCTACTGTTGAAGCATGTAGCGATGGGATAGAGGGGGTCAGAGGTAGGGGAGAAGGTGGACCCAGTCGTGATTCATCTGCTGATGGATCCACAGCTGTGCTACTGTTGAAGCATGTAGCGATGGGATAGAGGGGGTTAGAGGAAGGGGAGAAGGTGGACCCAGTCGTGATTCATTTGCTGGTGGATCCACAGCTGTGCTACTGTTGAAGCATGTAGCGATGGGATAGAGGGGGTTAGAGGTAGGGGAGAAGGTGGACCCAGTCATGATTTATTTGCTAGTGGATCCGCACCTGTGCTCCCGTTGAAGCATGTAGCGATGGGATAGAGGGGGTTAGAGGTAGGGGAGAAGGTGGACCAAGTCGTGATTCATTTGCTGGTGGATCCACAGCTGTGCTACTGTTGAAGCATGTAGCGATGGGATAGAGGGGGTTACAGGTAGGGGAGAAGGTGGATCACGTCTTGAATCATCTGCTGATGGATCCACAGCTGTGCTACTGTTGAAGCATGTAGCGATTGGAATGAAGGGGGTTACAGGTAGGGGAGAAGGTGGACCCAGTCGTGATTCATTTGCTGGTGGATCCACAGCTGTGCTCCCGTTGAAGCATGTAGCGATGGGATAGAGGGGGTTAGAGGTAGGGGAGAAGGTGGACCCTGTCGTGATTCATTTGCTGGTGGATCCACAGCTGTGCTACTGTTGAAGCATGTAGCGATTGGAATGAAGGGGTTAGAGGTAGGGGAGAAGGTGGACCCTGTCGTGATTCATTTGCTGGTGGATCCACAGCTGTGCTACTGTTGAAGCATGTAGCGATTGGAATGAAGGGGGTTACAGGTAGGGGAGAAGGTGGACCCAGTCGTGATTCATCTGCTGATGGATCCACAGCTGTGCTACTGTTGAAGCATGTAGCGATTGGAATGAAGGGGGTTACAGGTAGGGGAGAAGGTGGACCCAATCGTGATTCATTAGCTGGTGGATCCACAGCTGTGCTCCCGTTGAAGCATGTATCGATGGGATAGAGGGGATTAGAGGTAGGGGAGAAGGTGGATCACGTCTTGAATCATTTGCTGGTGGATCCACAGCTGTGCTACTGTTGAAGCATGTAGCGATGGGATAGAGGGGGTTAGAGGTAGGGGAGAAGGTGGACCCAGTCGTGATTCATTTGCTGGTGGATCCACAGCTGTGCTACTGTTGAAGCATGTATCGATGGGATAGAGGGGATTAGAGGTAGGGGAGAAGGTGGACCCAGTCGTGATTCATCTGCTGATGGATCCACAGCTGTGCTACTGTTGAAGCATGCAGCGATGGGATAGAGGGGGTTAGAGGTAGGGGAGAAGGTGGACCCAGTCGTGATTCATTTGCTGGTGGATCCACAGCTGTGCTACTGTTGAAGCATGTAGCGTTGGGATAGAGGGGGTTAGAGGGAGGGGAGAAGGTGGACCCTGTCGTGATTCATTTGCTGGTGGATCCACAGCTGTGCTCCCGTTGAAGCATGTATCGATGGGATAGAGGGGATTAGAGGTAGGGGAGAAGGTGGACCCAGTCGTGATTCATCTGCTGATGGATCCACAGCTGTGCTACTGTTGAAGCATGTAGCGATGGGATAGAGGGGGTTAGAGGTAGGGGAGAAGGCGGACCCAGTCGTGATTCATCTGCTGATGGATCCACAGCTGTGCTACTGTTGAAGCATGTAGCGATTGGAATGAAGGGGGTTACAGGTAGGGGAGAAGGTGGACCCAGTCGTGATTCATTTGCTGGTGGATCCACAGCTGTGCTACTGTTGAAGCATGTAGCGATGGGATAGAGGGGGTTACAGGTAGGGGAGAAGGTGGACCCAGTCGTGATTCATCTGCTGATGGATCCACAGCTGTGCTACTGTCGAAGCATGTAGCGATGGGATAGAGGGGGTTACAGGTAGGGGAGAAGGTGGACCCTGTCGTGATTCATTTGCTGGTGGATCCACAGCTGTGCTACTGGTGAAGCATGTAGCGATGGAATAGAGGGGGTTAGAGGTAGGGGAGAAGGTGGACCCAGTCGTGATTCATCTGCTGATGGATCCACAGCTGTGCTACTGTTGAAGCATGTAGCGATGGGATAGAGGGGGTTACAGGTAGGGGAGAAGGTGGACCCTGTCGTGATTCATTTGCTGGTGGATCCACAGCTGTGCTACTGGTGAAGCATGTAGCGATGGGATAGAGGGGGTTAGAGGTAGGGGAGAAGGTGGACCCAGTCGTGATTCATCTGCTGATGGATCCACAGCTGTGCTACTGTTGAAGCATGTAGCGATGGGATAGAGGGAGTTAGAGGTAGGGGAGAAGGTGGACCCAGTCGTGATTCATCTGCTGGTGGATCCACAGCTGTGCTACTGGTGAAGCATGTAGCGATGGGATAGAGGGGGTTAGAGGAAGGGGAGAAGGTGGACCCAGTCGTGATTCATTTGCTGGTGGATCCACAGCTGTGCTACTGTTGAAGCATGTAGCGATGGGATAGAGGGGGTTAGAGGTAGGGGAGAAGGTGGACCCAGTCGTGATTCATTTGCTGGTGGATCCACAGATGTGCTACTGTTGAAGCATGCAGCGATGGGATAGAGGGGGTTAGAGGAAGGGGAGAAGGTGGACCCAGTCGTGATTCATTTGCTGGTGGATCCACAGCTGTGCTCCCGTTGAAGCATGTAGCGATGGGATAGAGGGGATTAGAGGTAGGGGAGAAGGTGGATCACGTCTTGAATCATTTGCTGGTGGATCCACAGCTGTGCTACTGTTGAAGCATGCAGCGATGGGATAGAGGGGGTTAGAGGAAGGGGAGAAGGTGGACCCAGTCGTGATTCATTTGCTGGTGGATCCACAGCTGTGCTCCCGTTGAAGCATGTAGCGATGGGATAGAGCGGGTTACAGGTAGGGGAGAAGGTGGATCACGTCTTGAATCATTTGCTAGTGGATCCACAGCTGTGCTACTGTTGAAGCATGTAGCGATGGGATAGAGGGGGTTAGAGGTAGGGGAGAAGGTGGGCCCAGTCGTGATTCATCTGCTGATGGATCCACAGCTGTGCTACTGTTGAAGCATGTAGCGATGGGATAGAGGGGGTTAGAGGTAGGGGAGAAGGTGGACCCAGTCGTGATTCATCTGCTGATGGATCCACAGCTGTGCTACTGTTGAAGCATGTAGCGATGGGATAGAGGGGGTTAGAGGTAGGGGAGAAGGTGGACCCTGTCGTGATTCATCTGCTGGTGGATCCACAGCTGTGCTACTGGTGAAGCATGTAGCGATGGGATAGAGGGGGTTAGAGGTAGGGGAGAAGGTGGACCCAGTCGTGATTCATCTGCTGATGGATCCACAGCTGTGCTACTGTTGAAGCATGTAGCGATGGGATAGAGGGGGTTACAGGTAGGGGAGAAGGTGGACCCTGTCGTGATTCATTTGCTGGTGGATCCACAGCTGTGCTACTGGTGAAGCATGTAGCGATGGGATAGAGGGGGTTAGAGGTAGGGGAGAAGGTGGACCCAGTCGTGATTCATCTGCTGATGGATCCACAGCTGTGCTACTGTTGAAGCATGTAGCGATGGGATAGAGGGAGTTAGAGGTAGGGGAGAAGGTGGACCCAGTCGTGATTCATCTGCTGGTGGATCCACAGCTGTGCTACTGGTGAAGCATGTAGCGATGGGATAGAGGGGGTTAGAGGAAGGGGAGAAGGTGGACCCAGTCGTGATTCATTTGCTGGTGGATCCACAGCTGTGCTACTGTTGAAGCATGTAGCGATGGGATAGAGGGGGTTAGAGGTAGGGGAGAAGGTGGACCCAGTCGTGATTCATTTGCTGGTGGATCCACAGATGTGCTACTGTTGAAGCATGCAGCGATGGGATAGAGGGGGTTAGAGGAAGGGGAGAAGGTGGACCCAGTCGTGATTCATTTGCTGGTGGATCCACAGCTGTGCTCCCGTTGAAGCATGTAGCGATGGGATAGAGGGGATTAGAGGTAGGGGAGAAGGTGGATCACGTCTTGAATCATTTGCTGGTGGATCCACAGCTGTGCTACTGTTGAAGCATGCAGCGATGGGATAGAGGGGGTTAGAGGAAGGGGAGAAGGTGGACCCAGTCGTGATTCATTTGCTGGTGGATCCACAGCTGTGCTCCCGTTGAAGCATGTAGCGATGGGATAGAGGGGGTTACAGGTAGGGGAGAAGGTGGATCACGTCTTGAATCATTTGCTGGTGGATCCACAGCTGTGCTACTGTTGAAGCATGTAGCGATGGGATAGAGGGGGTTAGAGGTAGGGGAGAAGGTGGACCCAGTCGTGATTCATCTGCTGATGGATCCACAGCTGTGCTACTGTTGAAGCATGTAGCGATGGGATAGAGGGGGTTAGAGGTAGGGGAGAAGGTGGACCCAGTCGTGATTCATCTGCTGATGGATCCACAGCTGTGCTACTGTTGAAGCATGTAGCGATGGGATAGATGGGGTTAGAGGTAGGGGAGAAGGTGGACCCAGTCGTGATTCATCTGCTGATGGATCCACAGCTGTGCTACTGTTGAAGCATGTAGCGTTGGGATAGAGGGGGTTAGAGGTAGGGGAGAAGTTGGACCCTGTCGTGATTCATCTGCTGGTGGATCCACAGCTGTGCTCTCATTGAAGCATGTAGCGATGGGATAGAGGGGGTTAGAGGTAGGGGAGAAGGTGGACCCAGTCGTGATTCATCTGCTGATGGATCCACAGCTGTGCTACTGTTGAAGCATGTAGCGATGGGATAGAGGGGGTTAGAGGTAGGGGAGAAGGTGGACCCAGTCGTGATTCATCTGCTGATGGATCCACAGCTGTGCTACTGTTGAAGCATGTAGCGATGGGATAGAGGGGGTTAGAGGTAGGGGAGAAGGTGGACCCAGTCGTGATTCATTTGCTGGTGGATCCACAGCTGTGCTACTGTTGAAGCATGCAGCGATGGGATAGAGGGGGTTAGAGGTAGGGGAGAAGGTGGACCCAGTCGTGATTCATCTGCTGGTGGATCCACAGCTGTGCTCCCGTTGAAGCATGTATCGATGGGATAGAGGGGATTAGAGGTAGGGGAGAAGGTGGACCCAGTCGTGATTCATCTGCTGATGGATCCACAGCTGTGCTACTGTTGAAGCATGCAGCGATGGGATAGAGGGGATTAGAGGTAGGGGAGAAGGTGGACCCAGTCGTGATTTGTTTGCTAGTGGATCCGCAGCTGTGCTCCCGTTGAAGCATGTAGCCATGGGATAGAGGGGGTTAGAGGTAGGGGAGAAGGTGGACCCAGTCGTGATTCATCTGCTGATGGATCCACAGCTGTGCTACTGTTGAAGCATGTAGTGATGGGATAGAGGGGGTTACAGGTAGGGGAGAAGGTGGACCCTGTCGTGATTCATCTGCTGATGGATCCACAGCTGTGCTACTGTTGAAGCATGTAGCGATGGGATAGAGGGGGTTAGAGGTAGGGGAGAAGGTGGACCCAGTCGTGATTCATTTGCTGGTGGATCCACAGCTGTGCTACTGTTGAAGCATGTAGCGATGGGATAGAGGGGATTAGAGGTAGGGGAGAAGGTGGACCCCATCTTGAATCATGTGTTGGTAGATCTGCAGCTGTGCTCCCATTTGTCAGGGTTTCTCAGTCTTTTGTAAGTAAAGGAAGGGTCAGGAGATGCAAGACAGGCATGAGACACAGGGGGTGTGTTGCCTTTTCAGTCTGTGTTGGTAGTGTGAGCTTTCTGGGTTGGTCTTGTTCCTTAACTTATTTCCAGGAAGCTGGTGTCTTCCTTGTCCAAGATGGAACTACTAGTGGTATGTCGCACTGGTGGGCTGGGAAATTGCTGGGATGCAGTTTGGAATCTTGGAAAAGATTCTGAACTGCCTTTCATTCAGATTACAGCCGGTGCAGGTCATAGCAATCAGAGCTCTTAAATTAAATTACTGAAGCAGAGCCACAGAGAAACCAGGTGAAACCCGAGAAGACTGAGAGCCAGGAAGGAGAGATGGGCAGATCAGCAGGAAATGGAGACAAGTGAACTTGAGTCTGAAGTTGAGAAAAGCAAAGAAAGACAATTGTCAGTCAAGAGACTTGTAAAGAGATCAGATGTCTAATGCTTAGCCTGAAAAGGTGGCGTTTATGTGCACTGTTAGTCTGGAGACTCTACCTGTCTGAATACCTGTGGGGGTACTTTCTGGTTGACTCTGCCCGCCCTACAAGGCAGCTACATAAGTGGCGGCCGCGTGCATCTGCGCGTGCACATCTAGAAGTGCACCGGAAGTGCACTGTTTGGCTGTCTGCTGTGGGCTGGGCTATGGAGCGATACTTGTTCATTGTTTATTTTTTTCTGACTAGCAAAGCAGAAGTTGTACCTCCCTGGACGTTCTCCAAAATGGACTCTGCTGGTCTGGTCCCTGGTAGGGCAGCAGGCTGGTAAGGCTGGTATGTGATTGGCATGGAGGTAGTGGGTGAGCGCCCCGCACCTAAGCTACGCTGGCCACTCTCCCATCGGGGCCAGAGTTAGCGCCACCTAAACGCAGGTGCTGGCATAGTTCATGTGTTGCTGCCCGTGCCACTTGCTAAAGAATTCCAGCGTGCTCGCCCTCGGAGGGGGACTGGCACAGGTGCACGCGAAGCTATTAGCAAAGGGGGCATTTCGCAGGCTACTGCCAAGATGTCTCCAAAATGACCAATTTCTTTCAAAAACGTGATCTTGTTGATGAGAGCATTGCGGCCCATGAAATCGCACTTGTTCTAAATTCTTCCCTCCCTTGCCTTCGTTCTAAACTGATTGAAAGGGTCACGTGCCTAATTAAAAGCAGGAATGATAGAAAAATATGCGATTACCCATTGAAACCGCTAGAGCAGGCTGTTTCCTTGCTAGTATGGCTAGCGTTACTTGGGTGGCGAGTGATATAGGCAAGGAAGATAACGACAGTGATACCATGCCCATGTGAATGGCAGTGTAAACCTCTTGCTGGACGTGCCTCCTTCTGCCCCACCTCCTGTATTTCTATTCAAAGCGCCCCCTAATGCCTGCTCGGCAGTTCTGCCTGCGGATGAGCACCACGAATTACAAGAAATGAGTGGCTGGGCGAGCAGACACCTGCTAACTTGCAACCTGCATGCCTCTGGCCAACCCCGCGCTAGTGCGCTGAGCAGCATGCCTCTGGCCAACCCCGCACTAGAGCGCTGCGCAGCACGCCTCTGGCCAACCCTGCACTAGTGCGCGAGCAGCACGCCTCTGGCCAACCCTGCGCTAGTGTGCTGCGCAGCATGCCTCTGGCCAACCCGCGCTAGTGCGCTGAGCAGCATGCCTCTGGCCAACCCCGCACTAGAGCGCTGTGCAGCACGCCTCTGGCCAACCCTGCACTAGTGCGCGAGCAGCACGCCTCTGGCCAACCCTGCGCTAGTGTGCTGCGCAGCACGCCTCTGGCCAACCCGCGCTAGTGCGCTGCACTGCATGCCTCTGGCCAACACCACGCTAGTGCGCTGTGCAGCACGCCTCTGGCCAACCCTGCGCTAGTGCGCTGAGCAGCATGCCTCTGGCCAACCCTGCGCTAGTGCGTTGAGCAGCATGCCTCTGGCCAACCCTGCACTAGTGCGCTGAGCAGCACGCCTCTGGCCAACCCCGCGCTTGTGCGCTGAGCAGCATGCCTCTGGCCAACCCTGCGCTAGTGCGCTGAGCAGCACACCTCTGGCCAATGAGCCTATGTCTATATCTGTGTTGGAGCCGGTGTTGGTGCTTGTGCCTGCTCTGATACCAATAAAAGCTAGGAGTACTGAGTGTGGTGAGAGTATTAACAACCTAATTGATACTCGTAATGATTCTAATGCCAGTTTGACGTGCATTTCTTCCACAGCAATGTTTGATTCTAGCCTCTAGCCAACCCCGCACTTGTGCACTGAGCAGCACGCCTCTGGCCAAGCCCGCGCTAGTGTGCTGTGCAGCATGCCTCTGGCCACACCTGTGCTAGTGCACTGAGCAGCATGCCTCTGGCCAACCCTGCGCTAGTGCGCTGCGCAGCATGCCTCTGGCCAACCCTGCGCTAGGACATGGCGCAGCATGCCTCTGGCCAACCCCGCGCTAGTGCGCTGCGCAGCATGCCTCTGGCCAACCCCGCGCTAGTGCGCTGCGCAGCATGCCTCTGGCCAACCCTGCACTAGTGCGCTGAGCAGCGAGCAGCATGCCTCTGGCCAACCCTGCGCTAGTGCGCGAGCAGCACGCCTCTGGCCAACCCTGCGCTAGTGTGCTGCGCAGCATGCCTCTGGCCAACCTGCGCTAGTGCGCTGCACTGCATGCCTCTGGCCAACCCTGCGCTAGTGCGCTGCTTAGCACGCCTCTGGCCAACCCCGCGCTAGTGCGCTGAGCAGCATGCCTCTGGCCAACCCTGCACTAGAGCGCTGCTCAGCACGCCTCTAGCCAACCCTGCACTATTGCGTGAGCAGCATGCCTCTGGCCAACCCTGCGCTAGTGTGCTGCGCAGCATGCCTCTGGCCAACCCGCACTAGTGTGCTGCACTGCATGCCTCTGGTCAACCCTGCGCTAGTGCGCTGCGCAGCACGCCTCTGGCCAACCCCGTGCTAGTGCGCTGTGTAGCACACCTCTGGCCAACCCTGCGCTAGTGTGCTCCGTAGCATACCTCTCGCCAATCCGCGCTAGTGCACTGCGCAGCATGCCTCCGGCCAACCCTGTGCTAGTGCGCTGAGCAGCATACCTCTGACCAACCCTGCGCTAGTGCGCTGAGCAGCATGCCTCTGGCCAACCCCGCGCTATTGCGCTGCGCAGCATACCTCTGGCCAACCCTGCGCTAGTGAGCTGCGCAGCATGCCTCTGCCGAACCCTGCGCTAGTGCTCTCCGCAGCATACCTCTGGCCAATCCACGCTAGTGCGCTGCACAGCATGCCTCCGGCCAACCCCGTGCTAGTGCACTGAGCAGCATACCTCTGGCCAACCCTGCGCTAGTGCGCTGCGCAGCATGCCTCTGGCCAACTCCAAGCTAATGCGCTGCACAGCATGCCTCTGGCCAACCACGCGCTAGTGCGCTGAGCAGCACGCCTCTGCCCAACCCTGCGCTAGTGCGCTCTGCAGCATACCTCTGGCCAACCCTGCGCTAGTGCGCTGCGCAGAATGCCTCTGGCCAACCCCGCGCTAGTGCGCTGCGCAGCATGCCTCTGGCTAACCCTGCACGCCTCTGGCCAACCCTGCACGCCTCTGGCCAACCCTCCGCTAGTGCGCTGCGCAGCATGCCTCTGGCCAACCCCGCACTAGTGCGCTGTGCAGCCTGCCTCTAGCCAAACCCGCGCTAGTGCGCTGCACAGCATGCCTCTGACCAACCCTGCGCTAGTGCGCTGAGCAGCACGCCTCTGCCCAACCCCATGCTAGTGCGCTCCGTAGCATACCTCTGGCCAACTCTGAGCTAGTGCGCTGCGCAGCATGCCTCTGGCCAACCCTGTTCTAGTGCGCTTTTTACTGCTAAAGGCCCCCCCCTTTTGGACTTCCTTTGTTGCTACAGAATTGTGAAGGACCCGAATCCCATGCTTCACTCGAAAAAGTCAATGTTTTTGGCAAAATCGTTCTGTGAAAGTGTGGAAGTGCATTGTATGATACAGCACACATTCATAGTAGCCCCTTGTCTATGCTTGTAAAGCATATCTGCACTGCATGTGTGTTTTGCACCAGACATTGCTGCTGTGTGCCCCTCATCTTATGCTCCGAGTGCCTGGACTTCCATTTTTAGCAGCACCTCCAACCATTCCAAGATGGCTGCCTGACTTCCTACTGCATCTCTATTTTGGTGAAATTAGTCCTTGTGATTGGCTCCTCCATTAAATAAGTTCCTATTGGTTGGACCGGGAGGCGGGGAGCCGGCCTGTTTTCAAAGGCCCCTGTCTGCTCCCTGTCTGCTTTTGTGATGCCACCTCGCCACACTCACCTTTTTCACTCTGTACTCTGGCCTTCCAGGTCATGCAGCCCTGAAATTGGACAACTCAAGCCTCTCCTATTTACCTCCATGTGTCTTTCTGTCTCTCCTCCCTCCACCCTTCACTCTCCCCTCTTCCTGCCCTAACTGCTACCACCCCTCCCCCCCTCCCTCCCACACTCAACCCTACTTCTACCTCATCTCACCAACCTTTGGACCCACTTACCGCCTATAGCTCAAACAAGAGTCTATTTTTGGAAGTCAAATCTGGGTGTGTTTAGAAAAAGTCAAATCTGGGTGTGTTTAGAAAAAGTAAAATCTGGGTGTGTTTAGAAAAAGTCAAATTTGGGTGTGTTTAGAAAAAGTCAAATTTGGGTGTGTTTATGAAGGTCAAATCTGGGTGTGTTTATGAAAGTCAAATCTGCGTGTGTTTAGAAAAAGTCAAATTTGGGTGTGTTTATGAAGGTCAAATCTGGGTGTGTTTTTGAAAGTCAAATCTGCGTGTGTTTAGAAAAAGTCAAATTTGGGTGTGTTTATGAAGGTCAAATCTGGGTGTGTTTTTGAAAGTCAAATCTGGGTGTGTTTAGAAAAAGTCAAATTTGGGTGTGTTTATGAAAGTCAAATTTGAGTGTGTTTTTCATTGCATTTTTCCCTTCCACTTTCCAGCCCAGTGACTGCTCTCGCTCACCTGCCTCTGTCTCTCAACACCCCCTCTCTCTACCTACCATGGCGCTATCGGTTTCTCCCATTTCCTCTAACTGCTTTACTATCGACTATCCCTCCCTTCTCACTAAATCTGGCAAGAAGAAATTTAAAAAGGACATCCTGACATCAAACCCTGGTCTCCCCATCGCTGATACCTATTCTAGCGCATCTGCTAGACAAACCCTCACTGACATCCTCTTTGCCGTTCCTTCACCTGATATTTGGACCCCTCATATGGTCTCTACGCTCTGTCCTCTATCTTCCTCTCCCATTAATGGCGGCACCCACTGGGAAGTCCGTATGGATACCTTTGACTCATCTTCATTAATGTCTACCTAAATGGCACTGTCATGGTTCAAAGCCCTCAGGCCAACCTACGCCTCTTTGACAGGCGGCTCCCCCACCTCATCAGTTTCCTCCCTTCTCCTGGTGTCCCCCCCACCTCCCTCGGCTACCTTGCCTCCTTCCACCTCCTCCCCTATCCCCTCTTTTCTTCCCTCTACACCTACGCAGGATGCACCTCAGCCCTTTCCCCCCCCCGGAAGGTCTTCAAGGCTGGCAACCTTCTTCATCTTGCCACTCTCAACCCTCGCTCTGCTGTCAAACACTCCTCTGACATCTGCCACCTCCTGGAAGAACTTGACCTTGACGTCCTCGGTCTTACCGAGACCTGGTTCACCACCAGCTCTGTCACGAGCTTTGACACTCTCCTCCCTGCCTGTTACAAGATCCTCTCAGCACCCAGATCCACCCGGCCCGGAGTGGGTGTTGCTCTGATCTTCCCTGAGTGGATTGCTACTTCTATCATCCCCACTCAGACCTATCCCTCTTTCGAATGCTTCATCTGTAGGCTCTCTCTCTCTCCCAGCCACACACTTACTATTGCTACGCTCTATCGGTCCCCTGGCCAAGTCACCTCTTTTCTCTCTGAGTGGGCGGACCTCTCCTCAGGCCTCTTGGCCTCTACCTCTCAACTCGTCCTCCTTGGGGTCCTCAACATCCATCTTGATTCTCCCCTTTCTCCATCTACACTTTTTCACGTCCTCTGCAATCCACTCTCCCTCTCTATCCTTCTCTCCGGCCCTACTCACTCTGCTGGCCATACACTTGATGTCTTGATCTCCTCTGGCCTCCCCCTTTCTAACTCCCTCATCACTCCTCACTCCGGGAGCGATCACTCCCTTCTTTCCTCTTTTCTTCCCATCTCCTCCCCTCCAGCCAAGCCTGCCCCAAGACTCCCACCCACCTTCTCGGGCATCCGACCCATGAAGCGTGTGTCAGTCGAGGCTTTTGCTGCCTCCTTCTCACCCCCTCCTCCACTTCAGGCTGACTCTCACCCTGACTCAGCCCTCTCCCTGCTTTACTCCTCTATTACTGATACCCTTGATGCTCTTGCCCCTGTCATGAGGATCCGCCTTAAGCCCAAAGCTAAGTGTAACACTTGGTTTGACTCTGACCCATCTTAACTTAAACGTAAGTGTAGGGCGGCTGAGAGGAAATGGAGGGCCTCTTGCTCATCCCCTGACAAACTGGCCTGTCGCCTGCTCCAAAGGCAATATCGCCTCTCTGTATGAACCAAGAAACGAGCTCATATTCAAGCCCGTGTTTCTGCAGCATCTAACAACTCGGCTGAACTCTTTAAAATCTGCAAGGAGCTGGCCAACCCTGCCGCAGTATCCAGCTCTCCTCTCGCCTCTCAGGCCCTTTGCAATGACATTGCCTCACACTTTATCTGTAAAACTAAGGACATCCTGTACACATTCTCCTCCTCTCCTCCTCCCCTCCTCTCCCCACCTCTGCCTGCTGATCCTCCCTCTGATCCCCCTCCCCCTCTTTCTCCACCTTTCCTCTTTTCTCCCCCGATGAGGTTGCCAGACAAGTCCGATCTATGAAAGCCTCATCAAAACAGGTTCATCCCTGTTCCTCCAAAACCATTAAGGACCACATTGACACCCTTGCTCCAGCCTTGACAGACTTCTACAACCTCTCCTTTGCCTCTGGTTCTTTCCCATCCCCCCTGAAACACTCTACTGTGCATCCTCTACTCAAGAAACCTCCAGCTGATCCCTCCTGTCCAGCTAACTATCGCCCCATTTCCATCACCCCCTTTCTGGGTAAGCTCCTGGAAAAGCTTGCAATCTCTCATCTCAACCTTCATTCTGACTCTGTCAGCTCACTCCATGACCACCAATCTGGCTTCAGAGCTTCCAGAAGTACGGAAACTGCTCTCCTGAACATCCGTGAAGATCTGCTCCCCAACCTTGACTCTAACATCCCCGCTGTCCTTATCCTACTTGATCTCTCCTCCGCCTTCGATACGGTTGACCACACCATCCTGCTCAATCGTCTCCGTGACAACCTTGGCATCACTGATCAGGCTCTGGCTTGGCCTACCTCATTTCCCTCTGATCGACCCTCCCAGGTACAACTTGGGTCTTTCCTCTCCTCTATCTCCCTCTCTACCTGTGGTGTTCCTCAGGGGTCTAATCTCTCGCCCTGGCATTTCAATCAATACTTGGCAACCCTTGCCTACTGCATTTCTATCTTCTGCTCCAACTTCCAATGCTATGCTGACACACAACTCATTTTCAGGCTTCCCTCCGCCACCTCCTCTCCCTCCCTCATCTCTGACTGTCTAATCCCCATTCAAAATTGGTGTGCCGCCAACGATCTCTGTTTAAATGCAAATAAAACTGAGATCCTCCTCATCGGCACAACCTCTTCTTCCTTCCCCCTTACTCTCTGGCCTGCCGCTCTCGGCCCTCCTCCTGCACCTACCTATGAAGCAAAGAAACTCGGGGTCATCTTTGATTCCACACTGTCCTTCTCCTCACACATCTCTGAAGTCTCAAAAAAATCTAACTTCTTACTACACCTGCTCAGAGGTACCTTTCCCTTCCTCTCCTTCCCACAGAAGCTCACTGTCTCCCAAGCTCTGATTCTCTCTAAACTGGACTACTGTAACAGCCTCTTTCTAAAGCTACCCGCCTCCACCCTCCGCCCTCTACAGCTAAACCAGAACAGAACTGCAAGACTTGTCCTTGGCCTCAAGCCCTGGGATCGTATCTCTCCAGCACTGAAATCCCTCCATTGGCTCCCAGTGGATGCAAGGATTAAATGTAAAACCCTCTGCATTGTCCACAAGGCTTTCTGGGGCCTGGGTCCAAAATACCTTCAACTATCCCTACGTAAATAACTCCCTTCTCGAGCCCTTCGCTCCTCTACTTCAAACTCCCTCAGGGTCAGCCGCTTTTCTAAGAAACGTGCAGGGGCAGATCTCTGTCCTCGGCCGGATCCTTCCTTTGAAACGGCCTCCCTGCCACCCTGAAACTGGAGGAAAACCATCTACGATTCCGGAAGCTCCTTAAGACCTTCCTCTTAGCATCTGCCTTTGACACTCTCCTCCCCTGCTGATCTGCCTTCTCTTCTCAGCACTGCTCTCTGTACCCTCACAGATCCCCCCCACTCCTCTCCTGCACTTATCAGATGCTACCGAATCTGACTTGACCTGCACTGCACCCTTCACTGGCTGCCCTAATGACTGCTCTTATCACCTTGTTTATTCACTTTTATCCAGTAACTTATTATTATCCTATGCCTTGCACTTCTTTGCCCCCCCTCTCTTTTTTTTGTTGCACTTTCCCCCTTTCCCTTCCCCATGCACTTGCACGTTCTCAATGTCACTGGGCCTAGTAAGATCGTTTGTTTTTTTTTTTCTCCCCTGCTCCCTTTGCCTGGTCACGCTCTGAAACACCTGTGTATGGGCGCGATATAAATAAAATATCATATCATATCATATGTCATGTCTCTGGCCAACCCCGCACTAGTGCGCTGCGCAGCATGCCTCTGGCCAACCCCACGCTAGTGCGCTGTGCAGCATGCCTCTGGCCAACCCCGCGCTAGTGCGCTGGGCAGCATGCCTCTGGCCAACCCCACACTAGTGCGCTGTGCAGCATGCCTCTGGCCAACCCCGCGCTAGTGCGCTGGGCAGCATGCCTCTGGCCAACCCCACACTAGTGCGCTGCTCAGCATGCCTCTGGCCAAACCCACGCTAGTGCGCTGCACAGCACTCCTCTGGTCAACCCTGCGCTAGTGCGCTGTGCAGGATGCCTCTGGCCAACCCCATGTTAGTGCGCTGCACAGCATGCCTCTGGCCAACCCCACACTAGTGCGCCCCGCAGCATGCCTCTGGCCAATCCCGCACTAGTGCACTGTGCAGCATGCCTCTGGCCAACCCCGCGCTAGTGCACTGCGTTGCATGCCTCTGGCCAACCCACACTAGTGCGCTGCGCAGCATGCCTCTGCCCAACCCGATGCTAGTGCGATCCGCAGCATACCTCTGCCCAACCCCACGCTAGTGCACTCCGCAGCATACCACTGGCCAACCCTGTGCTAGTGCGCTGCGCAGCACGACTCTGGCCAACCCCACGCTATTGCGCTCCACAGCATACCTCTGGCCAACCCCACGGTAGTGCACTGCGCAGCACGCCTCTGGCCAACCCTGCGCTAGTGCGCTGTGCAGGACGCCTCTGGTCAACCCCGTGCTAGTGCGCTGCGCAGCACGCCTCTGGCCAACCCCACGCTAGTGCGCTCCGCAGCATGCCTCTGGCCAACCCCACGCTAGTGCGCTCCGCAGCATGCCTCTGGCCAACCCCACGCTAGTGCGCTCCGCAGCATACCTCAGGCCAACCCTGCGCTAGTGCGCTGCGCAGCATGCCTCTGGCCAACCCTGTGCTAGTGCGCTGAGCAGCATGCCTCTGGCCAACCCCGCACTAGTGCGCTGCGCAGCATGCCTCTGGCCAACCCCGCACTAGTGCGCTGCACAGCATGCCTCTGGCCAACCCTGTGCTAGTCCACTGCATTGCATGCCTCTGGCCAAACCCCGCACTAGTGCACGGCGCAGCATGCCTCTGACCAACCCCGCGCTAGTGCCCTCTGCAGCATGCCTCTGCCCAACCCCGCGCTAGTGCCCTCTGCAGCATGCCTCTGCCCAACCCCGCACTAGTGCACGGCGCAGCATGCCTCTGACCAACCCCGCGCTAGTGCCCTCTGCAGCATGCCTCTGCCCAACCCCGCGCTAGTGCACTGCGCAGCATGCCTCTGCCCAACCCCGCGTTAGTGCACTGCGCAGCACACCTCTGGCCAATCCTGCGCTATTGCGCTGAGCAGCATGCCTCTGGCCAACCCTGCGCTAGTGCGCTGCGCAGCATGCCTCTGGCCAACCCTGCGCTACTACGCTGCGCAGCATGCCTCTGGCCAACCCCGCGCTAGTGCGCTGCGCAGCATGCCTCTGGCCAACCCCGCGCTAGTGCGCTGCGCAGCATGCCTCTGGCCAACCCCGCACTAGTGCGCTGCGCAGCATGCCTCTGGCCAACCCCACACTAGTGCGCTGAGCAGCATGCCTCTGGCCAACCCTGCACTAGTGTGCTTAGCAGCATGACTCTGGCCAACCCTGCGCTAGTGCGCTGAGCAGCACGCCTCTGGCCAACCCTGCGCTAGTGCGTTGAGCAGCATGCCTCTAGACAACCCTGCGCTAGTGCGCTGAGCAGCACACCTCCAACCCGTGCTAGTGCGCTGAGCAGCACACCTCCAACCTGTGCTAGTGCGCTGAGCAGCATGCCTGTGGCCAACCCCGCGCTAGTGCGTTGAGCAGCATGCCTCTGGCCAACCCTGCACTAGTGCGTTGAGCAGCATGCCTCTGGCCAACCCTGCACGAGTGCGTTGAGCAGCATGCCTCTGGCCAACCCCACGCTAGTGCATTGAGCAGCATACCTCTGCCCAACCCTGTGCTAGTGCGCTGAGCAGCATGCCTCTGGCCAACCCCGCACTAGTGTGCTGCGCAGCATGCCTCTGGCCAACCCTGTGCTAGTGCACTGCATTGCATGCCTCTGGCCAAACCCCGCACTAGTGCGTGGCGCAGCATGCCTCTGACCAACCCCGCGCTAGTGCGCTCCGCAGCATACCTCTGGCTAGCCCTGTGCTAGTGCGCCGCGCAGCACGCCTCTGGCCAACCCCGCGCTACTGCGCTGAGCAGTACGCCTCTGGCCAACCCTGCGCTAGTGTGCTTAGCAGCATGACTCTGGCCAACCCTGCGCTAGTGCGCTGACCAGCACGCCTCTGGCCAACCCTGCGCTAGTGCGTTGAGCAGCATGCCTCTGGACAACCCTGCGCTAGTGCGCTGAGCAGCACACCTCCAACCCGTGCTAGTGCGCTGAGCAGCATGCCTGTGGCCAACCCCGCGCTAGTGCGTTGAGCAGCATGCCTCTGGCCAACCCTGCACTAGTGCGTTGAGCAGCATGCCTCTGGCCAACCCTGCACTAGTGCGTTGAGCAGCATGCCTCTGGCCAACCGCGCACTAGTGCATTGAGCAGCATACCTCTGCCCAACCCCACGCTAGTGCATTGAGCAGCATACCTCTGCCCAACCCTGTGCTAGTGCGCTGAGCAACATCCCTCTGGCCAACCCCGCACTAGTGTGCTGCGCAGCATGCCTCTGGCCAACCCTGTGCTAGTGCACTGCATTGCATGCCTCTGGCCAAACCCCGCACTAGTGCGCGGCGCAGCATGCCTCTGACCAACCCCGCGCTAGTGCGCTCCGCAGCATACCTCTGGCTAGCCCTGTGCTAGTGCGCCGCGCAGCACGCCTCTGGCCAACCCCGCGCTACTGCGCTGAGCAGCACGCCTCTGGCCAACCCTGCGCTAGTGTGCTGAGCAGCATGCCTCTGCCCAACCCTGTGCTAGTGCCCTCCGCAGCACACCTCTGGCCAACCCTGCGCTAGTGCGCTGCGCAGCATGCCTCTGGCCAACCCCACGCTAGTGCGCTGCCTAGCACGCCTCTGGCCAACCCCGCGCTAGTGCACTGCACAGCATGCCTCTGGCCAACCCTGCGCTAGTGCGCTCCGCAGCATGCCTTTGCCCAACCCTGCGCTAGTGCGCTGCGCAGCATGTCTCTGGCCAACCCTGTGCTAGTGCGCTGAGCAGCATGCCTCTGGCCAACCCTGCGCTGGTGCGCTGTGCATCATGCCTCTGGCCAACCCCGCACTAGTGTGCTGCGCAGCATGCCTCTGGCCAACCCCGCGCTAGTGCGCTGCGCAGCATGCCTCTGCCCAACCCCACGCTAGTGCGCTCCGCAGCATACCTCTGGCCAACCCTGCGCTAGTGCTTCGCAGCACACCTCTGGCCAACCCAGCGCTAGTGTGCTGTGCAGCATGCCTCTGGGCAACCCCGCGCTAGTGCGCTCCGCAGCATACCTCTGGCCAACCCTGTGCTAGTGTGCTGCGCAGCACACCTCTGGTCAACCCTGCGCTAGTGCGCTGTGTAGGATGCCTCTGGCCAACCCCATGCTAGTACGCTGCACAGCATGCCTCTGGCCAACCCCGCACTAGTGCGCCCCGCAGCATGCCTCTGGCCAACCCCGCACTAGTGCACTGTGCAGCATGCCTCTGGCCAACCCCGCGCTAGTGCACTGCGTTGCATGCCTCTGGCCAACCCACACTAGTGCGCTGCGCAGCATGCCTCTGCCCAACCCGATGCTAGTGCGCTCCGCAGCATACCTCTGCCCAACCCCACGCTAGTGCACTCCGCAGCATACCACTGGCCAACCCTGTGCTAGTGCGCTGCGCAGCACGCCTCTGGCCTACCCCACGCTATTGCGCTCCACAGCATACCTCTGGCCAACCCCACGGTAGTGCACTGCGCAGCACGCCTCTGGCCAACCCTGCGCTAGTGCGCTGTGCAGCACGCCTCTGGTCAACCCCGTGCTAGTGCGCTGCGCAGCACGCCTCTGGCCAACCCCACGCTAGTGCGCTCCGCAGCATGCCTCTGGCCAACCCCACGCTAGTGCGCTCCGCAGCATGCCTCTGGCCAACCCCACGCTAGTGCGCTCCGCAGCATACCTCAGGCCAACCCTGCGCTAGTGCGCTGCGCAGCATGCCTCTGGCCAACCCTGTGCTAATGCGCTGAGCAGCATGCCTCTGGCCAACCCCGCACTAGTGCGCTGCGCAGCATGCCTCTGGCCAACCCTGCACTAGTGCGCTGCACAGCATGCCTCTGGCCAACCCTGTGCTAGTGCACTGCGTTGCATGCCTCTGGCCAAACCCCGCACTAGTGCACGGCACAGCATGCCTCTGACCAACCCCGCGCTAGTGCGCTCTGCAGCATACCTCTGCCCAACCCCGCGCTAGTGCGCTCCGCAGCATACCTCTGGCTAACCCTGTGCTAGTGCGGCGCGCAGCACGCCTCTGGCCAACCCCGCGCGACTGCGCTGAGCAGCACGCCTCTGGCCAACCCTGCGCTATTGTGCTGAGCAGCATGCCTCTGGCCAACCCTGTGCTAGTGCCCTCCGCAGCACACCTCTGGCCAACCCTGCGCTAGTGCGCTGCGCAGCATGCCTCTGGCCAACCCCACGCTAGTGCGCTGCCCAGCACGTCTCTGGCCAACCCCACGCTAGTGCGCTGCCCAGCACGTCTCTGGCCAACCCCGCGCTAGTGCACTGCACAGCATGCCTCTGGCCAACCCTGCGCTAGTGCGCTCCGCAGCATGCCTTTGCCCAACCCTGCGCTAGTGCGCTGCGCAGCATGCCTCTGGCCAACCCTGTGCTAGTGCGCTGAGCAGCATGCCTCTGGCCAACCCTGCGCTAGTGCGCTGTGCAGCATGCCTCTGGCCAACCCCGCACTAGTGTGCTGCGCAGCATGCCTCTGGCCAACCCTGCGCTAGTGCGGGGAGCAGCACACCTCTGGCCAACCCCGCGCTAGTGCGCTGCGCAGCACGACTCTGGCCAACCCTGCGCTAGTGCGCTGCGCAGCATGCCTCTGCCCAACCCCGCGCTAGTGCACTGCGCAGCATGCCTCTGCCCAACCCCGCGCTAGTGCACTGCGCAGCATGCCTCTGACCAACCCCGCGTTAGTGCGCTGCGCAGCACACCTCTGGCCAACCCCGCGCTAGTGCGCTGTGTAGTATGCCTCTGGCCAACCCCACGCTAGTGCGCTCCGCAGGATACCTCTGGCCAACCCTGCGCTATTGCGCTGAGCAGCATGCCTCTGGCCAACCCTGCGCTAGTGCGCTGCGCAGCATGCCTCTGGCCAACCCTGCGCTAGTACGCTGCGCAGCATGCCTCTGGCCAACCCCGCGCTAGTGCGCTGCGCAGCATGCCTCTGGCCAACCCTGCACTAGTGCGCTGCGCAGCATGCTTCTGGCCAACCCCGCACTAGTGCGCTGAGCAGCATGCCTCTGGCCAACCCCACACTAGTGCGCTGAGCAGCATGCCTCTGGCCAACCCTGCACTAGTGTGCTTAGCAGCAGGACTCTGGCCAACCCTGCGCTAGTGCGCTGAGCAGCACGCATCTGGCCAACCCTGCGCTAGTGCGTTGAGCAGCATGCCTCTGGACAACCCTGCGCTAGTGCGCTGAGCAGCACACCTCCAACCCGTGCTAGTGCGCTGAGCAGCATGCCTCTGGCCAACCCCGCGCTAGTGCGTTGAGCAGCATGCCTCTGGCCAACCCTGCACTAGTGCGTTGAGCAGCATGCCTCTGGCCAACCCTGCACTAGTGCGTTGAGCAGCATGCCTCTGGCCAACCGCGCACTAGTGCATTGAGCAGCATACCTCTGCCCAACCCCACGCTAGTGCATTGAGCAGCATACCTCTGCCCAAACCTGTGCTAGTGCGCTGCGCAGCACGCCTCTGGCCAACCCCATGCTATTGCGCTCCACAGCATACCCCTGGCCAACCCCACGGTAGTGCACTGTGCAGCACGCCTCTGGCCAACCCTGTGCTAGTGCGCTGCGCAGCACGCCTCTGGCCAACCCCACGCTAGTGCGCTGCGCAGCATGCCTCTGGCCAACCCCACGCTAGTGAGCTCCGCAGCATACCTCAGGCCAACCCTGCGCTAGTGCGCTGCGCAGCATGCCTCTGGCCAACCCTGTGCTATTGCGCTGAGCAGCATGCCTCTGGCCAACCCAGCACTAGTATGCTGCGCAGCATGCCTCTGGCCAACCCCGCACTAGTGCGCTGCACAGCATGCCTCTGGCCAACCCTGTGCTAGTGCACTGCATTGCATGCCTCTGGCCAAACCCTGCACTAGTGCGCGGCGCAGCATGCCTCTGACCAACCCCGCGCTAGTGCACTCCGCAGCATACCTCTGGCTAGCCCTGTGCTAGTGCGCCGCGCAGCACGCCTCTGGCCAACCCCGCGCTACTGCGCTGAGCAGTACGCCTCTGGCCAACCCTGCGCTAGTGTGCGGAGCAGCATGCCTCTGCCCAACCCTGTGCTAGTGTCCTCCGCAGCACGCCTCTGGCCAACCCTGCGCTAGTGTGCTGCGCAGCATGCCTCTGGCCAACCCCACGCTACTGCGCTGCTCAGCACGCCTCTGGCCAACCCCGCGCTAGTGCACTGCACAGCATGCCTTTGCCCAACCCTGCGCTAGTGCGCTGCGCATCATGCCTCTGGCCAACCCTGTGCTAGTGCGCTGAGCAGCATGCCTCTGGCCAAACCTGCGCTAGTGCGCTGTGCAGCATGCCTCTTGCCAACCCCACACTAGTGTGCTGCGCAGCATGCCTCTGGCCAACCCTGCGCTAGTGCGCTGCGCAGCACGACTCTGGCCAACCCTACGCTAGTGCGCTGCGCAGCACGACTCTGGCCAACCCTACGCTAGTGCGCTGCGCAGCATGCCTCTGCCCAACCCCGCGCTAGTGCACTGCGCAGCATGCCTCTGCCCAACCCCGCGCTAGTGCGCTGCGCATCATGCCTCTGCCCAACCCCGCGTTAGTGCGCTGCGCAGCACGCCTCTGGCCAACCCCATGCTAGTGCACTGCACAGCATGCCTCTGGCCAAACCTGTGCTAGTGCGCTGAGCAGCATGCCTCTGGCCAACCCTGCACTAGTGCGCTGTGCAGCATGCCTCTGGCCAACCCCGCGCTAGTGCACTGCGCAGCATGCCTCTTATCCAAACCTGCGCTAGTGTGCTGAGCAGCACGCTTCTGGCCAACCCTGCGCTACTGCACTGCGCAGCACGCCTCTGGCCAACCCCGCACTAGTGCGCTGAGCAGCACGCCTCTGGCCAACCCCGCGATAGTGCGCTGCGCATCACGACTCTGGCCAACCCCGCGCTAGTGCGCTGTGCAGTATGCCTCTGGCCAACCCCATGTCAGTGCGCTCCGCAGGATACCTCTGGCCAACCCTGCGCTATTGCGCTGAGCAGCATGCCTCTGGCCAACCCTGCGCTAGTACGCTGCGCAGCATGCCTCTGGCCAACCCCGTGCTAGTGCACTGCGCAGCATGCCTCTGGCCAACCCCGCACTAGTGCGCTGAGCAGCAAGCCTCTGGCCAACCCCACACTAGTGCGCTGAGCAGCATGCCTCTGGCCAACCCTGCACTAGTGCGCTTAGCAGCACACCTCTGGCCAACCCTGCGCTAGTGTGCTGAGCAGCATGCCTCTGGCCAACCCCGCGCTACTGCGCTGAGCAGCACGCCTCTGGCCATCCCTGCGCTAGTGCGTTGAGCAGCATGCCTCTGGACAACCCTGCGCTAGTGCGCTGAGCAGCACACCTCCAACCCGTGCTAGTGCGTTGAGCAGCATGCCTCTGGCCAACCCCGCGCTAGTGCGTTGAGCAGCATGCCTCTGGCCAACCCAGCACTAGTGCATTGAGCAGCATGCCTCTGGCCAACCGCGCGCTAGTGCATTGAGCAGCATGCCTCTGGCCAACCATGCGCTAGTGCGGTGAACAGCACGCCTCTGGCCAACCCTGTGCTAGTGCCCTCCGCAGCACACCTCTGGCCAACCCTGCACTAGTGCACTGCACAGCATGCCTCTGCCCAACCCCACGCTAGTGCGCTCCGCAGCATACCTCTGCCCAACCCCACGCTAGTGCACTCCGCAGCACGCCTCTGGCCAACCCTGTGCTAGTGCGCTGCGCAGCACACCTCTGGCCAACCCCACGCTAGTGCGCTCCACAGCATACCTCTGGCCAATCCCACGGTAGTGCTTCGCAGCACACCTCTGGCCAACCCAGCGCTAGTGTGCTGTGCAGCATGCCTCTGGGCAACCCCGCGCTAGTGCGCTCCGCAGCATACCTCTGGCCAACCCTGTGCTAGTGTGCTGCGCAGCACACCTCTGGTCAACCCTGCGCTAGTGCGCTGTGTAGGATGCCTCTGGCCAACCCCATGCTAGTACGCTGCACAGCATGCCTCTGGCCAACCCCGCACTAGTGCGCCCCGCAGCATGCCTCTGGCCAACCCCGCACTAGTGCACTGTGCAGCATGCCTCTGGCCAACCCCGCGCTAGTGCACTGCGTTGCATGCCTCTGGCCAACCCACACTAGTGCGCTGCGCAGCATGCCTCTGCCCAACCCGATGCTAGTGCGCTCCGCAGCATACCTCTGCCCAACCCCACGCTAGTGCACTCCGCAGCATACCACTGGCCAACCCTGTGCTAGTGCGCTGCGCAGCACGCCTCTGGCCTACCCCACGCTATTGCGCTCCACAGCATACCTCTGGCCAACCCCACGGTAGTGCACTGCGCAGCACGCCTCTGGCCAACCCTGCGCTAGTGCGCTGTGCAGCACGCCTCTGGTCAACCCCGTGCTAGTGCGCTGCGCAGCACGCCTCTGGCCAACCCCACGCTAGTGCGCTCCGCAGCATGCCTCTGGCCAACCCCACGCTAGTGCGCTCCGCAGCATGCCTCTGGCCAACCCCACACTAGTGCGCTCCGCAGCATACCTCAGGCCAACCCTGCGCTAGTGCGCTGCGCAGCATGCCTCTGGCCAACCCTGTGCTAATGCGCTGAGCAGCATGCCTCTGGCCAACCCCGCACTAGTGCGCTGCGCAGCATGCCTCTGGCCAACCCTGCACTAGTGCGCTGCACAGCATGCCTCTGGCCAACCCTGTGCTAGTGCACTGCGTTGCATGCCTCTGGCCAAACCCCGCACTAGTGCACGGCACAGCATGCCTCTGACCAACCCCGCGCTAGTGCGCTCTGCAGCATACCTCTGCCCAACCCCGCGCTAGTGCGCTCCGCAGCATACCTCTGGCTAACCCTGTGCTAGTGCGGCGCGCAGCACGCCTCTGGCCAACCCTGTGCTAGTGCCCTCCGCAGCACACCTCTGGCCAACCCTGCGCTAGTGCGCTGCGCAGCATGCCTCTGGCCAACCCCACGCTAGTGCGCTGCCCAGCACGTCTCTGGCCAACCCCACGCTAGTGCGCTGCCCAGCACGTCTCTGGCCAACCCCGCGCTAGTGCACTGCACAGCATGCCTCTGGCCAACCCTGCGCTAGTGCGCTCCGCAGCATGCCTTTGCCCAACCCTGCGCTAGTGCGCTGCGCAGCATGCCTCTGGCCAACCCTGTGCTAGTGCGCTGAGCAGCATGCCTCTGGCCAACCCTGCGCTAGTGCGCTGTGCAGCATGCCTCTGGCCAACCCCGCACTAGTGTGCTGCGCAGCATGCCTCTGGCCAACCCTGCGCTAGTGCGTTGAGCAGCACACCTCTGGCCAACCCCGCGCTAGTGCGCTGCGCAGCACGACTCTGGCCAACCCTGCGCTAGTGCGCTGCGCAGCATGCCTCTGCCCAACCCCGCGCTAGTGCACTGCGCAGCATGCCTCTGCCCAACCCCGCGCTAGTGCACTGCGCAGCATGCCTCTGACCAACCCCGCGTTAGTGCGCTGCGCAGCACACCTCTGGCCAACCCCGCGCTAGTGCGCTGTGTAGTATGCCTCTGGCCAACCCCACGCTAGTGCGCTCCGCAGGATACCTCTGGCCAACCCTGCGCTATTGCGCTGAGCAGCATGCCTCTGGCCAACCCTGCGCTAGTGCGCTGCGCAGCATGCCTCTGGCCAACCCTGCGCTAGTACGCTGCGCAGCATGCCTCTGGCCAACCCCGCGCTAGTGCGCTGCGCAGCATGCCTCTGGCCAACCCTGCACTAGTGCGCTGCGCAGCATGCTTCTGGCCAACCCCGCACTAGTGCGCTGAGCAGCATGCCTCTGGCCAACCCCACACTAGTGCGCTGAGCAGCATGCCTCTGGCCAACCCTGCACTAGTGTGCTTAGCAGCAGGACTCTGGCCAACCCTGCGCTAGTGCGCTGAGCAGCACGCATCTGGCCAACCCTGCGCTAGTGCGTTGAGCAGCATGCCTCTGGACAACCCTGCGCTAGTGCGCTGAGCAGCACACCTCCAACCCGTGCTAGTGCGCTGAGCAGCATGCCTCTGGCCAACCCCGCGCTAGTGCGTTGAGCAGCATGCCTCTGGCCAACCCTGCACTAGTGCGTTGAGCAGCATGCCTCTGGCCAACCCTGCACTAGTGCGTTGAGCAGCATGCCTCTGGCCAACCGCGCACTAGTGCATTGAGCAGCATACCTCTGCCCAACCCCACGCTAGTGCATTGAGCAGCATACCTCTGCCCAACCCTGTGCTAGTGCGCTGCGCAGCACGCCTCTGGCCAACCCCATGCTATTGCGCTCCACAGCATACCTCTGGCCAACCCCACGGTAGTGCACTGTGCAGCACGCCTCTGGCCAACCCTGTGCTAGTGCGCTGCGCAGCACGCCTCTGGCCAACCCCACGCTAGTGCGCTGCGCAGCATGCCTCTGGCCAACCCCACGCTAGTGAGCTCCGCAGCATACCTCAGGCCAACCCTGCGCTAGTGCGCTGCGCAGCATGCCTCTGGCCAACCCTGTGCTATTGCGCTGAGCAGCATGCCTCTGGCCAACCCCGCACTAGTATGCTGCGCAGCATGCCTCTGGCCAACCCCGCACTAGTGCGCTGCACAGCATGCCTCTGGCCAACCCTGTGCTAGTGCACTGCATTGCATGCCTCTGGCCAAACCCTGCACTAGTGCGCGGCGCAGCATGCCTCTGACCAACCCCGCGCTAGTGCGCTCCGCAGCATACCTCTGGCTAGCCCTGTGCTAGTGCGCCGCGCAGCACGCCTCTGGCCAACCCCGCGCTACTGCGCTGAGCAGTACGCCTCTGGCCAACCCTGCGCTAGTGTGCGGAGCAGCATGCCTCTGCCCAACCCTGTGCTAGTGTCCTCCGCAGCACGCCTCTGGCCAACCCTGCGCTAGTGCGCTGCGCAGCATGCCTCTGGCCAACCCCACGCTACTGCGCTGCTCAGCACGCCTCTGGCCAACCCCGCGCTAGTGCACTGCACAGCATGCCTTTGCCCAACCCTGCGCTAGTGCGCTGCGCATCATGCCTCTGGCCAACCCTGTGCTAGTGCGCTGAGCAGCATGCCTCTGGCCAAACCTGCGCTAGTGCGCTGTGCAGCATGCCTCTTGCCAACCCCACACTAGTGTGCTGCGCAGCATGCCTCTGGCCAACCCTGCGCTAGTGCGCTGCGCAGCACGACTCTGGCCAACCCTACGCTAGTGCGCTGCGCAGCACGACTCTGGCCAACCCTACGCTAGTGCGCTGCGCAGCATGCCTCTGCCCAACCCCGCGCTAGTGCACTGCGCAGCATGCCTCTGCCCAACCCCGCGCTAGTGCGCTGCGCATCATGCCTCTGCCCAACCCCGCGTTAGTGCGCTGCGCAGCACGCCTCTGGCCAACCCCATGCTAGTGCACTGCACAGCATGCCTCTGGCCAAACCTGTGCTAGTGCGCTGAGCAGCATGCCTCTGGCCAACCCTGCACTAGTGCGCTGTGCAGCATGCCTCTGGCCAACCCCGCGCTAGTGCACTGCGCAGCATGCCTCTTATCCAAACCTGCGCTAGTGTGCTGAGCAGCACGCTTCTGGCCAACCCTGCGCTACTGCACTGCGCAGCACGCCTCTGGCCAACCCCGCACTAGTGCGCTGAGCAGCACGCCTCTGGCCAACCCCGCGATAGTGCGCTGCGCATCACGACTCTGGCCAACCCCGCGCTAGTGCGCTGTGCAGTATGCCTCTGGCCAACCCCATGTCAGTGCGCTCCGCAGGATACCTCTGGCCAACCCTGCGCTATTGCGCTGAGCAGCATGCCTCTGGCCAACCCTGCGCTAGTACGCTGCGCAGCATGCCTCTGGCCAACCCCGTGCTAGTGCACTGCGCAGCATGCCTCTGGCCAACCCCGCACTAGTGCGCTGAGCAGCAAGCCTCTGGCCAACCCCACACTAGTGCGCTGAGCAGCATGCCTCTGGCCAACCCTGCACTAGTGCGCTTAGCAGCACACCTCTGGCCAACCCTGCGCTAGTGTGCTGAGCAGCATGCCTCTGGCCAACCCCGCGCTACTGCGCTGAGCAGCACGCCTCTGGCCATCCCTGCGCTAGTGCGTTGAGCAGCATGCCTCTGGACAACCCTGCGCTAGTGCGCTGAGCAGCACACCTCCAACCCGTGCTAGTGCGTTGAGCAGCATGCCTCTGGCCAACCCCGCGCTAGTGCGTTGAGCAGCATGCCTCTGGCCAACCCAGCACTAGTGCATTGAGCAGCATGCCTCTGGCCAACCGCGCGCTAGTGCATTGAGCAGCATGCCTCTGGCCAACCATGCGCTAGTGCGGTGAACAGCACGCCTCTGGCCAACCCTGTGCTAGTGCCCTCCGCAGCACACCTCTGGCCAACCCTGCACTAGTGCACTGCACAGCATGCCTCTGCCCAACCCCACGCTAGTGCGCTCCGCAGCATACCTCTGCCCAACCCCACGCTAGTGCACTCCGCAGCACGCCTCTGGCCAACCCTGTGCTAGTGCGCTGCGCAGCACACCTCTGGCCAACCCCACGCTAGTGCGCTCCACAGCATACCTCTGGCCAATCCCACGGTAGTGCGCTGTGCAGCTGTCACGACTCGCTCCCTTCGCTCCCGTTCCCACCACTTGGGGGCATGATTTGGGGTTTATTCCCTACTGGACCTTTCCTCCGAACCTTATGCTACAGTGCTGTGATGAATTGGGAGCGCTAAATCCCTATTTTCCAAGCTACTTCCCTTCCGGATCCATTCCAGGTTTTTGGCAGCCAGCATGCTTCTTTAACCAAATGACTATGCTTCCCAGAATGCCTGGCCCACTGCTCCACCTCCACCCTTGCAGGACAAGGTTGGGTGGAGGATAGGTAACAGCTGTGGCTGCAGGTGCAGCAATCAGCACACCTGAGGCGTGTGCTCGTTAAGCAGCTTTAAAAGCCTCAGTCTTACTTCAGTCCAGCGCTGGTCATCGATTGCAGTGTTCCTGTTGTGACTAGTCCCTGGTTCCTTGTTTCCTTGCCTTGTACCTAGTTCCGAGTTCCTGTTTTCTTGTTCCTCCGCCCTGAATCTCGGATTAATGCACTAATTGATTTCTGCTCCCTTGATTCCCTTTTTGTCTTCCTCTGTTTGCAGGCAGCATTTCTCAGTGCTTTCCCATTTTAGATGCAGCCCAGTTTGTCTGTGTTCTATATTTCTTTGACTCTGTCCTTTGCTGCTGTAAACCCGTAAGCCTTAGCCTTCCTCTTAGATTAGCTTCCTGTCTTTTCCTTGGAGGGGTAGGGAGAAGTTTGCATTGGTTATTTCGTTTTTCCCTGCTCCTGATCCTTACTTTCTATTGGGATCCATTCCATGTTTTCCATTGCACTTCTGCATTTATTTCCCATTTGATTATTAGGTGTGGTGTGCGGTTGTAGCTAGCTCCTGTGTGAATGCTTATGTTTTCCTCACTAATTTGTAATCACTATTCCAACTTAGGTATTTAGTTTTCCTCCCATTGCTGTTCTAGCCTTTCTGGGTCCCAGTTTCATCAACAGGATTCGTGGCCTAGCTGACATTCAAGAGGTTTATCTCGTCCTCGTGAGTACAGTTCTTTAGTTCCCTTATTTAATACCATCAAGAGTGTTAGTTCACAAATCCTGTCATTGCTTGCCCTGACAGAATGACCAGCCCAAAATTCCCAATGAATATGGCAAGTTTAAGAAAGAAAGGCAGCAAGGCCTCTAACAAGTTTGTACAGAAAGCTTCCCCTACATTTACCTGTGACAATCAAATCACTAGTCCTGACTTAAATGAACTCCTTGTCACGAATGGGCATTTACGTGCAAAGTATTTTTCCCATAGGATGGCACATCCTACATTGCCTGATCCTAGTTCTATCTTTTGTTTTGATCCCGATTCTATGTCAGCGCAAGCCTTAGCCGCAGAAAACAACACACTGTTAGACTTATTATACAAGAGTACCTCTGTTGTTGAACCCCATGATTCCAGTTGTGCTTCACCTCAGATAGAACAGTTTCATGGTACAAACATAAAGAATGGAGGGGTTCCTTGCATAACTTCTGTTTTCTACCCTCAGTCTAAAGCATACTCCTTTGCACAGGTACATACTGTAGTCCCTAATGCCAAGAGGTCTAATGTCAATAGTTTGCTTAAGGGAAACACAGACCAAGTTGGTAAGAGAAACTATAAATCACAGAACCTGCAATCAGTAGAGGACAATGTACAATCGGTGCACATCCAGATTGCTAGTGCAGGATCCAGCCCTGATGCCACTATGCCTCCCCCTGTGCCTACTGATAGTGATGTACAGTTAATGCAGGGCATGCTAAGAGCTAAGCTTGAGGAGTTAAGACAAGAATTCATTTCTTTACAAGAGGAGAATAAAACCTTGCACTCTTTACTGAATACACCTCAGACTTTATCTGTTGATGTTGAGGAAGTGAACACTGTTCAGCCCCTGAGTGCAGAGACTTTGGTAAACCATGATATTTGTCAATATGTTAGATCTATTGGGAGTGAAGGTCTTTCGTCTAGCACAGCGCTTAATCTGGGCACAGTTTCTAACAATTATTCTGCTGTTTGTCAGGGATTGCAGTTAGCTGAAGATTTACAAGCCACTCCTTTACCTAAAATTTCCTGTGTAGCAGTTTGTCATAATTCTGAGCTAGCACACATACAAGCTTCTGATTTCCAAACACAATCCACAATGGTGGCATACACAGATTCAGTCACTACAGTAGGCTTAGGCCCTGCTCTTGATACAGCTGCTGAGACTGAAGTAGATGTTAAAGCTGATGTGGAAAACGATGTTACCTCTGGGTTCACTCTTCCTTCTGCCAATTCTGATCAATACGAACAGTCAGAGACAGTACAGATTTCATGTTCTGATGGACTCATTCCACAGTACACAGAACCAAAAAACCGGCAGGCGATTCCTGAACTGTTGATTGTTAATCTGCCTCTTTCAGAAGCTAAAACAGAGGAATAGACAATTGACGAAATCCTGATTAACAGAGACTTTACTATGGTGATTCCACTGGTTGATTTTGACTTCTACAAAGAAAGAGACTCTGTGTCACCCACTAAAGAAAGGGACTGCAAGGGTACAGCTCAGTCTTTGGTTACTGGTGCCAAGGAGTCTACTGCCCTAAAGGTGCCCTCCATTCCTGAGCCACCAATGTGTCTGTCAACTTCTGAGACTTCTGTCTGTCCTCCTACAACCATTGACTCTTCTATGATCCAATCCACAGCCCTGCAGTCATCTTTGGCACACGTGTCTTCAACCAATGAACCGCTGCCATGTCTGCCATTTACTCAAGAGCCAGTCCCAAAGACCTGGACATGTTTGTATCCAGCAACCGAGATTGCTTCAGCTTGCATGCCTTCAGCCTCAAGGTTTCCCCTGGCCTGCCTGTCTTCAGCTACAGTGACTCATCCTGCAGATCATCCTTCAGCTTTTGAGCCTCCGGTAGTCCATCAAAAGTGCATGTCTTCAGTCCCGGAGTATACTGAGTATTTGCCTTCAGTTCATGAGACGCCTGTATCCTGCTTAGCCTCGCTGCCAATATCAGAGGTATACCTGTCTACACCATCAGATCCTGCTGTATTTTCTTCTGCTCCAGCGATTCCTCCTGAATCCCAACCATTTACTGTCGATGAACGTCTAGCTTGCCTTTCTTTTGCTTCAGGAGGAGCACCAGAATGCCTGCCTTTTCCACAAGACGATTCTCCCAACTGCTTCACTTTAGCATCAGAGCCTCCTAAAAATGCAGCATCAGAGTTTGAGACTTTTGCCAGCTCCCGCTTCAGAGTCATCAAGCTGGACCAAGTGGTGAGTCAGAACCACTCACCTGGGTGTGCACAGGGGGTGGTGCAGACCGGCGTATTACCTACAGGACTTGTGCAACAGAATTCCGCCAAGAAGCACCAGTTGGGTGCTAGTAGCCAAAGGAAGGGAATGGCTGCTGCAGTTCAAAATGTGTCTGTTATTGCTCCTTCTGCGAGTGTGCCTGAAATATCAAGTACTGCGTCTATCACTCCTATCAGTATGCCAAACGTCCCTGCTGTTGTATCCCACGTGCAACAAGGTGGTTACACGACTGTCACCAGGAGTACCAGCCTTGTACAACCCATTGGACTTTCAGGTCTCCAAGGCGTAGAACATGTGCAGTCAAACCTTAGTCACTTTCAACCACAAGCCTTTTCCCAGATGGATGACAGAAGAAAATCTGAACCTCTACCTCAGCCGCCACCTTCTCTAATGGCTGAACATAAACCTTTCCTGAAGCCAGCAATTTCCTCACCTCCCGCATGTCCACTCTCGGCAGAAAGGCTAACAGGGCTTCTACCATTGTCTAAGGCATGTTGCACCAGCCTGCCTCCCTCCTCAAAGACTTATAAGGGTCCACTCCCAGTGACTGAGCTTCCTGGACCTTCCAACTCTGCTTCAGGTCCTGCAAGTCCTTCATGCCTTTCTTCGAACCATGAGTCTCTTCCTCACCAGAAGCCACCATTTCCATCAGTGCCACCTCCAAAGAAAAAGCACTCCCATCATGGAAAGAAGATGTCTCGTGCGGGTGGCGGGCACCCGAAGACGGCCGTAGGAGGGGGTATACTGTCACGACTCGCTCCCTTCGCTCCCGTTCCCACCACTTGGGGGCATGATTTGGGGTTTATTCCCTACTGGACCTTTCCTCCGAACCTTATGCTACAGTGCTGTGATGAATTGGGAGCGCTAAATCCCTATTTTCCAAGCTACTTCCCTTCCGGATCCATTCCAGGTTTTTGGCAGCCAGCATGCTTCTTTAACCAAATGACTATGCTTCCCAGAATGCCTGGCCCACTGCTCCACCTCCACCCTTGCAGGACAAGGTTGGGTGGAGGATAGGTAACAGCTGTGGCTGCAGGTGCAGCAATCAGCACACCTGAGGCGTGTGCTCGTTAAGCAGCTTTAAAAGCCTCAGTCTTACTTCAGTCCAGCGCTGGTCATCGATTGCAGTGTTCCTGTTGTGACTAGTCCCTGGTTCCTTGTTTCCTTGCCTTGTACCTAGTTCCTGTTTTCTTGTCCCTCCGCCCTGAATCTCGGATTCATGCACTAATTGATTTCTGCTCCCTTGATTCCCTTTTTGTCTTCCTCTGTTTGCAGGCAGCATTTCTCAGTGCTTTCCCATTTTAGATGCAGCCCAGTTTGTCTGTGTTCTATATTTCTTTGACTCTGTCCTTTGCTGCTGTAAACCCGTATGCCTTAGCCTTCCTCTTAGATTAGCTTCCTGTCTTTTCCTTGGAGGGGTAGGGAGAAGTTTGCATTGGTTATTTCGTTTTTCCCTGCTCCTGATCCTTACTTTCTATTGGGATCCATTCCATGTTTTCCATTGCACTTCTGCAATTATTTCCCATTTGATTATTAGGTGTGGTGTGCGATTGTAGCTAGCTCCTGTGTGAATGCTTATGTTTTCCTCACTATCTTGTAATTACTATTCCAACTTAGCTATTTAGTTTCCCTCCCATTGCTGTTCTAGCCTTTCTGGGTCCCAGTTTCTTCAACAGGATTCGTGGGCTAGCTGACATTCAAGAGGTTTATCTCGTCCTCGTGAGTACAGTTCTTTAGTTCCCTTATTTAATACCATCAAGAGTGTTTGTTCACAGATCCTGTCATTGCTTGCCCTCCATGTGGGTTTAGCGCTGTCAGTACCTGTAACAGCAATTGGGGGTAAGGCGCTTGCCGACTTTCCTCGCGGTCAGGTGCTTACCCCACATCCCTTTTCATATATTGGTTTTGTTGTCACACTCTATTTGCACTCCTGGGTTCTAGCATACATGAGTCGTTGTTCCTGTGTGCACGTAGTTTAATTCGAAGCTATTCACTGTGTGATTTAGTGCACATTTCCCTTGCCATATTCGCTGCCTTTGTACTCGCCTGACTAATCCTGACAGCAGCACATCTCTGGCCAACCCTGCGCTAGTGCGCTGCGCAGGACGCCTCGGTCAACCCCGTGCTAGTGCGCTGCACAGCACGCCTCTGGCCGACCCCACGCTAGTGCGCTCCGCAGCATACCTCAGGCCAACCCTGCGCTAGTTCGCTGCGCAGCATGCCTCTGGCCAACCCCGCACTAGTGTGCTGCACAGCATGCCTCTGGCTAACCCTGTGCTAGTGCACTGCGTTGCATGCCTCTGGCCAACCCCCGCACTAGTGCGCGGCGCAGCATGCCTCTGACCAACCCCGCACTAGTGCGCTCCGCAGCATACCTCTGCCCAACCCCGCGCTAGTGCGCTCCGCAGCATACCTCTGGCCAGCCCTGTGCTTGTGTGCCGTGCAGCATGCCTCTGGCCAACCCCGCGCTAGTGCGCTCCACAGCACACCTCTGGCCAACCCTGCGCTAGTGCGCTGCGCAGCATGCCTCTGGCCAACCCCACGCTAGTGCGCTGCCCAGCACGCCTCTGGCAAACCCTGCGCTAGTGCACTGCACAGCATGCCTCTGGCCAACTCTGCGCTAGTGCGCACCGCAGCATGCCTTTGGCCAACCCTGCGCTAGTGCGCTGCACAGCATGCCTCTGGCCAACCCTGTGCTAGTGCACTGAGCAGCATGCCTCTGGCCAACCCTGCGCTAGTGCGCTGCGCAGCATGCCTCAGGCCAACCCTGCACTAGTGTGCTGCGAAGCATGCCTCTGGCCAACCCCGCACTAGTGCGCTGCGCAGCACGCCTCTGGCCAACCCTGCGCTAGTGCGCTGTGCAGCACGCCTCTGGCCAACCCCATGCTAGTGCACTGCGCAGCACACCTCTGGCCAAACCTGCGCTAGTGCGCTGAGCAGCATGCCTCTGGCCAACCCCGCACTAGTGCGCTGTGCAGCATGCCTCTGGCCAACCATGCGCTAGTGCGCTGTGCAGCATGCCTCTGGCCAACCCCGCGCTAGTGCACTGAGCAGCATGCCTCTGGCCAAACCTGCGCAAGTGCACTGAGCAGCACGCTTCTGGCCAACCCTGCGCTAGTGCACTGCGCAGCACGCCTCTGGCCAAACCCGCGCTAGTGCGCTGAGCAGCACGCCTCTGGCCAACCTCGTGATAGTGCGCTGCGCAGCACGCCTCTGTCCAACCCCGCGCTAGTGCGCTGAGCAGCACGCCTCTGGCCAACCTCGTGATAGTGTGCTGTGCAGCACACCTCTGTCCAACCCCGCGCTAGTGCGCTGTGCAGTATGCCTCTGGCCATCCCTGTGCTAGTGCGCTGTGCAGCATGCCTCTGGCCAACCCTGCGCTAGTGCGCTGAGCAGCACGCTTCTGGCCAACCCTGCGCTAGTGCACTGCGCAGCACGCCTCTGGCCAAACCCGCGCTAGTGCGCTGAGCAGCACGCCTCTGGCCAACCTCGTGATAGTGCGCTGCGCAGCACGCCTCTGTCCAACCCCGCGCTAGTGCACTGCGCAACACGCCTCTGGCCAACCTCGTGATAGTGCGCTGCGCAGCACGCCTCTGTCCAACCCCGCGCTAGTGCGCTGTGCAGTATGCTTCTGGCCATCCCTGTGCTAGTGCGCTGCGCAGTATGCTTCTGGCCATCCCTGTGCTAGTGCGCTGCGCAGCATGCCTCTGGCCAACCCCGCGCTAGTGCGCTACGCAGCATGCCACTGGCCAACCCCGTGCTAGTGCACTGCGCAGCATGCCTCTGGCCAACCCTGCACTAGTGCGCTGAGCAGCACGCCTCTGGCCAACCCCACACTAGTGCGCTGAGCAGCATGCCTCTGGCCAACCCTGCGCTAGTGCGCTTAGCAGCACACCTCTGGCCAACCCTGCGCTAGTGTGCTGAGCAGCATGCCTCTGGCCAACCCCGCGCTACTGCGCTGAGCAGCACGCCTCTGGCCAACCCTGCGCTAGTGCGTTGAGCAGCATGCCTCTGGACAACCCTGCGCTAGTGCGCTGAGCAGTACGCTTCTGGCCAACCCTGCGCTAGTGCGCTGAGCAGCACGCCTCTGGCCAACCCTGCGCTAGTGCGCTGAGCAGCATGCCTCTGGCAATCCCCGCGCTAGTGCGTTGAGCAGCACACCTCCAACCCGTGCTAGTGCGCTGAGCAGCATGCCTCTGGCCAACCCCGCGCTAGTGCGTTGAGCAGCATGCCTCTGGCCAACCCTGCACTAGTGCGTTGAGCAGCATGCCTCTGGCCAACCGCGTGCTAGTGCATTGAGCAGCATGCCTCTGGCCAACCATGCGCTAGTGCGGTGAGCAGCACGCCTCTGGCCAACCCTGTGCTAGTGTCCTCCGCAGCACACCTCTGGCCAACCCTGCGCTAGTGCGCTGCACAGCATGCCTCTGGCCAACCCCACGCTAGTGCGCTGCCCAGCACGCCTCTGGCCAACCCTGCGCTAGTGCACTGCACAGCATGCCTCTGGCCAACCCTGCGCTAGTGCGCTCCGCAGCATGCTTTTGGCCAACCCTGCGCTAGTGCGCTGCACAGCATGCCTCTGGCCAACCCTGTGCTAGTGCGCTGAGCAGCATGCCTCTGGCCAACCCCACACTAGTGCACTGTGCAGCATGCCTCTGGCCAACCCTGCGCTAGTGCGCTGAGCAGCACGCCTCTGGCCAACCCCGCGCTAGTGCGCTGAGCAGCATGCCTCTGGCCAACCCCGCGCTAGTGCGCTTAGCAGCATGCCTCTGGCCAACCCTGCGCTAGTGTGCTGAGCAGCATGCCTCTGGCCAACCCTGCCATACTAACTGAGCAGCACGCCTCTGGCCAACCCCACGCTAGTGCGTTGAGCAGCATGCCTCTGGCCAACCCCGCGCTAGTGCGTTGAGCAGCATGCCTCTGGCCAGCCGCGCGCTAGTGCGTTGAGCAGCATGCCTCTGGCCAACCGCGCGCTAGTGCGTTGAGCAGCACGCCTCTGGCCAACCCTGTGCTAGTGCGCTGCGCAGCACGCCTCTGGCCAACCCCGCACTAGTGCGCTGAGCAGCACGCCTCTGGCCAACCCTGCGGTAGTGCGCTGCGCAGCACGCCTCTGGCCAACCCCATGCTAGTGCGTTGAGCAGCATGCCTCTGGCCAACCCTGCGCTAGTGTGCTGAGCAGCACCCCTCTGGCCAACCCTGCACTAGTGCGCTGTGCAGCATGCCTCTGGCCACCCTGCGCTAGTGCGCTGCACAGCACGCCTCTGGCCAACCTTGCGCTAGTGCACTGAGTAGCACGCCTCTGGCCTACACTGCACGAGTGCACTGAGCAGCATGCCTCTGGCCAACCCTGCGCTAGTGCGCTGAGCAGCACGCCTCTGGCCAACCCTGCATAAGTGCGCAGAAGCAGCACGCCTCTGGCCAACCCTGCGCTAGTGCGCTGAGCAGCATGCCTCTGGCCAACCCTGCGCTAGTGTGATGAGCAGCATGTGCGCTGAGCAGAACGCCTCTGGCCAACCCCGCGCTAGTGTGCTGAGCAGCACGCTTCTGGCCAACCCTGCACTGAGCAGCACACCTCGGGCCAACCCTGCGCTAGTGCGCTGAGCAGCACGCCTCTGGCCAACCCTGTGCTAGTGCATTGAGCTGCATGCCTCTGGCCAACCCTGCGCTAGTGCGCTGAGCAGCATGCTTCTGGCCAACCCCGCGCTAGTGCGCTGAGCAGCATGCCTCTGGCCAACCCTATGCTAGTGCGCTGAACAGCACGCCTCTGGCCAACCCTGCGCTAGTGCACTGAGCAGCACGCCTTTGGCCAACCCTGTGCTAGTGCGCTGAGCAGCACGCCTCTAGCCAACCCCGCGCTTGTGCACTGAGCAGCACACCTCTGGCCAACCCTGCACTAGTGCGTTGAGCAGCATGCCTCTGGCCAAGCCTGTGCTAGTGCGCTGAGCAGCATGCCTCTGGCGAAACCCACGCTAGTGCGCTGAGCAGCACACCTCTGGCCAACCCTGCGCTAGTGCGCTGAGCAGCACGCCTCTGGCCAAACCCACGCTAGTGCGCTGAGCAGCACGCCTCTGGCCAACCCGCGCTAGTGCGCTGAGCAGCATGCCTCTGGCCAACCCTGCGCTAGTGTGCTGAGCAGCACACCTCTGGCCAACCCTGCGCTAGGGTGCTGAGCAGCACGCCTCTGGCCAACCCTGCGCTAGTGCGCTGTGCAGCACACCTCTGGCCAACCCTGCGCTAGAGCGCTGAGCAGCATGCCTCTGGCCAGTGAGCCTATGTCTATATCTGTGTTGGAGTCGGTGTTGGTGCTTGTGACTGCTCTGATACCAATAAATGCTAGGAGTACTGAGTGTGGTGAGAGTATTAACAACCTAATTTATACTCGTAATGATTCTAATGCCAGTTTGACGTGCATTTCTTCCACAGCAATGTTTGACCTATTTGATGATCTATTGACCAACATAGTGAGCATCTGTGACCATATGGAAAAGAATTAGATGTAGAATAAGTGTTACTTCACAAGAGTATACATCGGGGTAGGTGGTCTTATTAAGATTGTGGAACGGACACTGAGGATCATATGATCGAATCACTTGCATATACTAAGCAGGCCGCTCCTAAATCTATCATTGCATGCGCTAACATGTGTACCCCTAGTTCATTTAATTCTGTCTCTAACTGACAACAAGTATAATATTACTCAAAATCACAGAGACCAGTCACCAGTCTAGTCTCAACAAAAGTGTATGAAGAATAAGCAGCAGAGTAAATTGAAGAAAAAGATAAAATCTCTCAAGCTGTTATGTATAGAACTATAAATAGCAACAAGTTGCATAAAATGTGCATTGCACATAGTGAATTACAACATTCTCATATTGAAGCGGTAGTAGTAAATGTTATATTTGATTAACACGTAGAACTCTCTGAACTAGTACCTGTACCCCAATGCCTTTCTGTATCGGTACCTGCAACTAATATGACTAATAAGGTTGCTGACCTCCATGCTGAGAAGGCCTCCTGCCCTATCCGCCCTAATCTCCCCATTGCCACTCCTGCAACCAATGATATTCGTCAATATCTATGTGAACCCATAGGCAAGCCTTGTCCAAAAAGCAAGAGACCTGTAACTATCTGTGCTTCTGATCCACTAATGTAAGGTAGGCCCTAATTACAGGGGTATCCCCAATTATAAGGGTACCCCTAATTATGCTCACACCAGAATAAATGCACCCCTCTAGGGAATTAAGGCCAAGAGTCTATCTTCCAAGGATAACAAATGTATTCTTTACAGAGATGAGGATAGGAGCAATGAACTCTGCTTCCTGAACGGTCTCTTCTGTCCCTCAACCATTCCTTTCTCCTGCACTGGTGCCAGGCAGGAGCTTTTATACTCTTGACTTGGTCACTGGATGCGGGCTATGGCTCCATCCCAAACCATCCTGCTTCCATACAAGGGATGCTCCAGTGTTCCTTTCTTCAGGGTCGGATTTCTGTTTAGGACATGCGACTTTACATATTGCTGGCCTATGCAAGAATATACTGTAGCTTCATTTTGCTACCTATGAACACTTATATATAAAAACATTTTTCTGTCATGTTCTCCATATTTCATTCTACTCATGTTTTATTCTGGTCCAGTAATTCCTGTTAAAACCTTGTTTTCCATAATTCTGCATTGTGTGCATGGAGCATGTAAAGTCCCCTATTCTTAGTTCTGCATGGGCTTTTGACAGACAGCAGACATCTGGTCAGTGTGCTCGTGCTAGCACGAACACTACGGCAATGCCTGTTGTCCATTTTTAGCGCAGGTACATTCCTTTGGCAGAAAGCCTGCTTCTATCCTGCTTTGAGAAAAAGTAAATAGTATTTAACATTTACCAATTTATTCAGCTAATAGTTATTTGCACCTTTTACTTATGTGTGTCTGATTATATTTGCATGAAAAAAGCTCTCAGTGCTCCTTCTCTCCCCTGGTCTCTTGTAGTGCCTAGAGACAGTCAAACCTAATTCTAAAGCTCTGGGGGGGGGGGGGGTGAAGGAAGGCACTAGCTCCTTCCCAACACTAATATGATTAGAAAGAAAAAACAAGATACTTAAGGCAGGTAAAGGCCTGTCCCTTGAAGCCCCAGGAAAAGATACAAGCAGGGCTATCACCATTCGTGGCGACACAAAATTGGCCTTTGACAATGCCGAAATCAACAGACAGACTGCTGATACGGACATCGCGCCCTCGGTAAATGCCAATAGTGCTAAGAGCAATCCGATCACTGCTCACTGCTCCACCATCCACTTGCAGGGAAAAGTCCAGTGATACCATCGAGCCAGCGAACGTTAGATGACTAGAGCTCTGCAGTTGAGGTCAGTATCTGGCATCGATCGGCATCCTCCTCTGAATAGAGCCGTAGCTTTGCACATCTTCCACTAAACTGAAGACATTGCGATAGGTGATCAATTAGAAGATGCAAATGTGACTTCTAACATGGTTTTGCTCCAATTTAGCCATGGAATATGTCCTACTATATGATGAAGACATATTTAAAATGGGTTATAATTGCAGAGAAATTAATATCAAATATACTATAGATATGAAGGCCACTCAGCCTAATCAGTCTGTTGTTGCTGCAGTGTCAAAAACAAAAGAATGCACACTGCCTAGAGTCGGCGAATCAAACGCAAAGACTACAATGGAGGCCTCTACCAGAGCTGGAACATTGCCTCTGCAGGAGATTACAAGTGATACCGATGGGTATTGGCAGTGACTAACCAATGTTTTTAAGGCCCACTTTTCTAAAATCGATCGATAACATTTGTATTGTATTGTTTATTTATATAGCGCCTATACACAGGCAAGTGTTTCAAAGCACTCAAGGAGGTTGGAAACATGTTGAAAATAACAACAGTCGCTCAGCGCCCTTGAGAGTCTTAGACGATAATAGTCTGCACAGGCAGAGTAAGTGCGTAAAAAGTACATTTAACAGTATGGGGTACAGCAGATAGGCAGCACAGCGATTCTGCAGTTTAACAGTGCATTTAGGGGTGACAAGAGAGAACAGACAGACGAACTTCAGGCATGTGCATATGGATCGAGCAAGTGCACAGAGGGCCACAGGGAGGGGAGGATCAAGTGCACCCAGTTGGTTGAGACTGGGTTAAGTGCAGAGAGAGCCACACTCTTGGGTTAATTTCTCAGTGCATTGAGTGTGGGTGGGGTGCAGGGCCCTGAGGCATGTGCGAGAGAGAGGACTGGTAGGGGTACCGGGGACCAGTGAGACTCTGAGATACACCAGGTGGCCAGTCAGCAAGCTGTAAGGAATAGGAGGGAGAGAGGGAAAGAACAGAGAACTAGGTTAGCAGAGTAGAGGGAGAGAGAAGGAAGAGGAGAAGAGGAAGGTCTTCAGGAGTTTCAAGAATTTCAGGAGATCCAGCTCAAGATGTATGTTGGCAAGTAGGCTATTCCAGAGGGGGGCACCTGCTGAGGATAAGGATCTCCCCCCAAATCTCTGCTTGGAGAACGGCTCACTAGCAGAAGGTTGGAGGTAGATGAGCTTGTGAGGGACAGTATTTAGGTAGGCAGCATTGAAGGTAGGTTGGTCCCAGGCTCTAGAAAGCCTTGTGAACAATGCAAAGGGTCTTGAATTTGATCCTTGCTGCCACAGGGAGCCAGTGGAGGGATTTCAGCGCTGGAGAGATGCAGTCCCTGGGCTTGAGGCCAAGAATAAGTCTTGCACTTCTGTTCTAGATGAGCTGCAGAGGGCGGAGAGTAAAGGCAGGCAGATTTAGGAAGAGGCTGTTGCAATAGTCAAGCCAGGAGAGAACCAGGGCTCTGGAGACAGTGAGCCTCTGGGGGGAAATGAGAAAGGGTAGAGTACCTCTGAGGAGGTGTAGCTGATAGTTAGACTTTTTAGAGATGTCTAGAATGTGAGAGGAGAAGGAGAGAGTGGAATCAAAGATGACCCCAAGGTTTCTTGCTTCGCAGATGGGTGCGGGTGCAAGGCCCCAGGATGCCAGCCAGAGTCAGAGTGGGAAAGCGGGAGCAGGGGCCCCAATGCGAACAATCTCTGTCTTAGTGGCGTTGAGGCAGAGGTTGTTTGCAAACTTGTGTGGTATGTTCATGGAAAACGAGGGGTTTTGCCCAACTGTCAAATATTGATCTGTTTGGAATAGTGGCTCTTCAGGAAACATGGATGTTGGCACCCTGTGAGATTGAGAGCCATAATACTCCACAGATTCTGGCCTTCAAGGGGCCTATAGGTCGCCCGGATTGTGGCCTCTTGTGGCCTGTTAGTAACTGCACGGCACCCGTGGGGCATTATTGACACCTCATGGTCCACTTCCATGATACAAGCTGTATTTATTCGCTGCGAACTACACGGTTATGATAAACCTTTACTTATATAATGTCTACGACCCCCCCCCCAATGAGGTAGCCACTCGAGCACATTTTGTAACTGTCAGAAACATTTTATCTAAACTTAATTCTGATTTTCCAATTCTGGTATTAGACGATTTTAATTCAAAAATGAGTCAAACCTATGACAGTAGTTTTACTGAAACGGATTCCAGTCCATACAGTAAAACTAAGAAAGATAGACAAGGTAATGCTTAGATCAATTTGTTCAGCGCTTTTAATATGACCATGCTTTCTAAATGGTGACACCCGCGTAAGTGGCAGGGGCGCAGCAACCTTGCACTATGCCTTCACCACTTAGGTTGGGCTTGGAATGGTGCCTGACCTGGCTATATTGCCACGGGAAGCAAGCGATCACTTTACTGTCTGGGTGCTGTTGAGTAAACGTGAGCGTGTCGAGCAATTTGAGTTGAATGGTGATATTTTTGTTAACAATGGAGCAAATCGAATATGTTGGAACCCGGTAAATCTTGAGAGGGCTCGAGTCCTTGCGGAAGGTGTCCTCCCCTCTTTCAAAGATAGATGGCAGCATATAGCCGCGATGGATGTTATACCCATGCTTTAGGTCTTTTCCAATTTAATGGCTGTCATAAAAAAGGTCTCCTTAAAAAACTGTTACAAGACCCCTTGTGAACACTGCAACCGCAATCAATCGCCGTCGACGGTATGATCACAGGATTCAATCTGCAAAGAAACATCTTAGACATGGCATTGCCCTCGTAGTGAACAGAGGGGAAACCTTGCGGTGTGCTAGGGCAATACCGCAGGATATGAACATTCTTAAAGATACATGTCGCTGCTGGCTGAGAAGACACCTGGCCAGCATCAAGCATGATTTGTGGATGCGCCTGGCTCATCATGCTAGGACCAGCAATAGCACTGGTCTATGGGCCATCGTGAGAATGGACTCCCCCAATCTCCCAATTAAATCTCCCTGTAGACAGCTGGCGCTGCCATATCACGAATACCCTAGCGAACACGGATCCCCCTGACCAAGTACCCATTAACATCAACCAGAGCTGAATTTGCAAACACACGATCATTGCTATTACACGTATGATCACTAAATTACCCAGCGCCCCTCCTGTGCGTCCAGATGGCAAGTGTAACAGTCTTCCTAAACTTTCTCCCGCCATCTTGGCAAGTGCCCTTTACACTTTGTTTGAATCAATTGGGACACCCTTCTCCCCATATATAAAAAAGGTTGCTGGAGAAATCCTAGCAATTATGGTATGCTGGTGTTAGGCAGAAACCTGTGCAGTTCCCTCTGCGACCACTGCAAAAGATTTAAGACTACAGGTGTTTGGCAGTAAACTCACTTGGTAGCAGTCCGTACCACACAGATTCACTTGGTAGCTGTGGCTGAGCAGTCAGTCTTCCCTCAAGAAGAGTTAGGCAGTATACAGAGTATTCACAATAGGTCAAAAGAACACAGTAGAACAAGCAAACACTGACCAGGGCTTGGTGTAAAAGAGATATAATTATTTATTTAAAACCACATCTAATAAAACACACTGGCACTAATATCAAGCAGTTCAAAAACACGGTCACTAAAAGATATACACTCCCTTCAACGATTAGTTAGACAAGTCTTAAGTAAAGCCACACTTATTTTCAGACAGCGGTGAGTGCTTAACGAAGATGGAACTCTAATCAATCGGTTTACAAGGGAGAGAAAGGCAGAGCAAAGATAGAAACAGATCCCAACACTTCCGGAAGAACACAGTAGGAGAAGAAGGTAGGTTAAAACCGTAAAGTCAAATTTAACAAGGCCGGACCCACTTTAAGAGGCTCCGGTCGAAATGTGTCCAAGGTCACACGGTTCAAAGTGTCCAAAAGTCTCGCAATCAGTTCAGAAAGAGTTGGACCAAAAGAAAGGGACCAGTTAGATGGTCAAGGTGGCCAGTCCAGTCCAGAAGGTTAAGGGATTATTATTACCTTGTAGCAATCTTTAGAAAGGGAGGCCTGGCGGACACAGTACCTTAAAGTGGTGAGAATACTCCAGCGGGGGCAGTTGTTCATGGCAGCGGATGCAAGTTGGTGCTTCGTCCGGGGGAAGAGAGGATCTTGTCGGGGAGGAAGACAGGAGTCCGTTGCACTGCCAGGGAAGAAACCAGCCGCGGAGTTCTCAGTTAAAAGGAGCGGTCCTTTTATTCGCGGTCCAGTGGTAAGTGGCTATCCGGTTGCCGGGGTGCTTTGCACGGGCAATTCGACCACAAGACGTCCTGGGATGCAAGGAAAAGAAGGTAAACTGGTTGTGCCCACCAGTCAGGGGAAGAAGTCTCTCCAGCCGGGAGATCTTCTCTGTCGTCGGGAAGTGGTGAGTCGGTTCCGCAGGGCTCCACCGGTTGTGTCGTCGTAGCAGGTTAGCTCAGCTTCTCTCTCATCAGATTTACAGGTCCTGTGGCGACTTCTAAAGTTCCAGTCCCAAAAGCCCTGCTTTTATGCAGCACACCCCCATTCACTCAGCCTAGCTGTCAATCAAACATGCTAAGTGGTGAGCCGGCCGGCTCACCACTTGAGCCAATCACACAAGAGTGCGACTTGAGTTACCAAGGTAACTCAGTCCAGGGTGCCTAAACCCCCTCGCACACAATCTGTGGTACCCAGACAGAGTGGCACCACTTTTGGGGGCTTCTGTGGAGAAGCCCGCCAAAAAGTGGAACAAACGGCTCGACTTGGGTTGGAGTCACAGAAGAGAACACAAACGCCATTTTAGAATCGGGTTCTGTCAAAAAATACCAACCGGCGAATTATTAAATAAATAAACCGGCGGTATGTTCGAGGCTATGAGAATTAAATAATTAAAGTTGGTAGCCTTGAACAATGGGAAAATCCCATAGAAATATATTCGCGGTCGAATATAAAAAGTAGTATCCACTGCCACCAGCCAAAACTCGATCAGGGGGGACGGAGACGTGCCCCCTCGAATAACAGACCCCGGGGCAATTCAACCAGTACGTCCACAATAGGATGGTTTGTACCGGTTTCTGTTAATAATTTGGGACTAGTAAAGCCAAAAGTGACTTTACATGCCCTGGGAGACAGTAGTCAGTCCCAGGGTATGGAGTCTATGGTGGGTTGTCACTATGACACCCCTGTGTCACTGCACGGAGGGTGCTGTGTAACACACATAGTAAAACACATGAGACCGTATGGAGTAAAAGACCCCATAGCCCAAACAACACATTAACAGTCAAAGGAACCCCTCAAATCGTGTCCAAGAGTGTGAGGAAAAGAGACTCACTCTTGGCAGGAGAAAAAAAACAAACTCCAGAAATCCAGCAAAGCTGCCGGGGGACTCAATAGGTTAGGAAATTCAGCCTAAACAGAGAATTCTCCCTAACACTCCCCACCCCCCCCCAGACTAAGGGACAGGAGGATTTAATCCACTCCTGGATGAATCTCATACCTCTAGTCGATGACATACATCCTAGAGAGACCATCAGCATTTTGGTGGTGACACCCTGATCTGTGCTCAATGGTGAAATCAAACCCTTGCAGGCAGATTGACCATCTCAATAGTTTTGGGTTTTCCCCTTTCATTTGCATTAACCATCTCAAGGGTTGGTGGTCAGTCTGAATGACAAAAGTAGAACCATACAAGTATGGCCTAAACTCCTTCAGAGCCCACACAATAGCAAAACAGTCTCGTTCAATGGTTGCCCACCTTGTTTCAGGATCCTTCAGTTTTCTACTGATGAAGCAAATGGGGTGCTCCCTACCTTTCCCATCCAGTTGACTGAGGACTGCACCTATTCCTACATTTGAAGCATCTGTTTGCACAATGAAAGTTTGGTGGTAGTCAGGAGCTCTGAGTACTGGGGCTTGGCAAAGAGCCTTTTTCAGGGTTTCAAAGGCCTGATTGCATTCCTCATTCCACCTAACCTTTTTATGGAATTTAGGAGAGGAGATGACATTCAGTGGAGAAGCTATGGACCCATAGTTCTCAATGAAATTCCTGTAGTACCCAGTGAGGCCTAAGAAGGCTCGCACCTGGGTCTGAGTAGTAGGTGTTGTCCAATTTTGCACAGCTTCAATCTTACTGGACAAAGGCCTTATTTCTCCACCTCCTACCTCATGTCCAAGGTAGAGCACTTTACTCTGTCCAATCTGGCATTTACTTGCCTTTATGGTCAGATTGGCCTTTCCAAGAGCCTGCAAAACATATCTCAGGTGGTCCACATGTTCTTCCCAGGAATTGCTGAACACTGCTATGTCATCCAAGTATGCCATGCAGAGGTCCTCCATCCCATTCAGAACCTGGTTTACCATCCTTTGAAATGTAGCAGGTGCGTTTTTCAATCCAAAAGGCATAACCTTAAACTGGTATAAGCCAACTGGGGTAGAAAATGCAGTTTTTTGCTTGGCATGGTCTGTCAGGGCTATTTGCCAATAGCCTGACGTCAAGTCAAATGTGCTGAGGAACTTGGCTGCGCCAAGTCTATCCACCAACTCATCTGTCCTTGGCAAAGGGTGGGCATCAGTCTTAGTGACTGCATTAAGAGCTCTGTAATCCACGCAGAATCTAAGTTCTTTAGATCCACCCTTTGGTACTAACACAACTGGGCTAGACCATGGACTAGTAGAGGGCTCTATTACCCCGAGATCAAGCATCTTGCTGACCTCACCTTTGATGTGGGTTCTTACATTTTCTGACATTCTATATCCTCTGCTTTTGACTGGCAGACAGTCACCAGTGAGTATGTCATGCTGTCCCCAAGGGGTCAAGCCTGGTGAAAGTGAGAACAGGGAGGCAAACTGATTTAACATAGATTTGCACTCTTCCTGTTGATCAGGTGTCAGATTTGAAGAGAGATTTTCTCCTTCAATCTTTTCGTCTAAAGGTAAGCCTCTGAGGAGATCAGGAAGAGCTTCACTCTCTTCTTCTTCCTCTGATGATGCTAGAAGCAAAGCTCCTACATCAGGTCTGGAGACAGACGCTTTTAGTCTGTTGATGTGGAAGACTGTTGGAGCCTCCTTGGGATTGCCCAAGTCCACCAGATAGTTGACCTCTCCAGGTTTACCCACAACCTTGAAGGGTCCCATCCATGTGTCTTGCAAGGCCCTCTGCCTTGTTGGAATCATAACGAGAACTAGCTGGTCCTGAGTGAACTCAACCATGTTAGCCTTTTGGTCATGCCAGTGCTTGACCAATGCTTGTCCAGCTTTCAAGTTATCACTTGCTTCTGCCATCATTTGCGACATTCTCCTTCGGAGACCTATAACATAGTCAGTCACTCTGACTGGCTTGGGGGAAGGAGCACTCTCCAACCCCTCCTTGATCGGGGCCAATGGACCTCTGACCGGATGACCATAGAGAAGTTCAAAGAGAGAATAACATACTCCCTCCTGAGGGACATCTCTATAAACAAATCGAAGGAATGGCAGTAGAAGGTCCCACTTTCTTTTAAGGGGGTCCTCTAAAGCACCTGTCATGCTCTTCATGGTTCTGTTGAAACTTTCAACCAGCCCATTTGTCGGAGGGTGGTATGCGGTTGAGAACTTATAAGTAACTCTGCAGGTTTTCCACATGGCTTTCATGTAGTGGGACATACAATTCGACCCCCTGTCAGAGATTACTTCCTTAGGAAACCCAACCCTGGTAAAAATACCAAGGAGGGCCTTAACCACAGCCGGAGCTGTTGCAGTCCTCATAGGAATTGCCTCAGGGTACCTAGTAGCATGGTCTACTACAACAAGTATAAACCTGTTGCCTGAGGAGGTTGGAGGATCAAGGGGACCAACAATGTCAATCCCTACTCTCTCAAATGGGACTGCCACTACAGGGAGAGGCACTAAAGGTGCCACATTCTTGGAGCCAACCTTACCAGAAGTCTGGCAGGTGTGGCAGCTCCTGCAGTATTTATCTACTTCAGCCCCCATCTTTGGCCAATAAAAGTAGAGTGAGAGCCTTTCCTTAGTCTTCTTGAAACTCAAGTGACCAGCCAAAGGGCTCTCATGGGCTAACTGCAAGAACTGTGGTCTGTTCTCTTGGGGTACTACAAGTCGTTTGTTGTCCCCAGGTGCAGACTCCATTGGTTCACTGTAGAAGAGGCCATCTTCCCAGTGTAACCTATATTTCCCAGGCTCTTGCCCTTCAGCCTGAGCATCTGCCTGGTGGCGAAGACCTTCCAGAGTTGGACATTCTCTCTGTCCCTTACTGAAGTCTGCCCTGTTGGGTCCACCTTCTGCCAGTAAAGACTACAGCTCAGGATGGTCAACAGGATCCAGATCTCCAATGAGTTCCTGGCCTTCCACTAGCTCTTCCTCAAAGTCTAGTTCAACCACACAGGGTTGTACCTCCCTCTCAGCCTCAGCTGGAGGGGAAGTTACTGGTGTAACTTTGGACAACCTAGGGGAAGTCCTTGTTGACTGCACTGGAGTGATGGCTGTGAGGTTCTTTTTAGAAGTTTTAGGTTTCCCTTTTTCTTCTAGCTTCTTAGAGACACCAGCTGACATCTCCAGTGGGGCAGGAGTGATCTCTTTCTTCCTCATCTCCTTGGGAGCACCTCTCATGGTTCTCTCCCTTGCAGGTCTGGTGAGCTCCTGTAACCTTTTACTAGGAGGTCTGGGGGAATGTGACACTACTCCAAGAGTTTTCAAGTCATTACCCAACAGAACCCTTCCTGGCACCTCACTTTGTATGCTGACAGGTATCTTCACAGTCATGCCAGTACACTGGATGAGAACTGGTAATTGGGGAAGCATCTGCACAGGCCCTCCAGCTAACCTGGTGAGGCGTTTGGGTGCCTTAGCAACATCCTCAGCCTGAAAAAACGATTTGTCCACCAATCATGCTGGCCCCAGTGTCCCTAATGGCAGGACTCTCCTGACCATTCACCTGGACACTGTCCTTATAATACTCTTTAGTATTATCTGGGATAGAATTATAGACATCTAAGTTCTGTTGTTCCCACAAACCCAGAGACACTAAAGAAACACTGACTGAGACTCCAATGGGTTCATCGGCCAGCAATAAAAAGTTTCCACTTGCCATTTGTACTTCCTCCTCTGGAGCAAAGGCTAAGGAGACAAGCTGGACCCCTGAAGGTTTACCCTTACATCTGGGATCTCCTTTCACATGGTCAGTAGAGCCACAAACAAAGCATTTACCAAATGCTTTCTGGAATGGTGGCTTGTTCTGACCTCCTTCTGGTTTGGCACCAGAGGGTACACTAGCCTGATTTGGTTTTCCTGTGGTTTACCCTTATTCTGTTTGGGGCTCTCTTTGGAATTGGAATTATTAGAATTCTCTTTGGAGTCCTTTTTTGGCTGTTTTCCCTCATCCTTTTTCTGAGTAGCCCCAGAATCCTTGTGAGTGGCCCTGTTGGCAACCCACAAGTCAGCAGCCTTAGCTAACTTCCTGGAATCCAATTCCTTTGAAACAGCCAAGTGCGGACTGAGCTCAGGAGAGCAGGCATCATAAATTGACTGCAACATTACAAGATTTCTCATTCCCTCATAAGTGTTCACCTTGTAACCCTTAATCCATCCCTCTAAGTTTTTCAAACACTCACTCACCCAGGTAGCCCAAGGGGTACCATCATTCTTTTTGAGGGTCCTAAACCTCTTAAGGTACTGGGAAGGGGTCTTCCCAAATCTAGCTATCAAAGCTAGTTTCACACATTCATAATCCTTCTTATCCACCTCCCCCAACTCCATTACCACATCAGTTGCAACAGGGGGAAGCCTAGAGAACAACCAGGGAAGTAACTCATTCCCTGTGATGTCCTGGAGCCCATGATTATACTCAAACATTTTTAACCAATCCAACACATCCAACTTAGGTTCATACATACCCACTAATTCCTTAGGCATCCAGGGTCTTTTGGGACTGGAACTCCTAGAGGAACCAGACGAGAGAGAAGCATTTTACACAGACAACTTCTTCATTTGTAGTTCATGATTAAGCTCTATTTCTCTGAGTCTTAACTCAGCTTGCTTCTGCTCAGCCTGGGCATTCATTCTTCTGAACTCTAGCTCTTGGTTTCTTTCAGATTGAGCAATAAAACGTATGTACTCTAATTCAAGCTTCATTCTTTCAAGTTCAAAATAAGCAGGGTTACATGTAGGACCTGGTATAGGCCCAGTAGGTACAGTAGGTAAGGCAGACAGAGGCTCAGAGTGGCTAACTTCATTAGGTTCACTTTCCTTTTCTGACTCATTATCAATACTTTGATTCAGATCAATACCATCACTGTTCTCTACATTTGCTGGGGAGGGGGGGAGGGTAGATTCCTCTGTACCACCCAGACTTTGGTTTTCTAACAATCTTTCTATAATTTCCATTTTCTTGCCCTTCTTAGAGAGATTCCTATGTCTACACAATACTTTTAAGCAATCAGCAGTTTTGGCAGACAATGATTCTAGGGTATAACTCTCCATAGCAGACATAGTTCGAAAATCAGCTTTTTGGTGCTAAGCTTTGTGGTTAGTTGTCCTAAAGTATTCAAAAAGCACACTAAAGTGTATACTCAATACAAATCCCACCGCTGTACACCAGTGTTAGGCAGAAACCTGTGCAGTTCCCTCTGGGACCACTGCAAAAGATTTAAGGCTACAGGTGTTTGGCAGTAAACCCACTTGGTAGCAGTCTGTACCACACAGATTCACTTGGTAGCTGTGGCTGAGCAGTCAGACTTCCCTCAAGAAGAGTTAGGCAGTATACAGAGTATTCTCAATAGGTCAAAAGAACACAGTAGAACAAGCAAACACTGACCAGAGCTTGGTGTAAAAGAGATATAATTATTTATTTAAAACCACATCTAATAAAACACACTGGCACGAATATCAAGCAGCTCAAAAACACGGTCACTAAAAGATATACGCTCCCTTCAACGATTAGTTAAACAAGTCTTAAGTAAAGCCACACTTATTTTCAGACAGCGGTGAGCGCTTAACGAAGATGGCACTCTAGTCAATCGGTTTAAAAGGGAGAGAAAGCCAGAGCAAAGATAGAAACAGATCCCAACACTTTCGGAAGAACACAGTAGGAGAAGAAGGCAGGTTAAAACCGTGAAGTCAAAGTTAACAAGGCCGGACCCACTTTAAGAGGCTCCGGTCGAAATGTGTCCAAGGTCACACGGTTCAAAGTGCCCAAAAGTCTCGCAATCAGTTCAGAAAGAGTTGGACCAAAAGAAAGGGACCAGTTAGATGGTCAAGACGGCCAGCCCAGTCCAGAAGGTTGAGGGATTATTATTACCTTGTAGCAATCTTTAGAAAGGGAGGCCTGGCGGACACGGTACCTTAAAGTGGTGAGAATACTCCAGCGGGGGCAGTTGTTCCTGGAAGCGGATGCAAGTCGGTGCTTCGTCCGGGGGAAGAGAGGATCTCGTCGGGGAGGAAGACAGAAGTCTGTTGCACTACCAGGGAAGAAACCAGCCGCGGAGTTCTCAGTTAAAAGGAGCGGTCCTTTTATTTGCGATCCAGTGGTAAGTGGCTATCCGGTTGCTGGGGTGCTTGGCACGGGCAATTCGACCATAAGACGTCCTGGGATGTAAGGAAAAGAAGGTAAACTGGTTGTGCCCACCAGTAAGGGGAAGAAGACTCTCCAGCCGGGAGATCTTCTCTGTCGTTGGGAAGTGGTGAGTCGGTTCCGCAGGGCTCCACCGGTGGTGTCGTCCTAGCAGGTCGGCTCAGCTTCTCCCTCGTCGGATTTTCAGGTCCTGTGGCGACTTCTAAAGTTCCAGTCCCAAAAGCCCTGCTTTTATGCGTTACACCCCCATTCACTCAGCCTAGCTGTCAATCAAACATGCTAAGTGGTGAGCCGGCCGGCTCACCACTTGAGCCAATCACACAAGAGTGCGACTTGAGTTACAAGGTAACTCAGTCCAGGGTGCCCAAACCCCCTCCAACACCTCCTGTGGTACCCAGACAGAGTGGCACCACTTTTGGAGGCTTCTGTGGAGAAGCCCGCCAAAAAGTGGAACAAAGGGCTTGACTTGGGTTGGAGTCACGAAAGAGAACACAAATGCCATTTTAGAATCGGGTTCTGGCAAAAAATACCAACCGGCGAATTAATATTAAATAAATAAACCAGCGGTATGTTCGAGGCTATGAGAATTAAATAATTACAAAGTTGGTATCCTCGAACAATGGGAAAATCCCATAGAGATATATTCACGGTCGAATATAAAAAGTAGTATCCACTGCCACCAGCCAAAACACGATCAGGGGGGACGTAGACATGCCCCCTCGAATAACAGACCCCGGGGCAATCGAATTGCCCCGACCAGTATGTCCACAATAAGATGGTTTGTACTGGTTTCTGTTCATAATTTGGGACTAGTAAAGCCAATGGTGACTTTACATGCCCTGGGAGACAGTAGTCAGTCCCAGGGTATGGAGTCTATGGTGGGGTGTTACTATGACACCCCTGTGTCACTGCACTGAGGGTGCTGTGTGACACACATCACAAAAAACACATGAGACCCTATGGAGTAAAAGGCCCCATAGCCCATAAAACACATACAAAGTCAAAGGATATCTCAAATCATGTCTAAGAGTGGGAGAAAAAGAGACTCACTCTTGGCAGGAGAAAAAAACAAACTCCAGAAATCCAGCAAAGCTGCTGGGGGACTCACTAGGTTAGGAAATTCAGCCTAAAGAGAATTCTCCCAAACAGCGGCCATGCTGGACATACCGGCAAAACTCTTTGCAAGAGGAACGGAATCAGTGGATTGAACTTAACATTTTTCCACCTAATGAATCAGACTTCAGTGCTAAGTGCGCCTTCAACACGGTCCTGAGGAAGAGACTAAAGAGGAAACTTGTCTCCTGGAATATGATCCTGCGTTAGAGTGCGATTAGATGGTGAGGGCCATGTGTCTGATCTCTTTCAGACCCTAGGTGGCGCCAAACAAGGTTGCATCTTGGCCTCCACTCTTTTAAACTTCTACTTAGCTGATCTCACCCATGTTTTTGAGCATGACCTAATCTGCTCTGTTAAAATTGGGGCATTGAGTTTTGGATGGCTTGGTTATGCTGATGACCTGTTGCTCCTTGATTACACCCCTAAATGGCTCCAACTCAAGCTGGATGCGCTTAGCAAGTATGCAAAAGAAAATAGCCTCTGCATCAATATTGATAAGATGAAGATCGTTGTATTTATGAGAAAACTTAAGAGCAAAAAAATGCCTAATACCATATGTAAACTTGATGGGAAAGTTGTTGAATGTGTAGAATGCTACACACATTTGAGTTTGTAAATCGATAACAAGCTGAACTGGTCCCACCAATGGATAGAAAATAACAATTGGTTTCATTGCACATGCTATGAGCCTTTTCATTGGTAAACCAGGCAGATTCTCTATTAAAACTATATTATTGCTTTTTATATGGTGTTGAAGTATGGGGATATAAACTCAGAACTGTGCTGATAAAATGTGAATCCAAGATTCTGCGATTATTATTGCGCATGCCCAAATCCTTACCCATTGAATACATCACGTTAGAATTTGACATCAAGAAATATCTGAAAGAATTGATTGTAAATTACTAATGGGGTATGAAAATCTGATCCACCTTGATAATGGCACCATTATAGTTGATGTAATGAAAGCACACAGTGCCCTTGATGAATCTAGGTGCTTTGGTCTTCTCTGTGGTCTATGTACTAGCCACAAGATCTGGAAGAATGCATTCATTCTTGAAAACATGCACATTCCGCATTCAAATCTCAAAACCGGATCAAGAAAAAGATCCAAAATATTAGCACTGAAAAAGATCTTATACGCCTAGCGACCAATATCAATAGTGGTCCGTTTGTCAAATATTGGATGGATCGCAAAGTGATGCCTAAATAAATTGATGCATATCCCAATGGTATTATTACTAGATGCTATCTTCTGATAAAATGTAATCGCACTATGGCACTTGAAATCGAGGGAGCTAAATTGAGAATTTCCGCGTGCTAAACGGCTACGCCAACTTTGTGGTGAGCTGGTCATTGAGTCAGCCGAACATATCATGTGTCATTGTAATAGCCTACAGGTGATTTGTTCTAGACACGTGAACGCATATTGCAATACGATATCTCACAATGCTGCCCCCGATATATGGAGGTTAATATTCGATGGTCATGATGTTAATCTTATGTTTCATATGATGAAGTTTTATAATGTTGTAATGGAGATACTGAACAAATTATCCATAGATACTTTTGAAATCAAGTTATCAATGAAGTACTGTTGTGTATGTAATGTTGAGATCTTGATGTAGCATTTTATTAATTGAAGGAATTTGCATATTCCCATTTTTTTACTGTAATTTTAAAATGTGTAATAATGTGTTATATGTACAAAGCCAATGCTGGCTATATGTATATTAAAATTAAAAAACATTAAAAAATGATTAAAAGAAAGATCTACATTTTCCATGTTAGCAGCAACAACAGTTATTTGCAGTTGAGAAGTTGTTTTTAGAATTTAAGGATGTTTCCTCTGTACCAGTAACAAACGCAGGTGTGTTAACAAGATAAATCTTTGCGCGTGATACCAGCGTGTACTATGCTAATCTATGCGCGCATTGTAAAGACATTGCAGTAAAAGTATTGCGCGGGTTAACAGAACTAATCAAAGCGCGAGGTGTGGACGCGTAGCCAAGTAATACATGCCCACTATTAAAGGTAAACAAAAGCGCTCGTGTTTTTCGAGTTGTGCTTTGCGGCTCCTGTCAGCACAGTTACAACTTCATAAGGCCTTTTGAGGAAAGGACCAAATAACATGCACATGCGTCGGCTCAAGCAGGAAGTCAACACTGAGGAGAAAGAACAACGCTACAAATACTCAGTGAGGCACCAACGCAGCAATAAACAGAACTCATTTTCGTTTTTACTTGCAGTGTAAATACACAGTGGTTTTTTTTAACCAGAGCAAGCAAGTGAGGAAGTTAATTCTTTTTTGACTGTGTAAATAAGTATTCATTCTGAAGAGCAAGAATATTTTTCGGAAAACATTTGCAAAAGATTAATTAAGACATTACAGTTTTTTCAATAAATGAACTGCAAAGCAGTATTATGACTAAAGCTAGAATAGCAAGACAGAAGATTGTTTTTTACCAGAGGCAATTAAAAGGAAGAAAGCAATCTTCATTATCAGCAGTAAATAGACTTTCTGCAATTTAGCAAAGGCCACAGGTAGATGGGATTATCCTTGGGAGATTACAATTTAGTGAATTGAAGGACCATAGAGCATGAGAACTAACAATATTGTATGTGTTCCTTTTTAGGTCAGTCCAGCTGTAGTTCTCAGAAGACAAGCTAGATAGCGAGGGCTTCAAGCAAGACCTGCCTTTTGTTATTTTATCCAGTTCCCCGTTCCCCTGTCCCCTCGGGTTTGCTTGTTCATCAATTTTAATTCAAGGATTGTTGGACAGGCAGGTATAGGGAGTCTGGAGGGCTAGCATCATCTACTCCTGCCGGACCAATGAGCTGGGACCTGACATAACGAAAGGCCCACTTTTAAACCTGCCTGGGTGATGATGGAGCCAGAGGCTGAGTTTAATTTGAGCAGCTTGGGGAAAATGTTAATTGAAATGAGAGAGGAAATGCAGACTACAAAAAGGGAAATGTTGTCGTTGGGTGTTAAGATGGAAGAACTAAATAGTAGGGTGCAATGGACCATCAACCTTGATAAAGAAGGAAGAGGTGGAACCTCCGGTCTTGTATTTGGTGGGGTTTCACACAAATATAGATTCTTTTTAATGCAGTGCGAATTGAATTTTATTTGCCGCCCAGAATCTTTCCTCTCAGGAACATCTATGGTGGCATTTGTGATTTCATATTTAACCGGAAAAGCAGCCGCTTGGTCTGTTCCATTGGTAGAACGGGGAGCTTTGGAGCTGCATGATTGGACTCAGTTTAAGCTTGAGTTTGGCAAAATGTTTGATAGATGCTCTTATTCACAGAGTGTGGATGGGTAATTGTTGGAATTGTGGCAGGGAAGCAGGGAATTAGTGGCTTACATAACTCCATTTAGAGCCCTGGTTCTAGAAAGTGGTTGGCCAGAAGAGAAGAGAGCTTATGTATTTTATCGGGGATCATGTGATGAGTTGAAGATTGCCTTGGCGGCAATAGTGAAGAGATCCACTTCAACCGAGGAATTTATTTCTTTAATTATGCGATTAGATGCCAGGTTATTGGAAAGGAGGTCTGAGAAAAGGAGGCATTTCCCAGAGGGTAGGACTTGGAGTAGAAGTGAGCAACCTAAGGGTGAGCCAGTGTCTAGAGAAACTAGGGGGTCTTTGAGGCAAAGTCAGGCTAGGCCACCTCTTACAAAAGAAGAAAAAGAAAGGAGACGCAAGGAGAATCTCTGTTTATATTGTGGAGATAGTACTCACTTTGTGGGTACATGACCGCGCACAGCAAGAATATTTCTAGTTATCGCCGGAAGAGGTCAAGTGGTGGCTAACACAATTCAGTCGGCCGTGCCACATATTACACTCAATGTATCCTTATACTGGGAAGGACAGCTTAGGTGTGGTTGGCCATGTGTATTGGATTCTGGAGCAACAGGGAACTTTATGGACAGAGCTTTAGCTAGTCGTTTAGGGGTCCAGTAGTGGATAAGAAGAATCCCGAACAAGTCAGGGCTTTGGATGGCACACAGTTTTCGTCTGGACCAATCACACATACTACCAAGCAGCTAGGAATGAGAATAGCTAAGGGACATATAGAGGAAATAGTTTTCGAACTCATAGATGCCCCTCAACTACAGGTAATTCTGGGAATGTCATGGTTGACCCTACATAATCCCTCAGACGACTTGGGAAGGAGGACAGTAGATTTTAAATCAGAGTTCTGTAGAGAATCATGTGGTGCAGAAGGTTGGGAATGTTCAAAGCAAGATGCGACTGAGGAGTTGGGCATGTGTCTGGCAGGCGGGGTGGTGGTGCCAGAATAATATCAGGGTTTCTAAGATGTCTTTAGTGAACACTGGGCAGTGAACTTCCACTGCATCGTTCTTATGACTATAGAATTGACCTGGATGACGGGGCACCGATTCCTTGCGGCAGAGTTTATGCATTAACAGAGAAGGAAAATGAGCATTTAAAGAATATCTTGAAGAGAACTTGGTCAAGGGTTTTATTCACTACTCTCAATTCCCAGCAGCATTTCCCTTATTTTTTCTGCCCAAAAAAGATAAATCACTATCAGAGTGAAGGTCCAAGATCAACTTGTGGAGACGATAGCCCTCTTAGACTGCAGAGCAGCAGGGAACTTTGTTGATACCTTGTGGGTGGACAAGGTGGGCCTCAAAAGACTGGCACGCATGGAAGACCAAAAGGTGGAGGGCGTAGATGTAACTCCATTGTCGTCAGGACCCATAACACAAACCACAGAGAATATCGAAGTCAGGATCTTCCAACATGTTGAGTCATTGAGATTCGATATTATTAGAGCTGTCCATTTTCCCGTCATCCTGGGAATCACTTGGCTCAGGAGACATAACCCTCACATTGATTGGGCCTCTAATCAGTTAAGCTTCGAGTCAGAGTTTTGCAAACAGCATTGCCTTCCTCAACAACCTTACATAAAGCTCCAACTCACACCCACTACATGTCAAGCATCCTCCGTAGTGCATGCTTTGCCACATTATTGTGAAGCCTTCCAAGGGGTCTTTACAGAAGTCAAACCTGCTGTTCTGCCACCACACCGACCAGAGGGTTGCACTATAGATCGAACCGAATGCCCTGGTTCCGTTTGGCCGAATGTTTCCTCTGTCTCAATTGAAGAAAGAAGTCTTACAAACTTACCTGGACGTAAATCTTCATAATGGCCTCATTCAGCCTTCTAAATCCGCTGCTGGTGCCCCTTAGTTTTTTATTGCTAAAAGGGAGTCCAAAGACTTATTGCCATGCTTCGATTACAGGGGTCTCAACAAGGTCAGCATTAGAGACGTCTCCCACATGCCACTCATCGCTGACATTATTGAAGCGGTGCAAGGTGCACACATATTCACAAAATTGGATCTCCGCAACACTTATCACTTGCTGCGCATTGCCAAGGGGGATGAATGGAAGACAGCCTTTCGTACTCCATTTGGTTTATATGAATACAGGGTAATGCCCTTTGGGCTTGTCAATGCCCTAACTGTCTTTCAAAGATTTATGGATCGCATGTTTTCTGACCTCTTGTTTGTGTCAGTAATCATTTACCTTGATGACATTCTGGTGTATTCTGTCAACAAGGAAGAACATGAACAGCATGTTCTGGCAGTATTGAATCGGGTTAAGGAGAATTGTTTATTGGTGAAACCAGAGAAATGTCAATTCGGGGTTTCCAGCATCCCGTATCTGGGGTTCATACTGTCAGAACACGGTATCTCTATGGAGCCACGCCAGGTATCTGCCATTTTGGATTGGCCTTCTCCTTCCTCCATAAAAGGAGTCCAAAGATTTCTGGGTCTAACTAATTTCTACAGAACATTTATTCCCCGGTTCTCCGAAACTGTGTTACCCATTACGTCTCTTCTCAAGAAATCTTCCAGACCCTTTGTATGGTCTTCAGCAGCGTAATCCAGCTTCAAACATCTAAAAACTCTCTTTTGCTTGGCACCAATTTTACTTCAACCTGATCAAACGAAACAGTTCATTGTGGAAACAGATGCCTCTTCAGCAGCAATTGGAGCTGCCCTACTCCAGGAGTCTGATGGGGTAGAGCATCCGGTGGCATATCTCTCACACACTCTCACGGCCAGCCAATTGAACTACTCAGTCTTTGAGAAGGAATTATTGGCTATGAAACAGGCCTGTGAGGAATGGCGTCATCTGTTACTTGGAGCGAGTGTCCCATTTCTTATACGAACAGATCATAAGAACTTAAAGGTCCTGCAATAACTGGAATGCACCAATTCTCGCCAGGCTCGGTGGGCATATTTTTTTTTTCTCAATACAACTTCATTATTACCTACTTCCGGCTCCCAGAATGTTCTGGCCGATGCATTGCCCCGCAAGGAGCCACTTTCTGCCTTTGGTCACCCCACTCCTGAACTCATGTTTCCACAAAATCGTATTGTGGCTCAAATTCATTCTTTCCTTCAAGAAGTCAAGGAAGCATCGATTTCTGAACCCTTTGCCACTGACCAACAACAAGCTTCTAATTACCATCTCAAGGATGGCCTCTGGTTCTACAAGAATCGGCTTTACATACCCACAGGTCATCTTCGGAAGAAGATCATCAATTGGTGTCATGACAGTTTGGATGCAGGTCATCGAGGTCAATCAAACACGACTGAGCTCATTAGACGCTCCTTTCACTGGCCCAAACTCAAGGAAGAAGTTCAATCTTACATTAATACTTGCCCTGTTTGTGCCATGGCCAAGAATCCCACAGGCAAACCACTTGGCTTACTCACTTAGGCGGAGATTCCGCAACAGCCTTGGGGACATCTGTCCACAGACTTCATTGTGTATTTGCCTTTGTCAGACTCCTGCTCTTGCATCATGGTAACGGTTGATTCACTTACCAAGATGGCCCATTTCTCTCCTTGGAGGGTTTACCCACTGCAGCCCGCATGGCCGAAGTTTTTGCCCGGGATGTTTTTCGCCTTCATGGCCACCCTGATAAGATCACATCTGACAGAGGTAGCCAATATATTTCAAAGTTTTGGAAGGCGCTATGTTCACGTTTGGTCCAACTACTTCCTACGGCGGAGTTCGCTTATAATAACTCCAAACACTCTGCTACGGGTTTCACTCCATTCTATTGTAATTATGGGCTACATCCCAAAGCCATATGGACCATTTCTCCTCAATCCAGTAATTCCCCAGCTGTGGAATCCATTTTGTCCGAAATTACGGAAGCCCATCGCACTGCCAAAAACAGTTTAGCAAGGAGTCTCAACGCCTACAAGAGACAAGCTGATCAACACCGGCGTTCAGCCCCGAATTGGACTAAGGGAACTAAGGTTTGGCTTTCGACCAAATATTTACCCAGGTGGGTTTGATCCTCCAAGCTGTCTCCTCGCTTCTTGGGTCCATTTCCCATTTTAGAGAGGATCAACCCGGTGGCGTACAAGATCCGACTGCCATTCTACCTCCGACGGGTACACCCGGTCTTCCACACCTCCCTCCCTAAGGAGTCCCTTTCTGAATCAGATCATAGGTCGGTTTCTTTTCAAGACATGCATCAAAGAAACACTCAAGAGGAATATGAAGTATCTAAGATCCGCGATTCTCGGCATTACCGAGGACGGCTGCAATGCCTTATTTCTTGGAAGGGGTACCCCAGATCGGAAGACTCTTGGGAACCAGTGCATTTTGTCAAAGCTCCCAGTCTTGTTGCTCATTTCATCTGAGACATCCGGGCAAACCGGGTGGAGTTGGAATTAAGAGGGGGCATACTGTCACAAACCCTTTAGGGTGGCGGTGGTTGCCGTTGTTACGGCTTTGCCGCCATTAAACTGTTCCATCACATTTTCCTTCACGTCTCATTTTTGCGGTCTAGTTTTTGCCTTTTCTCCGTTTGGGGCTACTTCCTCCCAGCCTTCATAGCAACCCTTGCGTTGCAACCGTCTAGCTTTGTTTTACACGGTGAGACGCTCTTAGTTCTTTCTCCCGCTCTTTTCTTTGCTTCTACCATTTTTCCGTTCCCGTCTTGGTTTCCCTTTCTCTGGCATCGCATCACTGCTACTCACTTTTTCTGCTCTGTTGCTTTTCTCTCTCCCCCTTCCTCCGCTTGGGCTGCCTGCCCTACCTGGTTGTCCCCTCCTCCTCTTTCCCATTTCTCAGGGTTAGCTTTACTATTGATCTGCATCGGAGTATTCCCTGCCTCCAGGTTTCTACGGACTGCAATCTCTACCATTGTCTTCAACTTCCACAGCCACTACCCACCGACCAGCCGACTCGGAACTGTACAGGGTTTTTTTCTGCCTCTGGGCTTTTTCCCCTAGTATCACCTGTAACAGGGACTGGAGCCGAGGTGTGATCCAGTCTGGGATTCGCCACGGTTTCACCCCGTGTCAGAGCACCAACTTCTAGAACCAAGAAGGACTACCTGGCCCACCAACAAGGGTTTGAGGAGACAGATCTTGAAGATTCAGGTGAGGATAGTGGTGTCTTGAGTGGGGAAGCAGAGATCCTGGGGGTTTCACCCACAGGAAGCACAGAAACAGTCCAAGTAATTGACAGTTAGATCTTCGAGGAGCATATTATCTAGTGAGGATCAGGCAGGGGGACGAGTGGAAGACAGCGTCCCAGACCGGATTTCGGTTGTTCGAGTATCAGCCGATGCCATTTGGCCTATGCAATGCACCAGCAGCCTTTCAGTATTTCATCAATGAAGTGCTCTGTAAGTACCTAGACGTTTTTGTCGTGGTTTACATAGATGACATCGTGATTTTTTCCAAGGAGACGGAAGAACATATGGAACATGTCCAGAAGGTGCTACTAAGTTGAGATAAAATTTCTTCTTAGCATAACTAGACAAAAGCCAATTTCATACGTCAAGAGTTGAATTTTTGGCATTTGTTCTATCTCCTAAAGGACTAGAAATTGATTTTAGTAAAATTAAGGGGATGAGAGAATGGCTGACACCCACCAATGTGAAGGAAATCCAATGTTACATAGGATTTGCACAATTATGCTGTTGGTTTATTTGCGACCTCTCTCAGGTTGTCGTTCCTATCACCAGACTGTTGAAGAAGGGAGTGAAGTTCGAGTGGAGTGAAGAAGCTGAGAAGGCCTTTGTTTTCCTCAAGGAGAGATTCTTCACTGGACCAATTTTACTTCATCCAGATGTGGAACAACCATTTTTGTAGAGGCGGATGCTTCCGATGTTGCCATGGGCGTGGTGCTGTCTCAAAGGCATCGAGAGACAGGTCAACTTCAACCGGTGGCATTCTTTTCTAAAAAGTTCTCTACTGCTGAAAAGAACTACACCATTTCCGATAGAGAGCTTTTAGCAATCAAGACAGTGTTTGGAGAATGGAGGCATTATCTACTGGGAGCTAGAAATCGAGTAACATTGCTAACGAATCATAGAAATGTAACATTTTTACGCCTCGCTAAGACCTTGACACCAAGACAACGGCGTTGGTCTTCTTTTTTTGCGGAGTACGAGTTTGTGATTACTTTTAAACCTGGAAGACAGATTGGGAAGGTGAATGCACTGACATGATTCTTTCCAAGAAGTTCAAAGAATGACGTTTGCATTCCCATGCCACTGTTAGCGGATAAGAACTTTATAATTGGAGAAGTACAGAAGACTAAGGATTTTCGAGAATCCATTCAGCAACAAATGTCTCCAGAGCAACTTCAGGAATGGAAGAAGGGAGATCCTGTTCGTCAAATTAAAGAAGGATTGCCTTATGTAGATACAAGGTTATTTTTGCCCTTGGAGGACTTGTGTGAGGAAGCTCTGAAGTCTAGCCATGACTCTCCCTTGGCAGGTCATCCTGGCTTTAGGAAAACTCTAGAGTTGGTAAGAAGGGAATTTTGGTGGAAAGGAATGCAGGAAGATACCTTGAACTACATAAAGACGTGTGAAGTGGGTGCCCAAGTAAAATCAGATCAAAAACCGGTTGGTTTGCTTGTCCCATTACTAATTCCTCCTCGTCCTTGGCACACGGTTTCCATGGATTATATCGTGGATCTTCCTCCAGACAAGGGTCGTTCCACCATATTAGTGGTTATAGATGTTTTAACTAAGGCTGCCCATTTTATGCCAATCAAGGGGGAAGCAACAGCTAGTTCTTTGGCGCAAGTGATCTCCGATCGTGGTTCCCAGTTATGCCAAGCCTTTTATGAGAAATTGAAAATTAAGATACATTTAACCACAAGCTATCATCCAGAGGGTAATGGTCAGACCGAGAGAGTTAACCAGGAGCTGGAGAAGTGCTTGCAATGTTATCTGGAGTCAAGAGAAGGATGGCAGGTTTTGCTTTGGTTAGCAGAATTCTGCTACAACAACACAGGTAAGAATTCCATCTCCTTGTCCTAATTTTCTGTTAGTCAAGATTTTCATCCTTGATTTTTTAGAGGCGTGGTTTTAGAGGAAGTGGGAGTTCCAGACGTAGAAAGTTGACTATTAGCAATGGGTCCAAATTTGAACAGGGTGGTTCAAACTTTGCAAAAAACTAAGTCGTATTACAAGAAGTTTGCCGACCGAAAGCATAGAAAGCCACCAGAGTATCAGCTGGAGGAGCTATTATGGGTGTCCACCAACAATATTGCCCTCAAATCCAAGAATACTTTTTATCCACGTTTCATTTGACCTTTTGAAATTGAACAAGTTCTTTCTCCAGTCTCCATGAAACTGAAATTGCTGCAAGGTTTAAAAGGTGCATCCCACATTCCATGTAAGTATTTTGAACTCTTGTAGGAAAGACGCAAGGTTAGCGGGAGTTCCTTGCCGAGTGCTTTCTGAAACCATGGAGAATGAATATGAGGTGCAGCCAATCCTTAATTCCAGAGTAGTTAGAGGGAAGTTACAGTTTCTCCAGCATGTGGTCTGACATGGATTCACATGCTCATGAATATTCCCTGTCAGGCTGGGAATCCTCAGTAAAAAGAAAAACAGTGTCACTTTCCCTTACAAACTGTGTGCTCTTCTCTCCATCTGCCGACAGCGGGGATCAGTTGTCGGTGAAGTTTAGCGCCTCCCAAGGGCAAAGATTGTCGAAGTTTCCAGAAGGTCATAGGGCCTACTTCGCGCCCTCAGACTATGACGGAGGAGGAGGAGGAATGAAGGTCCCTCTTCAAGTCCTGCACAGAGTGCAGGTTTCGAAATGTGTTTGTGGAGGACAAGCACCTGCAGTGCCTCTACTGCATGCATCCAGACCATAAGGAAGGAGATTGCAAGATATGCTGTGGCTTCTCCATGAAGACGACAAAGGACAGGGACAGCATGCCTCTCCCAAGGCTGGTTTGTCTGATGAGCAGTCTTTTAAGTCCTGTGAGGGTGGCTCATCCATGGGGGCCCAAAATAAGGCCAAGAACCGCAAGTCCGGGTCCACCGGGGTCGCTGCAGGAATGGGTTCCACGGCAGACAGGACGCAATCGACATCACCTTCCGCCTCCATTGCCAGCTGGCCATCGAGCATCAGCTCGAAGAGAAAGTCATCCAACCCAGGCGGCTCACTCGAAAGCAAAAGGGGCTGAACCTTGAGAAGGTAGCTCCCACAGCGCTGAAGGTATCCCTCCCTCTGGGGCCAACCGTGGTGACTTTGACAAGGTCCGCTGGCACGCCGGAGAGGGGGACACCATCTCAGAAGCTGGTTCCAGCCCTTTGGGGTGAAAGGGGGGGTAAGGAGGCCGTGGATCAGTCCAAGGCCATGGCCCAAGCTATGGAAATTTCATCCACGGATGACAAGGACCTGGAGTCCCTTACACATGGTCCACGAGGATGTGGAAGAGGAGGGGGATGACGACGAGGCCCTAATGGTCCGATCACGCCAGTTCTGTCGAGGGATGCTTCTCTGGACATCCTATTAACCCTCTACACCTTGGTGGCGGAGATACAGAAGAGGATGCCACAAGGGCCTGTTTCAATGGTGCCCCAGGCCCATGACCAACCGCAGACGACGATGAAGCGCTATCCGATTCCCCCATTTCAGCCTCCACATCAGGCCCCCCCTCCACCAGCAGCCCCAGACACAGGTTTGGGGACGGATACGGCTACGACGAGAATATCCTCTAAAAACTAGAGGGCAGCGGGTCCCCGCAGCCTCCCAGACGACAAGAGGATGGAGGCGATTACCCTCTTCCAGGAGGGAGAGGTAGCGTCGGATCACACCGGCGCTGGACGTTGCCGACACAGGGTTCCGGCAGATGGGGAATGGTGTCGGCCTTCGTCGCCAAGGCTAGATGAAGGCCACAAATTTCCACCAGGAGGTCCAAACAAAGGTACTGGACATGCCTTTCGACAGAGAAAACCTTTTCGGGAAGGTCATCGACGAGTCCCTACAGGCAATCGAGGCGGATACGGAGATGGCCCATTCCTTGGGCACCCTCGAGCAGCATCGCTCTTCCTGTCACTCCTCCAGATGAAGGTCGGGCAGGTCTTCGAAAGGCTTCTCCTCATCGTACCGTCAGCCTTTCAGATCCATGACCCAGGAAGTCCACAGAGGGCGTTCTGAGGCCTACGGTGGAGGAGGACAGCGTCGCCATCGCCCGCAGGGCAGGCCGCCGGCGCCGAAGCAAGCCTGAACCGGCCAGAACGTTGGGGCCTCACCCTTGCCCCCCAGTGGGAGGCCGGCTTCCGAGGTTCATCAGCGAGTGGGGAAAGATCACCACCGACCGATGGGTGCTGGACGCTCCCGCCCAAGGACATACCCAGGAACTTCAGCAAAGGTGTCTGCGGATCCCTCCGGTGGCCCGTTAGAAGCAGCACATCCCTCAGCTCTTGGAGGTGGTATGGGCCATGCTACGAAAGAACAAGTTACTTGACCCTGGTAACGTTCTTATAGGATGTTCGTCCCACATATTCCTCATTTTATGATGATTATCTCTACAGCTTCAGCTGCTTCAGATTTTTTTTTCGACAGGGGCAGTTTTAGCCGCCTCATCGAGTCGATTGCCCTTGAGGGCCTCCGTTCAACTATCGACGTCATCATCAGTATAAGTAGCGCAAGCAGCGCCCATTTGCTTCAGTTCCGCTTCTCCTCTCACGAAGAGGGATTACCAGGCGTACCATAGACCGTAGGCTCCAAGAAAGCGTAAAGTGTAAGAACACGTAAATTGTTGTAGGGCGGGGTAGGCTCGGAGGGGCGATGAGAAATACATGGGAGGAACATCCAATCAAAAGAACGTTACCGGGGGTAAGTAACTTGTTATTTGAATGGATTGTGTCCTCCCACGTATACCTTATCTTATGATAGACCCCCAAAGCAGTAATAATTTGGAGGTGGGAGTACAAATCACATTTTTTTTAACTTTATTTAATTTGTACAGTAAACATCATTGAACATCATCATTATAGTTCACAATAATACAAGTAGCATATAGTGCGCCGATCATGGTCCTTTTACAATGAGCACTCATAACACTTCATTTTCACTACTAACAGTATCAGTTTTATCACTTAGGTATTGGCGGAAGCTCCCCCATATGTCTTTTTGTCTATTGGTGCTGGGGAGTAAGCTGGAGTATGTTTCCTCCTGATCATTCGGCCATACCATATCATGTATCCAGTCCTCCACTTTGGGAGGTTTCTCCCTCTTCCACCTCATCAAGATGGCACGCTTAGCCAGAAGAAGCCCAATGTTTACAAGTTTACGTTGCAATGTATTCATTTTGAGTGTACAACCAAATATACAGATAGTTTGATCCCACTTCACAGATTGCCCCACCATGGCTTCCCGTGCCTCCCAAATCCCGGACCAATATTCAGAGAGCTTCACGCATGACCACAACATATGTATCAGATCTGCCTCAGTTTCTCCTCATCTAGGACATTTTCCTGTACACAGTTGATACTTTTTCATTAACCGCTGCAGGTGTGAGGTGTACCCTATTCAATATCTGAAATTGGATTAATCTAAACCTAGAGTTGAAGGACACCTACTTCATGAGATGGCATAGTTGTGTCCAGTGTCTGCCCGAGAAACTGACCCCCAGGTCTCTCTCCCACTCCCCCTTAATGTCCGGCAGCTGTACCCTCCTTGTTTCAAGTGCTATTTTATAGAGTCCTGAGGCAGTTTTCTTGACTGTCCCTGTGGTGGCTATATAATTGAGGCAGGGATGTGACTTCGGCTCGTGTGGGAGCCCTTCCCATGTTGTAGCTACTGCCGACCTGAGTCTAAGGTATTGCAATTTCCTGAGTGGGGTGTAAGCAACCTGCAGTTTAACCTCGTCCCATAGTCTGAATATACCCTCATGATACAAATCTCTGAGAGATGTATGACACCTGCCTCCCTCCAGTATGTAGAGAGTGCAGTGTCTGTTGAGGGAGTCAGATAAGGGGCGTCCCAGATCGGTATGTGGGGGCTATACAGTACTGTGCCGCTGGGGTGTTGCGTCAATTTCACCCACACCTGCTGCGTAGCTAGTCTCGGGTTCAAATAGTCACCATTCCCCCATGTCCCAGCCACTATCCCATGCAACAATGCGGCCCTAGGCTTCCCTTGCATTTCTAGTTCAGTGAAAGAGGTATGTGGTGCCTCCCCAACTCAGTGCATAGCGTATTGTGCTTGTGCTGCCAGGTAGTATATCTCGGAGGTGCCAAATGCCCCCCCCCTTCATATGTCTGGGTGACACGACGCCAGCTGGCCCGCACGCTACCCCTCCACACAAAGACGGAGCAGGCAGCAGAGATTTTCTTGAAGAAGGATCTGCCCGAACACAGCAGTATTGTACCAAAGAGGTAGAATACTTTGGGTAGTATTACCATTTTGACAAAGGCTACCCGGCCCATGAGCAAATTAGGGAGCTGGTTCCACCGGTCAAGTTTAGCGCATAGGGCCGTGGCCAGTGCTTCATAATTGAGGGCACGAACTAGGCCAGGAGTCTGTGCCATTTCCACACCCAGGTATTTAATCTGCTGAGGCGCCCATCGCAGACCGCATAGATCTCTCGGGGGAGTCGGGCCATGCCATCCGTCAGTGGAAACAATTCGGACTTGGTTACATTCAGCTGCAGGCCGGAGTACCTTCCGAAACTCCTGGACCGCCTCCAGCACTCTACGAAGATATTTCTCTGGGTTTCTAACGAATAACAGAATGTCGTCAGCGTATAGAGTGATCAGTTCTACACACCCAGCCATGGGGATGCCCACTATGGCATGCCGCATCCTCAAAGTAATCTAGAGGCTCGATTACAAGAGCAAATAATAACAGAGAGAGCGGGCAGCCCTGCCTGGTTCCTCCTGCCAGCTTCAACACCTCTGATAGCGTGCCATTCACCATTAACCTAGTGTGTGGTTGTGTGTACAGGAGTCTTACCTACTTGGTAAAGTTAGGGCCAAAGCCATAGTTATGGAGCACCCTAAACAAGAACGGCCAGTAGACCGCGTCGAAGGCCTTCGTCATATCTAAGGATATGGCGGCCCCCTTATAATCTGCAGAGACCTAAGCTAGCACATTATAAAACCGGCGTACGCTGAACACGGTCGACCTACCCAGTACGAATCCCACCTGATACTCGTGGATAATTTACAGCATCACCGGGTTAAGTCGTGATGTCAGGATTTAGGTGAACATTTTTGCATCAGTATTGATGAGGACAGCGGGCGGAAAGATTTGAAGTCCTTTGGCGGCTTCCCGGGCTTGAAGAGTAGGGTTATGGCGGCTTCGCACATGGATTTGGGAGGATGCCGGTGTCTTGGGCTTCAGTCCACACTGCCAGGAGGCGAGTGGGCCAGTGTTTATGCAAACTCTTTATAGAATTCTGCTCTAAATCCGTCGGAGCCTGGCGCCTTCCCCCCAGGGAGGTCCTTTATTGCAGTCTTGATTTCGCCTATCATTATGGAGGTTTCTAGAGCATTGCGAGTTTCCTCCGCCAGTAATGTCGTCAGTATCGCAGCAAGGTCATCGTCAATCTCATTTTCTGTAGCTTCGCTCTGGGGTGAATATAGACTGCTGTAGAAATCAGCGAATACCCTGCTGACCTCGCCTGCGCCAGTGACCACCTTACCATCCTGTCTGGCGATACATGGGATAGTTACAATGCCCTTTTCAGTGTGTACCAAGCGTGCCAGGAGTCTGCCCGGCCTATCCTGGTTCACTGTATCTGCGCGATGCCATGGGCCTTTCAAAGTAGCGAAGTTCTCGGTCTGCAGCTTCTCGGAAGCAGTCTAGCTGTGTTTTGATTTCAGTGGTGACCTGGGGTGTTGGATTAGTTAGCTATTCTGCCAGTAATCGGGCTATGGTCTCTTCGGTTCTCTTAAATTCCTGCCTGATGTCCCGTAACACCCCGAATTCAGTGGACATTGCTATCCCCCTCATATAAACTTCGAACGCCTGCCATCGGGTAATTTGCTAGACAACTGAGCCATTATTGTTGTCATAATAGTCTGAAATATGTTGTGCTATATTCAGTTCAAACACCGGGTCTAGGAGCAAGGTAGGTTTAAAGCGCCATTGCACACTTTTTGGCACACCTTCTGGTATGTCTATGGTGAGTGACACGGGGGAGCGGTCTGACAGTGTCCTGGGGAGTATCTGAGCCCCAGTCACTCTGGCCATGGCAGTGTCAGATAGTAACCACAGGTCTATCCGGGAGTGCATATCGTGCACAGTGCAATAAAACGTATAGGACCTCTACGTCCGATGCACTAATCGCCAGGCATCCCTCAGGGACAAGTCAGTGTATATGGAGCGCGCAGGATCTGGGGGTGAGTGAGGTGCGATCCAGGTTGGTATCGAGGATAGTATTGAAATCACCCGCACAGAGTATCTGCGCCATGGGATATATCAGGTCATAAAATTGGGGATCGTCAATATTGGGGCTGTTATCATTTATTAGCAACACTTCTGTTGTGCCCAGTCTTCCGTGGAACAACACGTACATATCATGATCGTCGATTTGGATGTGTAATGCGTGTAGGGGAGGGCCTTGTGTATCAGATAATGACAACCCTGGCCTTGGTGAAATAGCAGGTGTAATAGCGATGTTCTCCCCATCCAGGGGAGAACTTATGCGCCTGGTACTCTTGGAGATGTGTCTCCTGCAGATATAGGATCTGTGCCCCATGCCGATTCGCATATGCCGCTACTTTGCATGCTTTCACTGGGTCACCCAGGCCTCGGACATTCCAGCTCATTAGTGTAATTCCAGTGATCTTGGTGTTAGCCATTACCCTTCATATGTCGATATGTGTGCTTTATCATTGCGTGTCCATATGTACTGTGATCATTACCTGTTTCATTTTGTCTGTGCAATTTTCTTAACATTTTCACCCCAACTCCGAACCCTTCCCTCCTCCCCCTCCCTCATAGTGCCCCAAACTTCGACTATGCATCCCCCACAGCCCACAAACCCCCTGTCCCCCAAACCTAACAAAACTAAAATATGCACTCACATTGTGGGCTTCTGTATCTTGGGCGACCAGGAGGACCGGCTACTGGTATCCCATAAATGTCTCTCTGGTTCTCCAACTTAACAATCTTGACTTACGTTTCTAACACACATTATGTATACCTTCGGATATATGGGTTACAGCTCACATCGTAAATTACTATAATCACCAACCATATTGCAGTGTCTTCAGTAACCTCAATGTGCCCGCAGGTTTATTTGCTAGTTGCTGGTATAAAGTTGCTGAAAAGCATAAATACACTATCTGCAGGGGTGAACTAAGGTGGAAGTCCATCCTATCTGGAGCTGATGAACAGCATCCCAGATGAAGTATATCACGTTACGTCCTTCTGCTTCCACGGTGGACTGTGCAAGGGGATATTAGCTTCCACGAAGGATGCAGCTTCTTCCGCAAATGTGAAGAAATAGTTCTTATTCTTGCACTGGAATCACAGTCTCTTGGGATATAGCATAGCATATGGGACCTGGCGTTCCCTTAGCAGTTTCTTCACGCCTATGAATGACTGTCTTTCCGGCTGGACCGTTAGGGTGTAATCTGTGAATATTCTTATCACATCAGATCCTAGTCGGCTTTCCTTCTTGTCCCTGGCTGCTCTGAATACTAGGTCCCTGTCCCTGTAGTTGATTAAGCGAGCAATGATAGGCCTAGGGTAGGCGCACGGCTTGAGTTTTTCTGCAAGAGATCTGTGTGCTCGCTCGACTGTAAACATCAGGGACCACCCTGGGTCACCTAGTGTGGTCTTTAGGAAATCCTCCACTGCTTGTTCCATGGGTCCTTTCAGGGCATCCTCGGGTATCCCCACTATACGTATATTGTCCCTCCTTGACCTTGCTTCCAGATCCTCACATTTTAACTTGACGGTGCCCAGGTCTTTTGCCATGGCAGTCACAGTGGCCTGCAGGTTTCCCACTGTGTCTTCTACCATACCTATCCGTGTCTCAGCCTCTGTGATGTGTTGTGTTGTTTTTTCCATATGCGAACGCATTATAAAACCTTGGCTCGGACTATTCCACCTTCACTATAAAATACTCCACCATTAAGGTATCAAATAAGGTCAAAACCCCAGGTATTTATTTACAATCTTCCCTAGGTGCAGAAGCCCAAACCGCTTATTTAAAGCGAAATTGTCAATATTATCAAAGGCTTCTCTGCCAGATCAGACCATTTCTTAACATCAAGAACAGTGCCACGATAGGGAGAGCTACCATCCTGCCTCGCTTGGACTATGGTAACGCGTTAATGCTTGGCGCTAGCAATAATTGCCTGAAACAATGCCAGATTATTCAGAATAATGCTGTCAGGTCCATCACTAACAAATCTAAGCGAGAACACATCACCAAGGACAGAAATGATCTCCATTGGTTGGCAGTGAAGGAACGGATCCTGTTTAAATCACTAACCCTAACCCACCGATGTCTCTACGGCACGGCACCAGCATACCTTAAGAAAAAGTTCAGGTGGTATGAGCCAAGTCGTAGCTTGAGATCCGCCAAGCAAGGACTGATCAATCCTAGCCTTCCAGGCAAAGCCACTGGTCTCGGTCGAGCTTTTCCGAGTTTGGCAACTTCCCACTGGAACAAACTGCCTTGCAGCCTTAGACTGGAAAGCAACACCCAACTCTTTAGGAGGCATCTGAAGACCTTTCTCTTCAAATAACTAGGCAATTTCTACACCGAATCATGTTGCCATCTTTCTGCCCCCCTCCCTTTACTTTCTTTTGTGTCGTCCTGTTAATCTTCGTCCTCGTGTCTTTTTCGCGCCCTGATGCTTGCGAGCTACGGCGCGTTACAAATAAATAAAATAAATATATTGATGTTGATATTAATGCCATCTAATTTATCATTCATCGCTGTGAATCCCTGCCATATAGCGTTAATAACTCCCTGCAAATCCATGGGTGGCGTTGTGCCTGCCATTTTCTGACTGTCTATAGCTGCAGTCGGAGTGCACAGTAGCTTAGGAGCAGATGTCGTGAACGTTTCAATCGTGCCGCTTTTCTTTTTGTTGAGCGCCCTCTTGGGCATTATCCTGCTCAATGGGATGGATGGGCCGGTCTCACTGATGGAAGGGTGATGTATGGAACAAGTTACTTACCTGTAACTGTTGTTCTCCAGCATGGGTCTGGCATGGATTCACATGCTCATGAATATTCCCCGTCGTCAGGCCGGGAATCCTCGGTATTGAAAAAATCAGTATCAGTTTCGTTTCTGATCTGTCTTTCTCAGTAGTAACCAATCACTGGTCTCTGGGTCATACTGCCCCCAGCCAATGACTGCCCTCTCCCTAAGCCCCTCCCCTGGCAGCCATCCTCAGATTTGGTAGCACATGAAGTGGCAGTATGACCAAGTGAAGAGCCGCAGAGGGGTAGGCGGGAGGGTTCGCATGTGAATCCATGCCAGACCCATGCTGGAGAACAACAGTTACAGGTAAGTAACTTGTTCCTTCTCCAGCATGGGGTCTGGCATGGATTCACATGCTCATGAATATAAGAATACATAGCAGTATACACATGCACAACCACGGGAGGTGGCACAAGGCTCAATATCAAGCAATATAACAACTCAACATTAAGCAACTCTTACCTCCTCACCAGGCTCACCTTAGGCGAACAGGTTGCGCAGCACTGCCTGGCCGACTCTGGACTCCTCCCTGGAATCCCGGTCGACGCAGTAGAATCTCGTGAAGGTGTGCGTCGACCTGCACGTAGCAGCCCTGCAGATGTCGAGCAGGGGCACACCAGACAGGAACGCCGTAGTAGCAGCGATCGCTCTGGTCGAATGGGCTCTCGGACGGCCGGGCAGAGGTCGGTTTGCCAACCGGTGACAGTGCATGATGCAGCCGGAGAGCCATCTGGAAATGGAAGTCTTCGAGAGAGCCTTCCCTTGATTCACAGGTCCAAAGTTCACAAACAGCTGTGATGTCTTCCGGAAACTCTTCGTGCGGTCCACGTAGAACTTCAGCGCTCTAGCCACATCTAGCGAGTGCAGAGTCCTCTCAGCCAGCGACGAAGGCGACGGGAAGAAAACTGGCAACACCAAGGGCTCGTTGAGGTGGAAGTCCGACGGCACCTTGGGCATGAAGGAGGGGTGCGTCCTCAGCACCACCCTCGTGTCGTGAAAAGTCAAGTATGGAGGCTTGCAAGACAGGGCCTGGATCTCTCCCACTCGTCGTGCAGAGGTGATGGCCAAGAGGAATGCTGTCTTCCACGACAGAAACTTCAACGGCACTGAATGCATAGGCTCGAATGGGGCCCTCATGAGCCTAGTTAGTACCACGTTGAGCTCCCACGCCGGGGCAGGGGCCTTCACCGGCGGGAATGATCGGAACAGTCCTTTCATAAATTCCTTCACCAGACGATGGGACCACAAGCACGCACGTCCTGTAGTTCTGGTGTAACGTGAGACGGCAGCCAGATGTAACTTGATGGAGGTGTGAGATAGGCCAGCCTTGGCCAAAGACAGTAGGTACGGCAATACTTGAGGGGCCGTAATCCGCAGAGGGTTAATCTTCTGTGCTCGGCACCAGACAGAGAACCTCTTCCATTTGTGTCCGTAGCACTTGAGAGTTGAGGATGCCCTGGCCTTTGCAAGAACCTCTCTGCAGTCGGCCGGGATGTCGTATCCTCCAAACTCTAGTGCTTACAGGAGCAAGGCCTGCAAGTTCAGCGACTCTGGTTTGTGATGAAGAATGGCACCTCCTTCTCTGGAGAGAAGATCCGTGTCCGTCGGTAGCTTGACTGGTGTGGACGCTGACAAGTCCAGAAGGTCCGGGAACCAGATCTGCCTCGGCCACGCCGGTGCGACGAGGATCATCCTGCACCGGGACCTCTTGAGCTGGTTGACGAGCCTAAGTAGCAACGGCAACGGCGGGAGGAATGCATAAAGGAACAGGCCGTCCCAGGGGAACGAGAAAGCATCGCTCATGCTCCTTGGTTGGCGAAACCTGGTGGCGAACCTCCTGCACTTGGAGGTCGCCGCCGTCGCGAAGAGTTCGATCTGGGGTTCGCCCCATCGTCGGAAGAGTCGGTCCGCTTGATCCTGGCGCAGTTCCCACTCGTGGCACGAGCGCAGCTCCCTGCTGAGTGAGTCGGCAATGGTGTTTTTTATCCCTGCCAGATGAAAGGGTACCAGAAACATCCCTTGTGCGATGGCCCAATGCCACAGATCCTGGGCTTCCTTGGACAGGGCAGGGGATCTGGTTCCGCCCTGCTTCTGAATGTAAAACATTGTGGTGGTGTTGTCGGTGAAGATCCTCATCACCTTACCCTTGAGGGACGGAAGGAAGGACCTGAGGGCCCAGAACACTGCGCGGAGCTCCAAGATGTTGATGTGGAGAGTCTTCTCCTCCGAGCACCAAAGGCCTCTCGTGTGGAGGCCCCCGGTGTGCGCTCCCCAACCTTCCAGGGAGGCATCCGTCATCACCGTCACCTGGTGGACCGGGGCTAGGAAGCCTGTTCCCGCTGTCAGATGAGCGCGGACACCCCACCATCGTATCGCCTGACGGAAAGTTTTGTCGAGTGAGATCCTGTCCTCGAAGCTGCCCGTCGTCTGGATCCAGTGGGCATCGAGGAATTCTTGCAAGGGCCGCATCCGAAGTCTGCAATGGGGCACCAGATAAATGCAGGAGGACATCATTCCGAGGAGGGACTTGATAGACCTCACTTTGGCCATGTCTGTGGCCAGTAGACGTTGCACCTTTCCTAGGATGGTCCTTATCCTTTCCTCCGACGGTGAGGCCCGCTGCGCCACTGTGTCGAGCTGTGCTACCAGAAACAGGGTAACTTGCGACGGGACCAGGTGGGATTTTGGAAAGTTGATGGAGAACCCCAGGTCTGTGAGCAGCTGGACGGACTTCGCAGTGTGTTCCACGGCGAGCTCCCTTGTCCTTGCCCGTATGAGCCAGTCGTCCAGGTAGGGGTAGACGTGGATCCCCTGCAGGCGCAGCCGCGCCGCCACCGGTGCTAGGCACTTGGTGAACACCCTGGGTGCCGATTTTAATCCGAACGGGAGGGCCTTGAACTGGTAGTGCCGCCCTTTGACCACAAACCTGAGGAACTTTCGGTGCCTCTTTAGAATAGGGATGTGGAAGTAAGCATCCTCCAAATCCAACGCCGACAGGAAATCGCCCTCCTCCAGCTGTCCCAGCACGTGCTGGAGGGTGATCATCCGGAACTTCTGTGCCTTGATGTATTTGTTTAGTCGTCGCAGGTCCAGGATGGGACGCCATCCTCCTGTCTTCTTCCTCACGAGGAAGTATCTTGAGTAAACTCCGGAGCCCCGAAGCCTCTTCGGGACGAGCTCGATGGCACCTTTCCTGAGCATCGCCCGTACTTCCAACAGCAGTTGAGGGACGTGATTTTCCCTCCTGGCCACGTGACGAATGCGGGGACACCTCTTCAGGAACTCAAGGGCGTGCCCCAGGGCCAGGGTGTCCAGCACCCAACGGTCGGTGGAGATGGACTCCCACACGCGGACGAACTTAGTCAGCCGGCCTCCCACCGGGGTGCTTCGGCGGGGGCCCGACCCGACAGACGGTTCAATCCTGCTTGGAGGCCGCTTTGCCTCCTTGACCACCTTGGCGACAACGGCGGGATCCTTCTGACTTGCCGCGTCCCCTGTAGGCCTCCTGCCACTTGACGGTAAGTAGAGGAGCTGCTGCCGGCTCCCTTGCAGGCACCCTTTCTGCCTCCGGAGCTCCGAAAGGACGGCCGTCGCTGTTGGAGCACCCCCAGTGCACAAGCCATCTCCGTGTCCGTCTTGATCGCCTGAAGGGATTCATCAACCGCCTTACCGAAAAGGTTGTTCCCATCGAAGGGCATATCCAAAACCTTGGTCTGAACGTCCTGGCGGAAATCCGTCGCCCTGAGCCATCCTCGTCGTCTCAGGCAAACGCTGTTGCTCAACTGACGGAAACCGGTGTCGGCGATGTCCGTAGCCACCGTAATGGTGTGGTCCGAGGCAATCTCACCTTACTGCAAGATTTCCAGGGCCTCAGCCCTCTTGGCATCCGGAAGGAAGTCCAACAGAGGGGCGATCTTAAACCACAACTCCCTGTCGTAGCGGGCTACGATGGCCAAGGCGTTGGCCACCTTGATGGTCGTCGCTGCAGATGAGATGACCCGTCGTCCCATCGCGTCAAGTTTCCTACCCTCGCTGTCCGGAGGGGAGGTTGAAGTCGAGGCCGATGCCCACCCCGCTTTCTTCTTGGCCGCCGCCGAGACGACTGAGTCCGGGGTAGGTTGCGCTCTAAGGCACAAGGCGGCAGCGTCGGGGACCCGGTACTTCTTCTTGTACCGGTCCCTCTTCGCAGGAGCCGTGGCAGGGTTCTTGAGGAGGCCAAGCCCCTCATCCCAGATGTCATCAAGAAGCGGTACGGCGAGGACCGTCTTCCTTTTAGCCTCGCGCCGCTGGTAAAGGAACCCCTCCTTTTCCTCGGGGCAGAGCTGGAAGAGCTTGGACGCCCTGGAGATCATTGCATGGAAGGATCCAATCTTGTCGGGCGGGGACGCCCGGGCAGGGGGCGACGGGGGACACGTCCCGTCGTCGCCTCCGTCGTCATCCGTACCCGTCGTAGTCGTGTCCATGCCTGTATCATCCCCGTGGGTAGTGGACCGGGGGGAAGGCAGAGAAGGCAGCAGAGGCGGGAGAGGAGGCCTAGGATGCGTCCTCCTCCTCTTAGGCGGTGGGCTCCCCGAAGGTCCTGGCTCCGGATCCTCCGTCGGGTCTGGCTCAGGCTCCTCCGTCAGGGGAAGGGGCAACCTAGTCCTTATCTCCGAGCATAAGGACTGGATGGCTGACAAAATGGCCGCCGAGGTGTCCTGCGGCACTGGAAACGATGGGCGCGAGGGCTCTTGAGGAGCCTGGTCTGCGTCACCGTCGCCCTCGTCCTCGCCCTCATCGGGATCCCTCCTGATGGGCTGTGTCTCCTCCACAACTTGGATGAGCTCCTCTTCAGAGGTCGTGTCCGTATCCACGATGGCCACCACCCCCTCCCCCCCTTTTTCCAACGAGGACTTCGTGGGGGTCTTCTCGATGGGCCTGAAAGACGACTCCCTCCGCGGTGGCAGGGAGACTCTGGTACCTGAGGGCGCCTGCACTGGTGTAGCCTCCACAGGCTGAGCCAGGGCCGCGGCGACATCCTCAATCGAGGTCCTAGCAGGGTGAATCACGGCCAACGTCACCTTCTGTACGCCCGGGGCCTTCACCTTCGGGGAGGGTCCGAGCCTCGCTCCCCCTCTGCCGGAGTCTTCGAGATCGACCGGGGCCTTTCCAGAAGCTTCGCCGGGTTCTCGGACTTCCTCTTACCCGAGCCAGAGTGTTGGCTTGTGGTTGATGGCGCCGGGGAGGGTGCGCCCTGCCTGGCAGCCAAGGAGCCCGACCGTTCGGTGCTCCCGGTGCCCGCGGACTCGCGGTGCTTAGCCTTTTGTTGGTCCCCCGTCACCGGAGCACCCTCACAGGATTTAGAAGACCACTCGGACTTCTTCTTCTTCTCGCCTGGCGGGCTCTTACCTTCCAGCCAGTTGGCAAGACGGAGGTGGCGATCCTTCATGGTCCGCTCCGACATGTTTCCACAAAATGCACAGTCCTTTTCCTTGTGCGTCTTGTCCTCATGGAGACAGTAGAGGCATAACGAATGCTCGTCCTCCTTGAAAACGTTCTGAAGCTGGCATCAAGGGCAGGTCCTGAATAGCTTCCCGGGCGTCGAGCTCCCTTTCTCCTGGGCCATGTCCGGGGTAGGCCTCGGAACTTCTGGAATCCTCCAAAAGCGTAACTCGACGAAATCTTCACCCTTGAGGGGCGTAGAAAACTCCGAAACGGATCCCCGTTGATCGGAAGTAGAAACGGTGGAGCTTGAGGCTCTTTTAACTGAAAAAATGAGAAAATCTCCTGAAAAAAGCGCGAAAACGCAGCAAAAGCTCGAGAGCTAAGCACGAGGACTCCCAACACTTGAATGTGCGGTAAAAATCTGAGGATGGCTGCCAGGGGAGGGGCTTAGGGAGAGGGCAGTCATTGGCTGGGGGCAGTATGACCCAGAGACCAGTGATTGGTTACTACTGAGAAAGACAGATCAGAAACGAAACTGATACTGATTTTTTCTATACCGAGGATTCCCGGCCTAACGACGGGGAATATTCATGAGCATGTGAATCCATGCCAGACCCCATGCTGGAGAACTGTGTGTTCTGAAAGAAATTGGAGAGCCCCACTATTTAGCAGATTACTCTTGCGTTCCTTGTATAGGCAATGTGGTATTTTTTCTGGGGGCTGAAGGGGGTAGACCCCGTCTGATGGGTCCCTCAGACTTCCTAAGGCAGCAGCAACCAAGGATTCAGACTAACGGTTTACGCGCACGTTTTAGCCAGTGTAGGTTGAGTTTCTGCCAGTCTTGTGGGCCGTATCCTTTGTGCAGCCTGTAACGCAAATGTAACTAAATTGTCTTGCTTTCAGTTCGGTCTGTCTCGCTCACCTAGTAGGCTCGTCATTTTGGTCCTTCCCAGGGGTTCCCTTCGTCACACAAGTTTGTGCCTCACCTGGGGCACTACTTCAATCGCAGTGTTTCATTCTGCTGAACAATGTTTGAGCATGCGCTAGTCCGTGTGATTGGACCCCGCTTGGCAGCTCCGCCTGTTTCGTTGTATCTCGTTGGGGTGCTACAACTTGTGTGTAGAGTGTCCAGGCCTGACCCCACAAATGCTATGGGAAGTTACCAGTTTAGGCGGGAGTACCACAAAGTCTAGCTTCCCCCCACCTGTGTTCTCCTTGTGTTGGCCTCCGTGTCGTGGTACCTTTGCCCCTTTGCCGTTGTGGGGGGACATATCAACACACTGTCCAGGGGAGGTGAAGAGCGCAGGTATTCCACGATACCCTCATGCGCACCTTCTTCATGTAGTGCATTATTCCCCGGGCGCAGAGTTAACCCTGGGTCCAGCTAGGGCGTACATGCGCTCGCTCAATTCAGTATGGGTGTGACCTCCACTGGCCGTATGGGTTGTATCCTCACTGCGGGCTGCCCCACAGCAGTGTCAAAGAGTGTCTCCATATTAGTTCCACTGGACTCGCACACATGGTAGGTGCACCATTTTGCTCTATCCCAGTAGTCCCCTGTTTGGTGTAAGTGCGTGGCTGTAACGCACGTGGGGAAGGTACACCGAGCATGGTTTCCTTATTGCTGTTGAGGTTGAGCTCGTATCAGTCCGTGGGGTTTGGCCTCATGCATTAACTGTACTTGTAGTAATATGTTCTGCTGGGGCACTATTGTTCATGTGCAATGTGTCCAGATTGAACACTCAGGGACTGTGCATTTCCCTCCAAGAAGTGGACAAGCACTGCAATATCCCATTGTCACCACCAACTTCCATACAATGTTGGGCTCTATGCTGAATTGGCACTCCTCCCTTAGTGAGAGGGATAGGTGTCCAGACTCCAGGGGGCAATCTCTTACCTCCTGTGCAAGCTGCAATGTGCGCTTCAGCTGCCCGAGTAGTCCCTCAGATGAAGGGGGAGCTGCGGGTCCCCACAGCGCGATATATGTTTTTGCGTGCTGGCGAGGCCGCCGCACCTCGTTCTTTGACCCCGTGCTTAGCTATCCAGGCAAGGCCCGCCGCGTCAGAGGCCCCTTCCCTCCTTGTTGTCTTCTTCCGTTTGGGGGACTCTCGCCGTCACAAATGTTACTTTCCAGCATCTCGCGGCGCCGCACATGTGGGCCTTGCAGCCCCTTCGCTGGGTCTCCGTGCACCTCCAGTAGTGGTACGCTCTCACGCTGTATGCAAATCATGGGGCCGGGAGCTCCCGGAGGGTGTCACAGCTCAGCACGTCTGGAGAGACCAATCCTGTCACGCCCTCAATAGACGAGTCTGTACCTTTTCTCGCTCGGTACCACAGGTACGCAGTAGGTGCTACACGGGGACCGGTTCACAGTATCACCAGCAGGGCGGGATACACAGTTTAAGTCGTCCGTCATGTTCAACCCCCTTCCAAGAGCGTACGGCGCAGGCCCGATGGGGAGCAAACTTCAGCGTTGTGTTACTCCAGCGTTATAAAGAGGATTCTTCCGATCTTTTAACCTCTTGTGGGACAGTTTCATATTGTTTTCCTTGCAGTTTGGTGAGGAACTGGAATTAATTCTAGGAGTTTTCATGCCAGACTCAGTTGGTCGTCCACAGAGCTCAAGCAGGGACCTGCATGCAGCTCAGCGCTCAACAGCGCCCCCGTACACATTATATTTTGTTCTAATCATGGACCAAATGAAGGACCGCTTTTGCAAATTGTCCTCCCTGACTGGAATGTGAATCCAGTGTGAACAGATGACCAAGTGGCCTTTGAACAAATATCTTTGATTGGGACACCTCTTTGAAGAGCAGCAGAGGTTGCCATGCCCCTTGTGGAATGTGCTCTTAGGCCTTCCGGCGGGTCCTTGCCTGCTAATCTGTAACATTCACCAATAGCCAGAATGATCCATCTGGATATGGTTTGTTTAGTAACAGCTAGACCCAATTTGGGACCTGTATAGCCATAGAATAATTGGTTATTCTGGTGAAATTTAGCCATTCTAGATATGTAAAAACTGAGAGCCCTTTTTGGGTCCAGTCTATGTAATCCTTCCTCTTTGCGACAAGTGGAAGTCAGAGACTACCTTAGGTAAGAAAGAAGGTTTCACCTTGAGAATAACCTTGTCTTTATGGAAAACTTTATGTGAAGGTTTACAGGAAAGAGCCTGCAACTCACTTAGCCTTCGGGCTGGCATTATTGCAATAAGCAAAACAGTTGGAATGTTAAAGGTATTAATGGGCATGAGTGTAAAGGCTCAAATGGCATGCATGCTAAAAATCCTTTGAGATCCCAAACAGGGACATTGAATGGAACTGGTGGAAATACATTAGCAAGGCCTTTTAGGAATTGATAAGAGGGATCTTAAAATATGAATTCTCCTCTGAAGAGCGCTTGGAAATAGATAGTGCTGCCAGGTAACCTTCATTTGTTCCAATCTGGAGCCCCAAATTTGCCAAATGTAACAAAAAGGAAAGCACATAGAATGGGATCCACATCCTTATCCCTGCACCAGTTGCTGAACTTGTACCAACGACAGTGGTACAAAGATTTTGTTGCTGGCCTTCTGGCTGAAAGCAAAAACTCCATTACGTCATCCGGGAGGTCCCAATCCTTGTATCTCATCCTTTCAGAAACCATGCGTGAAGGCTGAGTGTCTTGACCGCTGGATGGAGAACCCGATCTTCCTCTTGGGAGAGAAGATCCTCTCTTTGTGGAAGATACATTGGAGAGAAGATGGACATGTCCAGAAGGTCTGGGTGCAATTAGGATCATCGATTTCCCAAACTTTCTCAACCTCCTGATCATGTGAGTAATGACGGGGACTGGAGGAAAAGCATACAGGTGTGGAAATTTCAGTCCATCATGAACGTGTCCCCTAGAGCTACTCTTGGAGGAAAATCCCTGGAGCAAAACAGTTTGCACTTCCGGTTGACACTGGTCGCGAACAGGTCCACTTGAGGGGTTCCCCAATAGTGGAGCTCCTTGATCGCAGGGAACTGCCACGTCTATTTTCCTCAAAATCTTTGACCATGCACTGACAGTGACGCTATGTGTCATGATTCGCCGTTTCAGCCCCTTCTGGACTACGTGGTCCATAAGACACTGCAACATCCTTTCAAGCATAATTCCAACAGGGCCGACGCCAGTGCAAAGGTACCGCTCTAGTGTTTCCACTGACTTGCCATCTCCTAGAAAATAGATGTGCCCCGCGGCTCTGCGCATCTCAACGCTACCTTTCCAAACTTCCGGCAAGTGTGTGTCAAACATGTTCCTCTTTCCCGTGCTATCTCCCCTGTTAGCGCTTATTAATCCTTCCAGGTATAATTTCGTCCATCGCGCTTCCCGCTTGTGAACCAGTCCTCCACATCCTTCCTGGGCCCCATTCCCGGGCCTTTGTGCACTCGTACTCTACCTGTTAACGGTGCGAGTTCGAGTTCCTTCCTGGTTTCCTTCCTCCCGGGACTCCTTACCTAATCCTCCCTGGAGTTCTGAACGCCTGCTTATCTACGGACAGGTACCTACCTGCACACTGGCGACATAGGGCACTCGCCCGTGTTTATACAAAACCCGAGCCATCCGGAAGAAAGAAAAACCTCCGACCAAGACTTCAAAGGATAAACAGGTGAGATTCGAGGCGAAGTGTGACAGTTTGAGACACCAAGGAATTCACATTGATACAAATATGTAGGCCGCTGTTCAGGGCCTCATGAGAGGAATTCAAGAGCTAACAACTGAAGTGCAGAACCTTAAAGCCGAAAATGCAGCATTGAAACAGCTTGTGCTATCCAGGGATTCGGCATTCCAAGAAAGTGCCATGGTTGGGGCATAGTGGACAAATACGATGGAACCACCAAGGCACTACGTTCCTTCCTAGATTCATGTTTGGTGCATTTTACCTTCAAACCATACTATTTCTCTACACCCAGGACTAAAGTGGGATTCATAATCTCTCACCTTTCTGGAAACGCATTGGCCTGGGCAACTCCTTTAGTGCATTCAGGAGACCCGCTCCTGGACAACTATGAGGGACTTGTGGACGCCTTTAAAACCATGTTTGACCGCCCAGAACAAGTACACAGTGCTCAAGAAAACTTATTGGAATTCCATCAAGGCACTCAACATATATTGTCTTATGTTACACGCTTCAAACAATTGGCCAAGGAGGCAGATTGGACTCCAGAAGCTTGTTTCACGTTATTTCGTCGAGGATTGAATGACGAGATCAAGGATGAACTAGCCAGAGTGGCCCGCCCAAGTTCCTTCCAGGCTTTGTTGGATTTGTCCTTACAAATCGACTTCCGTATCCAGGAAAGAAAGGCAGAAAAGAAAAAGACACAGTCATTACCAGCAAGGGTTCCCTTGGATTATCCAAGTCTGAAGGAGACTGCTCCTACTCACTCGCCAGATCCTGAGCCTATGCAACTTGGTTCTTTACGGGGACCCATTTCTCCACAGGAACGAACTTGTCGGATCAATACGGGACTCTGTATGTATTGTGCTTCTGACAAACACCTCGTAAGGAATTGCCCAATAGCTTCACCTCGGCGTTCGGGAAACGCCAGCTCCCGATCTTAAACGGAGCCCAGCTTCGGGAGAAAGGCACATGCTCCGAATCTTCTGCATGCGAAACCAGTCAACACTCAAATAGCTTGGTGATTCTTCAGGTGTTCTTGTCAACCACCAATAAGGAGAAGCACTCTGTCCTGGCCCTGGTAGATTGTGGAGCAATGGGTATTTTTCTGGACCATGAGTGGGCTCTGAAACACCATATTCCCCGAGAATCCAAGGACATCATACAGGCAGTCGAAAGAATCGATGGGAAACCATTATCTTCGGGACCCATAACTCAGCAAACTACGGAACTGCTACTGTCAACAAACAACCACCAGGAGACACTGCATTTCGACATAATAAAAGGTTTTAGGTATGCCTTGGCTCCAAAAACACAACCCATATATCAACTAGGCAGGAGGTTCCTTGTTTCTAGGCTCAGAATATTGTCTATCACATTGCCTGTCCCAGAATATGCAACCCATTTCCACAGAAACCCTGGATTCCAAGAAATCATCTATTAGTGTGTCCAACATTACCCAGGTGCCTGAGAAATACCAACAATTCTCAGATGTATTCTCATCAGATATTGTTCAAGCATTACCTCCCCATCGTCCTGAAGTCTGTGCTATCGACACTGAGGAATCTGCAGTTATACCATTTGGAAGGATGTTCATACTTTCTGAACCTGAGAAAAGAGCTCTCCGTGAATACTTGGACACCAATCTCGCCAATGGAACCATTCACCCTTCTAAGTCCCCTGAAGGGGCATCCTTATTTTTTGTACCTAAGAAAGATACCAAGGAACTCCGACCCTGCCTGGACTACCGGGGTCTTAATCAGTGCACTCGTAAGGACCGGTATCCATTGCCGCTCATTTCTGATATCCTGGATGCAGTACGCGGTGCAGTTATCTTTACCAAACTTGATTTACGGGGCACGTACCATCTGATCCGAATAAAGGAAGGCGATGAGTGGAAGACTGCCTTCAGGACACCCTTTGGACATTTCGAATATCTAGTGATGCCATTCGGTTTAACCAATGCTCCAGCAGTTTTCCAGCACTTTATGGACAGAGTATTCTCAGACATGCTATTCCTATTTGTTATCATTTATCTGGAAGACATTTTGATTTATTCCAAGAATCCCATACTACATCAAGAACATGTGTCTCTGGTCTTACAACGCTTACGAGAGAATAAACTGCTGGCTAAGCCAGAGAAGTGTATTTTTCATGTTCCTACTGTTCATCATCTGGGTTTCGTCTTAGGTCCTCAAGGAATAGAAATGGATCCTGCCAAAGTTGACTCAATCCTTTCATGGCCGGCTCCCACATCAGTAAAACAAATACAATCCTTCCTGGGACTTGCAACCTTTTATAGGAAATTCCTCCCTACATTTTCTGCCATTGTACAGCCTATAGTTGCATTGCTGAAAAAAGATGTTCCTTTCAACTGGTCGACAGACCAAGAATCTGCCTTTCAAGAACTAAAACAAAGATTCACTCAAAGACCCATCCTGGCTCAACCTGACATCAACAAACCCTTCCTGGTGGAAACCGATGCCTCGTATTACGCCATAGGGGCAGTTCTAAAACAAGAATCTGAGGACAAGGAAGAACATCCCATTGCATATTTATCTTGTATTTTGAGTTCTAGCGAAACACATTATTCAGTACTGGAGAAGGAATTGCTTACCATCCGACAGGCTTTTACTGAATGGCGTCATCTGCTCTTGGGTGGCAAGTTTCCTGTACAAGTTCGAACTGATCATCGGAATTTACACATCCTTCAGTCCCTGGAGTGTAGAAACAGTTGCCGGGCTTGCTGGGCCTTCATTTTCACCCAAATACCAGTTTCACATACACCATGTACCAGGAACAACCAACATAATAGCCGACGCATTATCCAGACATCCTGATTATAAACCTAATGAAACCTGTGCCCTTCCGAAGATGTTTCCCGAGTCTGTTTTTATTGCCCAGGCCAATTCTCTATTGGACAACATCCGCACAGAGACCCCACTCTCTGATCTTGGGAAGGAATACACTGAGTGTCACGGCCGCAGGCGGCTGGAGCCTGTGGAGAAGGTGGAAACTTGGACACCATTAGATTGTGCCGTCACGTTTTCTCCCTTCTGCCGGCCTCGGTCTAGTTGTTTTCAAGATGGCGGCCGCCGATCGTTTATCAACATTCGGCAGTCAGCGTTCCGCGCGTTGCAACTGAGTTTTTCTCTGTTCTGTTGCGTGCGCTAGGTTTTCCTTCTATTTGCCCCCATGTTGCCTTCTGCTCAGCGTCCCTGGTTTCCCCTTCTCTCCTCGTTTGGGATTCCCTGGATTCGCTACTACTTCCCTGCCTCCCGTTTTTACTCTGGTTCACTTGCCTCTCCCCCTTCTGCTCTCTGGTCCGCTCGGACTTCCTTATTCCCGCAAATCCTTTCGATCTTTACATTGGCTTTTCCTTCATTCAGTTTCACCTACCTGTCTGTCGGATGCTTTGGTCTTTCTGTTTTCGTATCCTCGGCTGAGGAAGTTTACTTGTGCTCCGGCAGTGTAGCTCCGGTTTGGATCCAGGCTTGGTCGCTGTTCCCTTCTCCCCGGCTGAGGAGACTCCAGTCGTCGCTTCGGATACAGCGGACTTCCATCACCTGCCACTGCTCTGGACCCAGGTTTTTTTTCCGTTCTACGGTTTTTCCCCTTTTCTGGCTGTCGCGGAGGGGAGCCTCGGTAGGTCTCTCTTTCACAGAGACCACGGTGGCTTCTTTCCGAGGCAGACCCTTCCTTCTAAAAAAAGAAGAAGCCATACGTCTGACTTTCCCGCAGAAAGAAGTCGGACTATTCCACATCTTCAGGTGAGGAGGAGGAGGAAGGGAAGTCTGGGGAACACAGTAAGGCCAGTGATTTTGAAGATATTACTGATCCTCTCGCAGACCCTGTAGATCACAGTGTCAGATGTGATAGCTTGCAACGCCAAGAAGAAACCATGGCTAGGCAACAGCAGCTGCAGGAGTTAGCAGCAGCTGTTCAAACCCTCAATGTGGAAGTACAAGCCCTCAAGGCGGATAACGCGGCCCTCCAGCAGAGGGTAGCGGCCAGGGACCAACAGACCTCGGATTTGCCCACGCTTCCCCTGGTATCCGGGAAATTTGACGGCTCAGAAAGGAGGGTGAAAGAATTTTTGGAAGCCTATAACATTCACTTCACTTTTCGCAAGAACACCTTTTCTACTGACCATGCAAAGATGGGATTCATGATCACACATATGACTGGAAACGCCTTGGCATGGGCCACTCCTTTGGTATCCCTTTCCGATCCTGTTCTACAGGATTATGCAGCCTTCAAGGATCTCTTGAAGAACACCTTTTTGCGAACTGAATGCGCTCACGTAGCCAGCGAACACCTCCTGGATGTGCGCCAAGGGAGTTCTGATTTACTATCATACATCTCGACCTTCAAGAAACTCACTGCTGAAGCCGGCTGGCAAGAGCAGGCGCAGTATACCATCTTCCGAAGAGGATTACGGGAAGAGCTGAAAGACGAACTCGCCCGGATCCCTCGTCCAGCGACTTTTTCTGATCTTCAAACCGCTGTGTTACGAATAGATTTCCGCCTTACTGAACGGAAGAATGAGAAGAAGAAGAATCGAGACCCTACTCCTTTCTTGGATACCCTCCCAGCATCCTCCTCACCTACTACCAGACTTGTCCGGGATGAACCCATGCAGTTTGGAACCACCAGAGCACCATTAACAGCAGAAGAAAAGAAGAGGAGGCGTGATGGGAACTTGTGTTTGTATTGTGTTGCCGCAAATCATCTGCTAAGAGATTGTCCTGATGTGCCTCCCAGGAGGTCGGGAAACGACCGCCCTCGGTAGTCAGAGGGACAGACTATTGAGGGGCTTTGCCTTGTTCCTATACCTCTCTTTCTGTCTCATCCTCTCAGACCTCGGAGGATTCGCGTCTGATGGTCATCGCCATCAAACTCTGTTTTCGCAAAAGGGAAGTAGAAACGCAAGCTCTTTTGGATTGTGGAGCCGCGGGAAACTTCTTAGACACCTTATGGGCAGATAAGGTGGGCTTGATCAGGATAGAGAAGAAAGAGGACCAAAAGGTCGAAGGAGTGGATGGAACTCCTTTATGTTCTGGACTTATCACTCACACCACTGAGGAGATAAAGGTGAGCATTCACCAGCATACCGAGACCATCAAGCTTGATATCATCCGCGCAGCCCATTTCCCTGTTATTCTGGGGATCGGCTGGCTCAGGAAACACAATCCTTCTGTGGATTGCTCTAGGAATCTAAGTTTTCACTCCAAATACTGTCAAAGAAAATGCCTTCTGGAGCCCATGTTTGAAATCGTAAAGACCATGTATGCTATAGAGAAGAGCTCGATACATTGCATACCTGAGCCCCTTTCTGAGTTCTCGGAAGTCTTCAAGGAACAAATTCCCATCAGACTCCCTCCACACAGACCCGAGGATTGTGGCATAGACCTGATTCCACAGGCATTAGTTCCCTTTGGAAGGATGTATCCACTATCTGTGTCCGAGAAGGCTGTGCTCAGAGACTACCTGGATGACAACCTAGCCAACGGTCTTATTAGACCCTCCAAATCTCCTGCAGGGGCGTCTGTTCTTTATACCCAAACGAGACACAAAGGAACTGCGACCCTGTATCGATTACAGGGGATTAAACAGGGTGACTATTAAAGATTGCTACCCCATGCCTATAATCTCGGAAATCTTGGAGGCAGTTCAAGGTTCCATAATTTTTACGAAACTGGATCTTCGAAATGCGTACCATCTGCTCCGTATAAGAACAGGAGATGAGTGGAAGACTGCTTTCGCACCCCCTATGGATTGTTCGAGTATCAAGTGATGCCGTTTGGCCTAGTAAATGCACCTTCAATCTTCCAAAGGTTTATGGATCGATTGTTTTCGGATCTGCTGAGTCTTAACACTGTGGTCTACCTAGACGACATCCTAGTCTTCTCAAGGAGTCAGGAGGAGCATGTTCTACACGTTAAGGAAGTCTTGCGCAGGCTGCAACAACACAGCCTTCTGCTTAAACTTGAGAAGTGCGCATTTGCCCATTCCTCACTGTCCTACCTGGGATTCATCCTGTCCGACAAAGGGATCACCATGGACCCAAAGAAGGTTGACGCCATCCTGTCATGGCCCTCGCCATCTTCAGTCAAGGATAGCCAATGCTTTTTGGGGCTGGCAAACCTCTATCGGAAGTTCATTCCAGGATTCTCCCTACTCACTCTCCCCATCACTTCACTACTAAAGAAGTCTTCAAAATCATTCTTCTGGTCCAATGAAGCTGAAGAAAGTTTCCTCGAATTAAAACACCGCTTTTGTACTGCTCCCATCTTGAAACAACCAGACCAATTACAACCCTTCATTTTGGAGACTGACGCATCTGCAGCAGCTGTGAGTGCGGTACTTCTTCAGAAAATCAAAGACCTTGAACACCCAGTGGCATACTTTTCTAAGACCTTGAGCCCTAGCCAGCGCAACTATTCTGTCATTGAAAAGGAACTACTAGCCATGAAGTTAGCTTGCTTAGAGTGGAGACATTTGCTTCAAGGAAGTCTTCACCCATTCCAGATATGAACGGACCATAAGAACCTTCAGATTCTCAAGCAGCAAGAGTGTTATAACACCCGTCAAGCCAGATGGGCTAATTTCTTCGCCCAGTTTCACTTTTCCATAACTTTCATTCCTGGTTCCCAAAACCAAGTCGCAGACGCACTCTCCCGCAGAGACGAGGTCCAGTTGACACGCAGCAAGGCACTCATGTTTCCTCACACTCGGATCATATCCACAGTGACCATTTTTCTGGATGAAGTAAGAGAAGCTATCCTCCACGAGTCTCCACTCAATGTGGGCAACAACCCTGCCACTTCTAAAGATGGTTTACACTTCATCCAAGGCAAGCTGTTCGTTCCTTCCCCTAGTCTCAGACGAGTGACTCAGTGGTGTCATGACAACAAGACCGCTGGTCATCGCGGGGTGCGAGGCACTCTAGATCTTCTACAGAGATCATTCTTTTGGCCCAACATGAAGGCTGATACCCAGGCCTTTGTTCAATCTTGCATGGTATGTCTTCAGAGTAAGAATTCCACCTTGAAACCCTTGGGTTTACTACAACAGGAACCGGTCCCTCAGGGCCCCTGGAAATGCATCTCTACGGACTTTATAGTTGAGTTGCCTGCCTCCCGAGGCTGTACATGCATAATGGTTACGGTGGACACCTTCTCTAAACTCGCCCATTTCTCTCCATTGGCTAAGATTCCGTCAGCTTCAGTTATGGCCGAAGTCTTCCTCAAGGACATTTTTAGGTTGCATGGTCTTCCTCAAAAGATAGTCTCCGATAGGGGAAGCCAATATACATCCAGATTCTGGACTGCCCTGTGTGAGATATTGGGCATCGAAAGAGCCCTCTCGTCGGGATTCCATCCCCAGACTAACGGGCAGACCGAAAGACTGAATGCAACTTCAGAACAGTACCTGAGGTGTTTCTCCAATCAGCAACAGGACAACTGGGTGGACCTACTCCCAACCGCAGAGTTTGCATACAATAACGCAGTTCATTCTGCCACTGGGGTCAGTCCGTTCTTCTGTACCTACGGGTTCAATCCACAATCCATCATCCCAGACTTTTGGGACGAATCTAACATTCCTTCGTTGGAGACCACTCTTGGACAGATCAAGGAAGCCGACAACTCGGCCCGTCACTGTTTGCAAAAGGCTAGCCAACGCTACAAGGAGCAGTCGGATAAACACAGGAAACAAGTACCAGCCTGGGACATAGGCTCTAAAGTCATGTTATCCACTAAGTTCCTGCCTCATTGGGTTCGCCCTTCAAAACTTTCACCTCGATATATTGGACCATTTGAGATCTCATCAAAGATTAATCCGGTGGCTTACCGTCTTAAGATACCAAGGGAACTTAAGCGTATTCATCCGGTATTTCATTCATCCCTACTGCGCCCCTTTTTGTCCGATACCCGGAAGCAAGCACCCCCAAGATATGGACTTTGCCTGATCCTGCCTCTGAGGAATATGAAGTGTCTCAGGTACGAGACTCCAGGTATAATCGGGGACATCTTGAGTACCTTGTACATTGGAAGGGTTATCCTTCCTCAGAGGATACCTGGGAACCTGATTTTCACATCCATTCTCCCCAATTGTTACGCAGGTTCCATCAACTTCGTCCTGGAAGACCGGGAGGGAGAAGTCTCCGGAAGGGGCATACTGTCACGGCCGCAGGCGGCTGGAGCCTGTGGAGAAGGTGGAAAGGTGGATGCCATTAGATTGTGCCGTCACGTTTTCTCCCTTCTGCCGGCCTCGGTCTAGTTGTTTTCAAGATGGCGGCCGCCGATCATTTATCAACATTCGGCAGTCAGCGTTCCGCGCGTTGCAACTGAGTTTTTCTCTGTTCTGTTGCGTGCGCTAGTTTTTCCTTCTATTTGCCCCCATGTTGCCTTCTGCTCAGCGTCCCTGGTTTCCCCTTCTCTCCTCGTTTGGGATTCCCCGGATTCGCTACTACTTCCCTGCCTCCCGTTTTTACTCTGGTTCGCTTGCCTCTCCCCCTTCTGCTCTCTGGTCCGCTCGGACTTCCTTATTCTCGCAAATCCTTTCAATCTGTACATTGGCTTCTCCTTCATTCAGTTTCACCTACCTGTCTGTCGGATGCTTTGGCCTTTCTGTTTTCGTATCCTCGGCTGAGGAAGTTTACATGTGCTCCGGCAGTGTACCCCGGTTTGGATCCGGGCTTGGTCGCTGTTCCCATCTCCCCGGCTGAGGAGACTCCAGTCGTCGCTTCGGATACAGCGGACTTCCATCACCTGCCACTGCTCTGGACCCAGGTTTTTTTTTCCGTTCTACGGTTTTTCCCCTTTTCTGGCTGTCGCGGAGGGGAGCCTCGGTAGATCTCTCTTTCACAGAGACCACGGTGGCTTCTTTCCGAGACAGACCCTTCCTTCTAAAAAAGAAGAAGCCATACGTCAGACTTTCCCGCAGAAAGAAGTCAGACTATTCCACATCTTCAGGTGAGGAGGAGGAGGAAGGGAAGTCTGGGGAACACAGTAAGGCCAGTGATTTTGAAGATGTTACTGATCCTCTCGCAGACCCTGTAGATCACAGTGTCAGATGTGATACTGAGACAATGGGTTCTCACTGCTAAAGGCGGTTACCTTTTCAAGGACAAGTGTCTGGTTATACCTGCACAAGAATTGAGATCCAAGATAACAAACCTCTGTCATGATACTTTTCATTCCGGGCATCGGGGCATTATGGCAACTCTTCGACTCATTCAGACGAACCTTTGGTGGCCCAGAATGGCCGAAGATATAAAAGCATACATCCAAGCCTGTGCTGTCTGAAGTCAGAATAAGTGTGACAATATAAAACCAGCTGGTCTTCTGCATCAACATGCATTACCGAATCGACCTTGGGAGATAATGGCCACCGACTTCATTGTGGAATTACCTCCGTCCAAGGGCTTCACAACCATAATGGTTACCTACGACCTGTTCTCCCATATGGCCCATTTCATTCCCTTGGATAAGCTGCCATCAGCACAAGAAATGGCAGGAATTTTCTTAAGCCACATCTTCAGACTTGGCCTCCCTTCCAAAATCATTTCTGACCGCGGACCTCAATATATTTCTCAGTTCTGGAAGTACTTGTGCAAGATGTTGGGTATTCAACGTGCCTTGTCTTCAGGATATCATCCTCAAACCAACGCGATAACCGAACGAGTAAATCAGACTCTAGAACAATACCTACGATGCTTTGCCTCCAAGGTCCAGGATGATTGGTCTGTTTTGATTCCAGTGGCTGAATTTGCTTATAACAACTCTGACCATTCTGCCATTAAGACCAGTCCTTTCTTTTGCTCTCAATGATTCCATTCATCTGTTCTGCCTACACTCCCTGCCTCACTCCACCCCGGTTCCATCGGTTAATTCCTGGATAGAGCATTTGGTCACTATTTGGAAAAGGCCAGGATGGACGTCAAACGATATGCTGATACCAGGACGAGGCCCAGTGTGATGTATGCCATCAGTGACAAGGTCTGGCTTTCTTCTAGACTCTTACCTCGACAACTAAGACCCAACAAGTTGGCGCCACGTTTCTATGGGCCTTTTGCGATAAAAGAGATCATTAACCCTGTAGCCTTCTGACTACAATTACCAGATTCTTGGAAGAAGATCCATCCCATTTTTCACACATCCTTGCTTAAACCTTATTCTCAAACCACCCGGACAACTCCTCGACCTACCCCCGTACTTAACAATGAGCAAATCGAAGTGTCCAGGATATGTGAGTCCAGATATAGAAGGGGTTGACTGCAATATTTAGTGGAATGGAAAAGATATCCACCCAGCGAACGTACTTGGGAACCAATGTCCAACATGAATGCCCCCCGTTTGCTACAAAGATTCCACTTAATCCATCCAGGTAAACCAGGTGGATCACAGTTTAAGAGGGGGCATGCTGTCATGATTCGCCGTTTCAGCACCTTCTGGACTACGTGGTCCATAAGACACTGCAACATCCTTTTCAAGCACAATTCCAACATGGCCAACGCTAGTGCAAAGGTACCGCTTTAGTGTTTCCACGGACTTGCCATCTCCTAGAAAATAGATGCGGCTCTGCGCATCTTACCGCTACCTTTCCGAACTTCCGGCAAGTGTGTGTAAAACTTTTTCCCGTTTCCCATGCTATCTACCCTGTTAGCGCTTATTAATCCTTCCAGGTAAATATTGGTTCCATCGCGCTTCCCGCTTGTGAACCAGTCCTCCACCTCCTCGCTGGGCCCCATTCCCGGGCCTTTGTGCCCTCGTACTCTACCTGCTAACGGTGTGAGTTCCAGTTCCTTCCTGGTTTCCTTCCTTCCGGGACTCCTTACCTGATCCTCCCTGGAGTTCTGAACGCTTGCTTATCTACGGACAGATACCTACTTGCACACTGGCGACAGAGGACACTTGCCCGTGTTTATACAAAACCTGAATCATCCGGAAGAAAGAAAAAGAAAAACCTCTGACCAAGACTTCAAAGGATAAACACGTGAGATTCGAGGCGAAGTGTGACACTATGTCTTACACTAAATATAACTGAACTAAGAGCAGTGGGTAATGCAGCATCACTCTCTAATGGTACGTGTGTAGCTGTGTCTTCAGGGTTGCACCAATTTCTTGCAAATTGGGCATGTGACACCAAGTAGTATAGTTCGAAATCAGGTGCCGCGAGACCACCACTTGCATAAGGTACAGCTAGTTTATGCCAGTTTTTCCTTGCCACCCCAGGCCCCCAGACAAATGTAGAAGCTAGTGATGTAAGGTTGTTGAAGAAGGTACGTCCTGGCAATATGGGGATATTACAAAAGAAATATAACATTTTCGGGAGGACCACCATTTTCAATACCGTCACCCTTCCATAGAGTGAAATTGGGAGTTTTGCCCAAGCACCCGCAGCAAAATCTGGGTAAATATGAATATTACTTTCCTCGTATCTCAATGTCCCCAATTCTCTGGACAGTCTAAGGATTAAGTCTCTGTCTCTAGAATTTGGCAGCCTTGCTACAAAAGTGCATGGGAGGGGGCCCAGTTTAGGTATCGGGGCAAGGGTGCGATGTGCACGTTCCACCAGAAAATGGTCAGAGAATGAGGCTGTGGCAAACAAGGATTTAAGAAGTGCGTCCACAAAGATTTCCATCTGATCATTGCAGGCCGACTCTGGGACTCCAACAATGTTGTTCCTTCTTGTCCTCGATTCCAGATCCTTACATGTGCCTCTCATCTTGGAAAGTTCTACCTTTAGGTGTCTTATGTTGCGGTCGTGCTGATCTACCTTATCTCCAGTCACACTTATTCTGGCTTCAGATTCTGTTATCAGGGCACTCTCCTTCTCCAGCTTTGATTTGAGCGACCCAATTGACGCTACTATGTCATCATGTTTGACATTTACGGATAAGAAACGACTGCACTGTTGTTAATAAGTGATCTTCTCTGGGACATTGATGGTGCTTCACTTGCCGGGATTGTCGATGAGCTAGCCATCGGAGTCTGAGAGTTAGTGAAGGAATCCATGAGACCTTTCTTCTTGCCACCTGCGCCCTTCGTCACTGTCGTCAATGGATCGTGAAGCAGATGTCCCTTTCCAACCTATCGGATCTCTCTTCAGCCACAGCACCCAGGAGACGCAGGCTGTGTGGGGATTCAGTCGGCCCACTTAGCCACATCCCCAATACGTTGGTTTGTCGACAGACGTCAATAAATCTAATAACTTGTGCCCAGTAGGTACTACTTGCAACACTCCTTGATCGGTTAGGATTTACAACTATCAGGCTCCTGGGGGCCAGTGACGGACAGTCTACAGTCCCGAACAAGTACATGCAGCTGTATGGGCCCTGCTGCTGAGCTTATACACTACTGCCTTATGATGGTCAGGGATACAACAATTCAATGTTTATTAGAGCACTAGTGTGTCAGCAGTCTCTGTGAGCGACCAACACTGCATTTGTTTGCTGTATCTTTCACTTTCAGCCTTGAGTAGCTGAGGATGGATTATATCCTCTCACGTGTTGCAGAACTGCTCTGTACACTACGGGCTCCCTATGAGACCCCCTACCTCACCAGGACAGCGTGGATTCACTTCAGTATTGCCGTCTCCCGAGTGCAGTATGCACTTAACTTGAAGCAGCCAGCGGTGTACCAAGGATTTAGTGCGCAGCAACAGGGTCCGTTACAGTCTCATCCCCACACATAGGGGAGCACGCTCACACAACGGTTGTGTGGCTGGGCAAGGATAGTTAGTCCTGTGCACTTACTGGAGTGTGTTGACGTGCAACCCCTATGCTGGTCAGGGGCATTCCCATCCAATGTTTGTTGGAGCGCCGAAGACTCAACAATTAATGTAAGCACCTAGCGACACTTCCATTCATACGTGCCTTTCTCGGCCAGCCTTGTGCACACACAGTTGAATTATATCCTCTCTCGCAGTGGAAGATCGCCGTATCGTCTTATGGGCCCAGAGCCTCCCGCAATAACACCACTGTTAGGCAGAAACCTGTGCAGTTCCCTCTGGGACCACTGCAAAAGATTTAAGACTACAGGTGTTTGGCAGTAAACCCACTTGGTAGCAGTCTGTACCACACAGATTCACTTGGTAGCTGTGGCTGAGCAGTCAAACTTTGTCTCAAGAAGAGTTAGGCAGTATACAGAGTATTCACAATAGGTCAAAAGAACATAGTAGAACAAGTAAACACTGACCAGGGCTTGGTGTAAAAGAGATATAATTATTTATTTAAAACCACATCTAGTAAAACACACAGGCACTAATGTTAAGCAGTTAAAAAACACGGTCACTAAAAGATATACACTCCCTTAAAAGAATATTAGACAATTCTTAAGTAAAGCCCCACTTATTTTCAGACAGCGGTGAGTGCTTAACGCAGATGGCACTCTAATAATTAATTTTAAAAAGGGAGAGAAAAGCAGAGTATAATTTGAAACAGATCCCAACACTTTCACAAGAACACAACAAGTGAGGAAGGCAAAGTAAAACCGTGAAGTTAGAGTTCAGAAGGCCGGATCCACTTTAAGAGGATCAGAACGAAATGTGTCCAAGGTGACACGGTTGCAGTGCACAAAAGTCTTGAAAAGGTTCAGAAAGGGTTGGACCAAAGAAAGGGACCCGTTAGATGGTCAAGGCGGCCAGCCCAGTCCAGAAGGTTAAGGGATTATTATTACCTTGTAGCAATCTTTAGAAAGGGAGGCCTGGCGGACACGGTACCTTAAAGTGGTGAGAATACTCCAGCGGGGGCAGTTGTTCCTGGCAGTGGATGCAAGTCGGTGCTTCGTCCGGGGGAAGAGAGGATCTCTTCGGGGAGGAAGACAGGAGTCCGTTGCACTGCCAGGGAAGAAACCAGCCGCGGCGTTCTCAGGTAAAAGGAGCGGTCCTTTTATTCACGGTCCAGTGGTAAGTGGCTATACGGTTGCCGGGGTGCTTGGCACGGGCAATTCCACCACAAGCCGTCCTGAGATGCGAGGAAAAGAAGGTAAACTGGTTGTGCCCACCAGTCAGGGGAAGAAGCCTCTCCAGCCGGGAGATCTTCTCTGTCATCGGGAAGTGGTGAGTCGGTTCCGCAGGGCTCCACCGGTGGTGTCGTTTTGGTAGGTTGGCTCAGCTTCTCCCTCGTCGGATTCTCAGGTCCTGTGGCGACTTCTGAAGTTCCAGTCCCCAAAGCCCTGCTTTTATGCAGCACACGCCCATTCACTCAGCCTAGCTGTCAATCGAACATGCTAAGTGGTGAGCCGGCTGGCTCACCACTTGGGCCAATCACACAAGAGTGCGACTTGAGTTACCAAAGGAACTCAGTCCAGGGTGCCTAAACCCCCTCCCACACCCCCTGTGGTACCCAGACAGAGTGGCACCACTTTTGGGGGCTTCTGTGGAGAAGCCCGCCAAAAAGTGGAACAAAGGGCTCGACTTGGGTTGGAGTCACAGAAGAGAACACAAATGCCATTTTAGAATCAAGTCCTGGCAAAAATTACCAACCGGCGAATTAATATTAATTAAATAAACCGGCGGTATGTTCGAGGCTATGAGAATTAAATAATTCAAGTTGGTAGCCTCGAACAATGGGAAAATCCCATAGGGATATATTCACGGTCGAATATAAAAAGTAGTATCCACTGCCACCAGCCAAAACTCGATCAGGGGGGACGGAGACGTGCCCCCTCGACTAACAGACCCCGGGGCAATCGAATTGCCCCGACCAGTACGTCCACAATATGATGGTTTGTACCGGTTTCTGTTAATAATTTGGGACTAGTAAAGTCAATGGTGACTTTACATGCCCTGGGAGACAGTAGTCAGTCCCAGGGTATGGAGTCTATGGTGAGGTGTCACTATGACACCCCTGTGTCAACGCACGGAGGGTGCTGTGTAACACACATAGTAAAAACACATGAGGCCCTATGGAGTAAAGGACCCCAAAGCCCATAAAACACATTAACAGTCAAAGGAACACCATAAATCATGTCCAAGAGTGGGAGAAAAAGAGTCTCACTCTTGGCAGGAGAAAAAACAAACTCCAGAAATCCAGCAAAGCTGCTGGGGGACTCACTAGGTTAGGAAATTCAGCCTAAAGAGAGAATTCTCCCTAACAACCACCACACGCAGCTCAGTATGTGAGCCGCTGTCTTCAGAATACAGGATATATTTAATTTACAATTACCACTGTGTGCCCAGGTATCAATGTGCAGCAGTAGGGCACGTTGCAGTTCACCCCCTTACACAGGAGTGGACACACTTGATGCGGCCGTGTGGCTGGATAAGGACATGAAATCAGCGCACATAGTTGGGTGCGTTGTGTGAGCCTCCACTTGTTATTCTCTGAGGGTTTATAGTTACAACGCATCCTGGCTGCTCATACACTGGCCACAGGGTGCATCCACGCTCCATCCGAATGGGTCTGCAAACGTTGTCAAATAGCTGTAGCAGTGTCCGGTGTGTGTCGGAGCATAGATAGGGGCCGCCGCTGTAGTCTAAGCATGGCGTAGTCCCGTGTGTACTCCACCCTCACGGCGGGGGCAGCTCAAGCGGCACTACTCCGCACCCCTTCAACCTCCCGTGCGACGGTTCGCACTCACCCGGTCGTTGCAGGGGCCACCATGTGGATCTGGCCACCCACAGTCAACTGCCAGGGCTGGAGATTCCAGACTGGCTTGGTGCGACTACAGGGCCATGGTGTGCGTGGTTTGGCAGGGGGTTGTTCTTCTCCTCTGGTCCGTCCACCAATTCGTCTACCCCAGCACAGTCACGGTCGATGTAGATGCAGGAGAGATGAGTCGGGGCCTTCCCAAAGGCCGAGAATGGCTGACAGTGGCCGACAGTGATGCACACTTCTCACCAACAGGGCAGCCGCAGTCACGGAAGTCCGACGTGGTCTGCCATCACTGCCTTTCCCGGCTAAATGGCATCATGGATTACTACATTGCTGCAGCTTGTTGAGCGTTCCAATTAAGACAGTCAGTGCACAATATTTTCCCACACGCAGTTTTTGCACTTCTACTTAGTAAAGTAGCACCATTAAGGATCTTTACTTGTTAATGATTTAGCCCGGGACGGAGCCTCACGGCTCGGCAGCCATCTCTGATGCTGCTGAACAGCTCCCCCAAGCTGATAAATAACTTGACATCGAAGAAAGGAAGGGAGACGAGCCTACCATCTATCCCAACCTGGCCTTTGCCCAGTGAAAGAAGCTTTTTTACAACAATTCCGTAAGAAGGCAAAGAAAAGGATAGTCCCTTTTTCTTCTTAGAACAAGTGTTACTCTACAGGAGAGTAACTTCCACCAAAGGTTTGGTAAAAACCCAATTAGTAATACCCAAGAGTCATCGAAAGGTTGTGCTAGAGATGGCGCATTCCCATCTTACTGGAGGGCATCTAGGACAATTTAAAACTCAGGCGCTCATTAGTGGGAAATTTACTAGCCGGGTATCCATGCAGATATAAAAACTGGTGAGCCGAGGTTGGGAGCCAGTCTGAGGCACCAGTCTTTCCACTGTGTTTGTGGGAAAGGAGGAGCCTTTATTTACACTGACCCACCGCGGAGCGGTGAGCGGAGCTGGTGAGCCGAGGTTGGGAGCCAGTCTGTAGCACCAGAGTCTTTCCACTGTGTTTGTGGGAAAGGAGGAGCCTTTATTTACACTGACCCACCGCGGAGCGGTGAGCGGAGCTGGTGAGCCGAGGTTGGGAGCCAGTCTGCAGCAGTCCGCATGGATCCGGATGTGCGACCGTTGAAAACACTTCTGAAAACACCTTTGACGAAAACATCAAAGCCGGCAGGGCAAATAGCCCTGGGAAAAAGGGAAAGGAGGAGCATGTCGGATTCGGCTCTGAGACCCCATTTCACATCTAGTGATTCGGACTTAATGAGCACAGCCCCTGGGCTAGCTTGTGTACAGGCGGAAGATCATGGACCCGTGAAGGGCAGCAGTAAAGAAAGCGTCAGCTTACCTGAGTCACACGATCAAACGCAGGTGTCAGCACCTCTGCCAGCGTCGCCGTCCCTGGCGTCAACAGAGGATCGAATTGCCAGAGAGGAGTGCACGGAGGAGGTCCTCGAGGAGGCTCGAGAGGCGAAGCGGCGTGAGAAATCTGGATGGCCACCCTCCTCCACCCCCGCTGCTGGTAGCAGCCCGCCGTCACCCGGAACGGTGAGTGGAGTTTGTGCGAGTGCGGTCGGAGGACGGCGCCCGCCCGACTCAAAGCGGAAGCCCAGTGGTGGGAGCGAGCACGCAGGAAACCCCAAAGCGGAGGTGAACGCGGAGCCGGACAGAGTGATCTCGCTTGACATGTCAGGCAGAAGTATTCCAGCCACAAGCCCTACCCGGGCCCTGAACATGAAGGGCACAAAAGGGAAAGATAAAGGGGCTAAAACTGCAGAAAACCCACCAATAAGAGAGGGGCACCAACAACAAAACAGAACAGAAGTTGGAGCAAAAACGAAACCCCTCGACACAGCGGATGTAACAGAAACCCCGCCAAATCTAATTCGAATAAAAGCAATGCTGCACAATACAAATAGAGATCACGGTGACACCCCGCAAGTGCAGGGGAAACGGCCACTAAACGGGATAAGTCAACTGAATGACCCAAAGTCCATCATAGAGATCAGTGTCAGCGAGACGGACGCAGACACTGAAAAAGACTCTGAATCGGAAGAAGCTGACTCGGATAGTGAAATAAAACGGCTGGGGAGCCGGAAGATTCGAACAAGGAGACAGACGGCGAGCAATTGAAGACGGGATCCATAGAGAAAAGAAAAAAAAGAAATAAAACAAATACCCCGGCCAAAGCAAGGCAACAAGGGGCAAAAAATCTGGCGACCATGAGAGCATCAAACAAACTTCCCCGGAAGGAACAGAAAGCAAAAAAGATGATCAGAAGACGGGGCCAAATGGCTGCCAAACCCACTCCTATCATGCCCCTTAAAGGCTTTTTTCACCCAACACCACAAAAGAAAGCAAACCACGGAGACAGAAGTATCCGACGCAGAAATGCTAGAAGTAGTACGAGAAACTCCGCCAGCCCAAAAGCAGAGGAAAACTGAAACGGCAACTATATCAACAGACAAGCGAGGTTTGGAAGACAGCAGTCCCCATGAAAAGATCAACACTACCACCAAAGATGCAAGTAAAAACATAGAAGATACAAAGGGGGCAGGGATAAAGTGCACTAATAAAGCAGACGCAAAGGGTATTCTCAGATTTAAGGCGCTCAACGCCCAAACCCAAGAAGCACTGAAAGGGGTTCCGGCGAGCATAGGGGAGTTAGGAGGATTGGTGGAAGAGTGAGACGATGAGAGGGAGCAGGAAGAACAAACAGCCCGGGAGGCAAATCAACGAGCCAGTATACTGACCGAACGAGAGCTGTGTCTGGCCTGGACCAAGCCTCATCTGACTGCGGGTCAGATAATAATGACCCCAACAAATAAAAGGGATGAGTCAAAACCCAACTGGGATAATCTCTGCATGAACAAAGGGTCATCCGGGTACCCAGTGACCATAGATAGAAACCAAAGATTGCCATTGGAATGTTCATCAATGGATTTACCAGCGGCAATGAGGAGAAAAGAAAAAATCCAATTATCGCCGAAAAAGAGACGACTTAGTGACATAGCAGCGTCTATGCAAAAAGAATCGCCAAACAAGAAACCCGACATGATAGCAATCATGTCTGCCATGACCATTGTGCTAGCGCCTTTCTGCAAATTGTACGAAGCCATAAAAGAGGATGTACAAAACAACACCGCAATTCTAACCAACATGTCTAGAGAAATTGTCCCATGTGGAAAGTTACATAACAGCAGTAGAGGACAGAGAAAGCAATCAGAAAACCACCTGGGAAAGAAAAATTGAAGCCTTGGAAAAAAAAGATTGAAAGCATGGAAGCACTAAACAGAAAATTAATGCCAGCCATGATCTCTCTGAATCCAAAAAGCCAGGATGCACAGTTTCAGCCAAAGGGCAATGGAAAAAGCCTGCTAACACCTTCACCAGGGAAAAGTTAAAGGCAACAACTCCCAGACCCAAAAAAGAACCCGCAGGCGATAACACTTCAGATAGCGGCAAGGAGTAACTCCAAGAAAGACTCCAAAATGACCGTTGAGCCAGTTGTGCGAGCCCACAGCCCTGCGAGGCCTCAAAGAAAGGTGACCCAAGACGAACCAAAGAAACGGCCTGAGGAAAAAGTCTCAACTAGATCGGCAAGAACAGCGGAGGACTTTTTAAGTAATTCGGTCTTAATGAATATGTCGCTACACTTAAGAAAATGATCAGATTGAGAAAAAGGAGAATCTCAGAGAAGGTAGTAGTAGCAGGAAGCCCATCAATCAGAGAAAAGTCCTAAACGATGCAGAAAAAGTGGTAGAAGAGGGAGATCCCCATAATGACAGGAGCAATCCAACTTTGCCAGAGAACAACGACTGCCTGTACAAAAGCAAACAACATCTAAGTGAAGAGGGCAAGAAGGTGATAAGTAAAGAAGTTAGAACGAGATGGAGCCCGCGGAAGCATTGACCAGAAAGAGACGATGTGGAAAAACGATGGAGCCCACGGAAGCATAGAACAGAAAGAGATGAGGTGGAAAATTGAAACAAAGCCAAAGAAGAGATACGAGTATTCAAGTTGGAACAAATGGAAACAGATGAAGACTTTCTAATACTAAATCGATCGACAGTACTGCAAATAACAAAGAAAATGAAAACATTGAAAAAAATTAGAACGGAGGATTTCAAACTAGTGGCACCCTATCATAGAGAAAAGAGGGCTAAAGCCTACCTACATTTAAAATCTGCATCGGTATCAAATACATCGATGAACGTGCCTACGAAGAAATTGAACAAATGGGCTTTCGCCTTACCGAAATAAAAATGAGGAGAGGAAGATCTGATCCTGAGATGGAAAAGAAAGAAAGGAGCAAATTTCAAAAGCATTACCAATCGAAAACTGAGGAATTGTACTGCCAAAATCGCTGGAAAAATTCCCATGAGTTTCAAGAATCCATGGAGGGGTAACTACCATACCTGTGGTGAGGGTAAACGATTCAGCAAGATTATCGTGAGGGAAGACGCGAAAACCAACCTACGACAAAGATTCAATAACAAGGAGTACCCAGACTACGGACGTAATGCAGCTAGAAGTCAAAGTGAGGAACAGCAACAGCTGCAGACTTTCTCAGCGGTAGGTGTTAAATCCCAAGTCGAACCGCCCAGTGAAAATGACAGACTCAACTCGAACCAAAGGCCCATGGAATTGGCTAACATCAACTTGGAACAAAAACACCGCTAAATAGCAACGACCAGGGACAGCCTGCCTTGGTGACAACGAAACTAAAAGAGGAGATGAGCGACCCGAAAAAGAAAAATACAGTCTTGGATCGTGGACTACAAGAGGCCATGTACACCTTACGACAGTCGGAGACGTTGACCTGGGGCTCTTTGATATAGTCTGCCTGCAAGAAACTTGGTTGGTGGACCAAACCGCACTAGACGGGTACACCGTGGTAATATCGCCAGCAGTGAAAGGTCTGCTAGGCAGACCTTCATCGGGTCTCCTAACTGCAATCAAAATGGGTACAGTCCTAATGGAACCGCGAAAGTGGAAAGAGGCATACGAAATGCTTGTTATTCCGACCTCATGGCTACACTCAAACGAGAAGCAGCAAAACGGCCATCCAAATCTTCTTGCAATAATCAATTGCTATTGGAATCCGCAACGTATGTCTACAAAAACCTTTTGTTCCAACATGCGTGCCACGATAGATCAGTTATATGTAGAATTCGACAAAATTGAAATCATTATTTGCGGCGACTTTAATGCCAAATGTACTGATGCAGGGGGTGAAAAGCAAGGCGATGTCCAGCGGCTAGGTGGAACGGAAGCAACTATCGAGCGAGGAAAGGCATGGAATGAAGTCATTAGTTCAAGAAATATACAAAACATAGCCTCAGTGTTCCCAAACCAAGTTAACATCCCGACCTGGGAACGTAATTCCTCAAAAGCAACTTTAGATTACATAATCACCTCCGATGGACTTACACACGGCCTGGTGAGCTTCAAGGTGCAAAAAACCCTGCATAGTGACCACAACTTACTGATCTGTATGTGGCAAGGCAAAAGGCCGAATAAAAGGACATATGAACTGGTTACGGAAACAAATCTCCAACAAACACGACTACGGTTAACAGAAGTGGATATTCTGAAAATCAAACGTGCCTGGGAGCAAAGAGTCATCAGCAATTCCTTGAACAAGATTGAAGAAAGACCCAACTACCTGCCATTACTATTGTCATTCCAAATGCATGGAACAAGGAAATCCAGGAAATCAGAGCATACCATACACGCCTACGATAAAGCACTGGTTGATAAAAGAAAAGTGGGGCGAAGACTGAAAAAGAATAGCCAAGAAAACGAACGCCCTGATAGACTGGGAGAAATGGCAACTGGAAGTGAAAAACTGTAAAAGTTGGCGCAAACATCAAACATCATAGAGCTGTCCAATACCAAAATGACGCTGAGGACATGATAAGTAAACTACAAACAAAAAAATCCAGTGAATTTTGGACATTGATAAAAACGATGAATAGTACATCAAGTTCAACGCAGTGCAATGCAGTATCAAGCTGTCAAGAGTCCGAATCCGCCAGTGAGGAACCAGATGTCTAATACAACTTGGGTGGATCTATCGAACGCTGAAGACATCGAAGCGACAATCAGGAAGCTGAAAACATCCAGAGCCCCGGGTCCGGATGGACTGACCAACGTAGATCTTAAAATGTTCCCCAAAGAGTGGTCAGAAGTGATCAGTACAATCTTTGCAGAATGCGTTAGGACAAAAATGATTCGGAAACATGGCAGAAAGCTGTCTTAGTCCCAATCTACAAAAAAGGATCCCGAAAGTTATAGGCCGATCGCCTTATTGGACATAATAGGGAAAATCTGTGCAACACACCTGCTAGAACACTTCGAATCTGGGAAAAAAACGGCCCGTCGAAAGACATTCTACAAACGGGCTTCCAAAAAAATTGCAGCACAGTGATCAACATTATGCTAATAAACATCTTGGAAGCCAAAGTAAAGGAAGGAGCGCCAAAGGTCTATCTGGCTTTCGTGGACCTTTTGAAATCTTTTGATAGGATTGACAGGAACAAACTGTGGTCGAAACTACAAAGCTGGAACTGTCCTAAAAAAGTGCTCGAACCAATAAAAGCCCTGCACTCTCAGACGAAAATCAGAGTCAAATTAAACTAACAGGGCACTCTATCAGAGGAGATTGTGGTGAACAGAGGTGTCAAGCAGGGTTGCCCTTTGGCCCCGGCACTGTTCATCGCGTTCCTAGGAGACTATCAGCTTTCAGAAAGCAAAATAAGAGCCTTCCCTCCAAAAATTGGAAAAACAGAGATTCCACGATTAAATATACGCTGATGACGTCATTCTAATAGACCAGACAAAAGTGGGGTTGCAAAGAAAATTAGCAAATTTGGAGAAATACATCGCCGAAAACCACCTCGAGATAAACAAAACGAAGACTAAAATTCTGGCAATCGAGAAAGCATCGAGTAAACCGATGAAAAACCAGAACTGGTTTCTTGACAATACCAAAATTGAAATCGTAAAGACCATCAAATATCTTGAGTGCAGATAGACAGTTCAGGAACGGACAAGACTTTGCAAAACCAATTGTGGGAGAAAGCTAAACGCCTAACTTCACAAACAAGAGCTGTTGACAACAAGTTTGGGAAGTTTTCCCTAATCCCAGCGATAAACTTTTATAAGGCAAATGTAGTACCATCTCTGGCATATGGAATGGAAGCCTCTTTATACATCTCACGTCAGCTCTGGACCAAACTAGAGGGCCATGTATGGAAATCACTGTTAGGCCTACCAAAATCAGGAGAGAACTGGGCTTAGTGTCACTAGCGTCTATGGTTGACCAAAGTGCCATAAGACTGTACAGGAAAATAATCATGTCTGACACTCTACGCACATACAACATCATGATGGAAGAAATTGAAACAGGCAAATGCGAAGCTCTGAAAAAATGGGTAAAAGCAAGAAAAGACGATCTAGCACAAATAGCCTGTACAGAAAAGGAGCTAAAGGAAAATCCGGATCGTATCAAAAGAAAAATGGAAGAGTTGAACTGGATCCTGAATTGAGAAAGCGGTGGGAAACAAACTTCTAATCCATCTGCCACCGACTTTCAATAAGCTGAAAAAACCGCAGAATTACTGTCAAATATTTCCGGACAAAAGAATAAGAAGCTGTTTCATGAAAGCCAGATTAAATCTACTGCTAACTCGGGAGACCATAGCGATTCGAGGAGCTACGAGTGACAAGAGATGTCGCCTATGTAAAAAGGAATCAGTGGCAGAAACATTAAAGCACCTAGTCATAGTCTGTCCGAAAACTAAAGAAAACAGAAGCACTTATCTCCTACCGCTGATTGAAAACCCGTGGATGCTACAACCAGACGATCTGTGGAACAGATTGATCTCAGGCGAGACGAGATGGACGGTGGCTAAGGTCAAACTAACAGAACTAGCATTCGAACAGATAAACCAGCCATCGACCCACTGTGAGCCACTTAAGTGAGTGGGTCTACGACGCAATCCCAGGCATCCATACTCGAAGCCAGAGCGATGCAATAGCGGTTTGGTGGATTCGTGTGAAAAGAAGTTTTCTCGTTTTAAGCGGGTTCGAAACCTTGATAAAACTCAGGTTTAACTGTGTAAAACTCAATTAAAAAAAGAAATTAAAAAAAGAATAAAAAATTAAAAAAAACTTTCATCCACATATGCGAAATATGCCAAAAGACCAACACACACATCCCATTACTGACCCCTCTGAACACATTACTGCTCATAGAAGTCCCCTTTTCTAGAATTGGCATGGACATAATAGGACCTCTAGAGACATCTAAATTGGGCAATAAATATGTCCTAGTGATCGTAGACTAAGCAACCCAATATACAGAGGCGTTCCCAATGCGAAATAACACCACCAAGCAGATCCTTAAGCATCTTCTACCGTATTTCTCCAGGGTTGGCTTTCCCAAAGAAATACTAACAGACCAAGGTTCAAATTGTATGAGTAAGCTTATGACCGAAGTCAAAGAGCTACTCCACATCACTACCTTGCGAACTTCTGTGTATCATCCACTAACCGATGCCTGGTAGAAAGATTCAATAAGACCCTAAAATTAATTTTATGGAAATTAGTATACAAGGACGGAAAGGACTGGGACCGGATGATCCCATGGACATTATGTGCCGTAAGGAAAACCTCCCAAGCTTCTGCAGGGTTCTCTCTCTTTGAATTGCTCTACGGAAGACAATTTAGAGATGTCTTGGACATGCTCCGAGAAACTTGTGAAGAACGTGAGGAGGCCCCCATTCCAATCTCACAAACTGCCAATCGAATGCGAGAACACATGAAAATGGTCAGAGACTTGGTTTGTCCTCATATGGGGAAGGCTCAAAGTCAACACAAGGCCGCTTATGATAAAAAAAAGTAGATTTAAGATAATTCTCCATAGGACAGAAAGTACTGGTCCTCTTGCACACCTCAGAAAACAAACTTGTCTCCATGTGAAACTGACCTTATGAGATAATAGAACGGACAAGAACCTGTACGAATAAAATAGCCCAACCATACAGAAAACAGAAAGTCCACTTATACATATAAACCTCTTGAAAGAATGGAAGGAGAACCTGCCAGCCACCCATGCCAAAGTACTAGCCTGTCTGGTTCCTGATGACATAGACAACTTTGACTTAATTCCTTCCGAGTTGTCAGTCCAACAGCAAGATGATCTAAAAGATGTAGTGATCTCATTTCCTGATGTATTCTCAGAGAACAAGTCAATGCCATCTCAGACTTCGATGCCTATCCCATGCCATGCATCGATGACCTAATTGATAAACTCTGAACAGCCATCTATTTATCCACCGTAGATTAAACCTAAGGGTACTGGCAAGTTCCTGTACAAGGGCCAGATAAGGAAAAAACTGCATTCTCAACGCCTTTAGGACTATTCCAGTTTAAAGTCATCTCCTTCAACCTACACAGTGCACTGGCCACTTTCCAACGCATCAAGGACAGGATCCTACAGCCCTACTCCGATTTCTGCAGAGCCTATATTGACGATATCATCATTCCTAGTAACACTTGGGAGGACTATCCTTTCCACCTATATTCCATCGTGAAAGTCCTCAGAAATGCTGGCCTGACTGCTAATCCAGCTAAGTGTAGATTGGCCCAATCAGCCTTAAGATATCTTGGCTTCTTCATAGGGAATGGGAATGTACAACCCCAATATGAAAAGGTAAAAGCCATCTTAGATACACCAACCACAAAGACCAAAAGAGACCTTAGAGATTTACTTGTATTAATAGGGTATTACCGTAGGTTTATCCCGAACTTTTCAGACAACATCTCAGCTGATCGATAAACTTAAAAATGCTGAAACCCAGAAATTTCATTGGAATGACGAAGGTGAGATATGATATAACATCCTGAAACAAACTCTGTGTCAGAACCCAATCCTGAAGGTAGGTGACTTCTCAAAGGAGTTCATGTTACAGACAAATGCCTCCCTTACAGGTTTAGGAGCCGCCCTGTCCCAAATTTGCAACGGACTAGAACATCCCATACTATACACGAGTTGCAAATGATTCCCATGTGAAAAAAAACTACTCTGTGGTAGAACTAGAGGCCCTAGCCATCAAATGTGCCATTATCCAATTCAGGTACTACCTATTAGGACGAAAGTTTACACTTGGCACCAAGCACTCATCCCTAGTTTGGATTAGTAAACATAAAGATTCCATCCCTCGAGTCATGCAATGGTTTCTAGACCTACAACCCTATTGTTTCACGGTGGAACACTGAAAAGGAACAGATCGGAGAAATGTGGATTTTCTTTTTCTGTTCCCCTGTGAAACAAATGTGGCTACATCGCATGGAGGAAGGGTATGTGAGAAACCTGAAGGTGTCTCCCTGTCTAGTCCCTGTGGATAAGTCATGCAGGTGGACAGGGCACGGCCATCACTTTTGGATGCAGTTCCTGGGGGTGGACCAGTGCGCGAGGATCACCTGGATCCTTTGGGAGTGGGACAACAACGCCCCCTACTTTAGACACCTTTTCCCCATACTAACACGTATTCCAAAACACTGCCCCCCCCTTTTCTGACAAGAACACTTTCGCACAACTCTCAAGACAACATACTAACACCAGAGCTGTTTACCTGACATGTCCCAATACAAGGGGTCAGGCAAAGTCAGGCAATTGACCAGAATTACACACACCTGATGGCCCCTTTCCCTTCCCCACAGGGATAACATGTGGAGCACGGGAGCAAGGATGAGCAAGGCAGATCGCACAACGTGAGATCTAACTCAGCACGGCAGTTCAAGAGGAGGAGAAAGACGGCACAAGTTGAGAGGATACCAAGGGGAGAAGTGACCTTGCCTTTATCGACAGAGACCCATGCAGCCTCAAGAGAAGGAATCATAAGACCGCGAACAATAGCCTGCGTGTGTTGCAGCAGATGTCAACGGTACCCAGGCGCCTCCTCCGCTGACAGCCAAGCCGGGGGGAGATGCATGGCCCAATGGTACTGCCCTGACTTTACAAGACAAGAAAGCAAAGCAGTTCAAAACAACCGTTGAGTTGAGGGGAGAGCCGATAAACAAACTGAGCTGTGTTAAAGGAAAGTAGCAAGCAGCTAATTAAACTTTGAATAAACAAAGAACTGATTGCTTATTGGAAAAGGGGAAGGCCAGCACAAGGCAATCAAACACCACATGGGTGTTCACTTGAAACGCTAGGCGATCCCCCCTGCTAATGAACTACAGTAACCAGTAGGCCTTAGGAAAAGGCGGAATGGTTCAAAGTGGTCATACGGGGGTCTTGTCAAATCCTCTGTACCATCGAAAATCTTTGACTGGCAGATGATTGGGAAACTAAGCAAAACGAATCCCGCATGGTATGAAAAGTACATGAACAGTACGTTGTAAAGGTTGGCAAGAGTGAACCCGGCAGAGGGATGCTAACAAGAAGGGACGAAATCTGAAGTCCCATGAACATTGTGTCAATGGAAAGACAAGTTGTTGTGTACCCGAAGCAGACAGGCTGGAAATTGAAAAGGGGTCTGAACCCGAAGAAGGGAGATTCAGGGGTGGAAAGTCACCACCCAAAGTTTGTTAAAGGAACTGTTTAATTGAGTTGTCGAGTACGATTGTGAGTGGTCTGTGCCCGTAAGGGGGGCACCCAGGGGTTAAGCCGTCACCCAAAGCCATACGTAGAACAGAACTTTTGTGTTTGTTTGTTGAGAATATTAGGCCCTCGAAGGCAATAGACTTATTTGAAAAGAGACTTAAGCATCGGAAAACCTGATAGCTGGAACAGAACCGTCGGCTCATGCTGGGAAAGCTTGAGTATGTGCTGTGCTCAGGAAACCCACCTTGACCCGTGCTGAAAACGTGGGGAAGGGAGAACCCTGGTAATCACATCCTGACTTATTATTTGTGAGCACTTCTTTCTTTATTGAAAACCCTATTTCACACTCTTTATGTAATTAGTTGTAAAGATTTGCCAATCGTTTTTTTGTATAGGCCTTTTAATTTGACAAGACGCCATGAGGACAGCTTTATTTTTCATTTGATGGTCAACTCTTGCTCCCATCTTAGATTTAGGTAACACGTTTTTCCACCCTACATTTACAGTTTAATAAACACCCTTGAACTGTGATTACTTGTGTCTGTTTTTACTGTTGCCACCATGAGTTCCTTACAAGGGGGACGCAGGGGTGAAGAACCATCACCCTAAAATGGTGTGAAATGCCATAGTGAACCCGGCAGAGGGAGGCTGAGATTCTCCTGAGATTCAAGAGGGATCTGTGCCCGGAAGTGGGAGACCCATGGGTGAAGAAACACACTTCAGAATTGTGTAAATAAATGGGCGGAGTCTGATGCCTCAATGAACAGTATTGCTGACAAGGGTGAACCCAAGAAAGGGAGGCTCACCAAGAACTGGTAAAAAGGACATTAAGATTTGTGAACCAAGGAAAAGCGAGAAGGGTATGCGCCCGGAAGAGGGGGACCCAGGGGTGAGCCATTATCACCCTAATTATTGTATAAAAGTAACTTTGTATTTGTTTTGTTGAATACAATTCGTAAGGGGTTTACACCCGGAAGAGAGGGACCTGGGAGGAGGGGGGTGAAGGTATCACCCACCAAACATTTGAAAGGAACTTTTGGTTGTTACTTTTGTTGAAACCATCAGGCCGTCGAAGGCAAGAGACTTTTATTGAAAAGAGACTTATCCATCGAAGAACCTGATAACTGGAACGTAACTGTCGGCTCGTGCTGGGATAGCTTGAGCATGTGCTGGGCTCAGGAGATCTACCTTGTCCCGTGCTCAAAACGTGGAGAAGGAAGACCCCTGGCAATCACACCCTGACTTATTATTTGTGGACAATTCTTTATTTATTGAAAACCCTACCCCACACACTTTCTGTAATTAGTTGTTAGGATTTGGCAATAGTTTTTTTTAGTCTAGGCCTTGTACTTTGATGAGATATCACAAGGACAGCCTTATTTTTCATTTGATGGTCGAATCTTGCTCCCATCTTAGATTTAGGTTAGGCGTTTTTCCACCCTACATTTAGTTTAATAAACACCCTTGAACTGTGATAATTTGAATCTGTCTTTACTAGTGGCAGCTCATCTGCGTCTACAGGGGATTCACGTATACCCATACCTCGACTGGCTCATCCGGGCCCGCTCGCAAGTCTTGGCCATCGGAGACACGGAGACAGCCGTCGAGCTGCTGACGCATCTGGGATTCTCCATCAATTATACAAAGTCCTGCCTGACACCATTGCAGAACGCGCTGTTCCTGGGGGCCAGACTCAATACAGTGTCCTGCCTAGCATCACCCTCGGAGGATAGGGTAGCAGCCATTCAGGGGGAGGTGCAGCGACTGTTGTCGATGAAGACGGCCACGTGATGTCGTCTTGCATATACCTCATCCAGCTCTGCAGGTTACATATGCGACCTCTTCAGGAGATGCTGGACGCTCGCCGGGTACAAGTATCAGGAAACTTTGCAGACAAGATCACTGTGGATGACGAGTTCCGTCGGGCGGTAAGGTGGTGGGGCGTCCGCTCCAACATTGCGCTGGGCACGGTGTTTCAAAACCCTCCATTCCAGGAAACTGTCACTGTGGACGCTTCCCTGGAAGGCTGGGGAGCCCACACCAAACGTCTGCACGCCAGAAGCCTGTGGCTGCCGAAGAAGGATCTCCATTTCAACATCCAGGAGCTATGGGCAGTGTTCTGGGCCATCAAGTCATTCCTTCCATCTCCAAAGGGCAAGGTGGTGAGGATCCTCACTGACAACACCACCACAATGTTATACATCGGGAAACAAGGGGGCACTCGATCCCTGGCGCTCTCCAGGGAAGCGCAGGATTTATGGCGCTGGGTCGTCAGACAAGAAATATTCCTCATCCCTCTTCACCTAGCAGGAATCAAGAACACCATTGCGGATTCCCTCAGTAGGGAATTGTGCTCCTGCCACGAGTGGGAACTCCAGCATGACCAGGTAGACCACATCTTCACCAAGTGGGGCAGGCCTCAGATTGATCTGTTTGCGACAGTGGCAAACTCCAAATGCCAGAAGTTTGCCAGCAGATTCCACCAACCGAGGAGCCTGGGGATGCATTCTCCTTTCTCTGGGAAGGGATGTTTCTGTTCGCGTTTCCTCCATTGCCTCTCTTGCTACAAGTCACCAATACACTCAGACAGTGTCATTGCAGGATTATACTCATCGCCCCGGCGTGGCCGAGGCAGATTTGGTATTCGGACCTTCTTAGCCTGTCAGCATCGCCTCCGATCAAGCTATCAGTGGTCTTGGATGTTCTCGCCAGAGAGGGAGGTGCAATCCGGCATCAGGAACCAGGATCGCTCAACCTGAGGGCTTGCTCCTGCCGCCCTAGAGTTTGGAGGATATGAGTTGCCTGCGGACTGCATGGAGGTCCTGGGCCAAGGCCAGGGCGTTGTTGACTTTGAAGTGTTATGGTCACAAGTGAACGTGTTTCGCTATGTGGTGCCGGTCGCAGAAGATTACACCTAAGAGGGTCACGGTCCCGCAGATTGTTCCATATTTGCTATCCTTGGCCAAGGCCGGACTTGCGCACACCTCAATCAAGGTGCATCTGGCGGCTATCTCCCGCTCCACCACGTCTCCAGGAAGGTCTTCACTTTGGTCTCATCGAATCATCCAGGAATTCCTCAAAGGACTTTTTCATTCTTTCCCACCGGTGAAGGCACCTACCCCGGAGAGGGAACTCAACGTGGTGCTGACGAGGCTCATGGGTGGCCCCCTTCGAGCCTATGCACCAGGCCCCTCTCAAGTTCCTCTCATGGAAAACGGCTTTCCTGGTGGCCATCACCTCTGCCAGGAGGGTGGGTGAGATACAGGCCCTATCGTGCAAACAGTCATACCTGACTTTCAAGGAATTGAGGGTGGTGCTGCGGACGCACCCCTCTTTCATGCCGAAGGTTCCGTTGGAATTCCACCACAACAAAGCTTTGATGTTGCATGTTTTTTTTTCCCAAAACCTTCATCACCGGCTGAAAGGGCCTTGCACTCGCTGGACGATGCTCGTGCCTTGATGTTCTATGTGGCACGCACAAAAGGTTTTCGAAAGACTTCACAGCTGTTCGGGAACTTTGGTCCTATCAACCATGGGAAGGACTTGTCCAAGGCTTCCATATCAAGGTGGATCTCCAGCTGCATCATGCACTGTCATTGTTTGATGAACCGACTGCTGCGCCCAGCCGTCCGACAGCCCATTCCACCAGAGCGATCGCTGTGACGACGGCGTTCCTAGCTGGCGTGCCCCTGCTGGACATCTGCAGGGTTGCACACCTTCACAAGGTTTTACTGCATCGACAGGGATTCCAGGGAGGAGTCCAGAGTCGGCCAAGCAGTGCTACGCAAAATGTTCACTTGAGATGAGTCTGTTCCAGAGTTAAGAGTTAATTGCTTCTGTAGAGCCTTACCACTCCAGTGGTTGTCTAATGTTGTACTGCTGTGTATTTGTTATTCATGAGCATTTGAATCCATGCCAAAGCCCATGTTGGAGAAGGAACAACAGTTACAGGTAAGTAACTTGTTCCTTTTTCAATGCACTTTGGGTAACAAGAACAATTATTGTTCTCTAGCATGGGTCTGGCATAGATTCACATGCAAACCCTCCCTCGGGCCAGCTGTGGCTCTTCTTGGTCATACTGCCACTTTACGTGCTTACCAAATCTGAAGATGGATGCCAGAAGAGGGGCTTAGGGAGAGGACTGGGGGCAGTATGACCCAGAGTGCAGTGATTGGTTTAGAGGAGAAATACAGTGAAAGTGAAACTTTTCTCTTTTACTGAGGATTCCCATCCTGACGACAGGGAATATGTGTTAGGGAGAATTCTCTGTTAAGGCTAATTTCCCAAACCTAGTGAGTCCCACAGCAGCTTTGCTGGATTTTTGGGGTTTATTTGTTTCTCCTGCTAAGAGTGAGACTCTTTTTCTCCCACTCTTAGACATGATTTGAGATATCCTTTCAAATGTGTTTTATGGGCTATGGGGTCTTTTACTCCATAGGGTTTCATGTGGTTTTTGGTTAGTGTGTTACACAGCACCATCAGTGCAGTAACACAGGGGTGTCATAGTGACCCCCAAACATAGACTCCATACCCTGGGACTGACTACTGTCTCCCAGGGCATGTAAAGTCCCCATTGACTTTACTAGTCTTAAATTGGGAACAGAACCAGTACAAACCATCATATTGTGGAAGTACTGGTAGGGGTAATTAGATTGCCCCAGGGTCTGTTTTTCGAGGGGGCACTGTGCAGTCCCCCCTTGTCGAGTTTCTGGCTGGTGGGAGTGGTTACCACGCGAAATATTCCACCAGAATATTTTCTGTGGGATCTTCCCATTCATTTTAAACGCACCACTTTTTGGTTCAATGTTAAAGATACCGCTGGGTTATTTATTTAATATTTATTCCCCGGTTGGGTCTTTTTGCCAGAATTCGGTTTTAAAATGGCGTTTGTGTTCGCCTCTGTAACTCCAACCCAAGTCGAGCCCTTTGTTCCACTTTTTGGCGGGCGTCTCCCCAGAAGCCTCCAAAAATGGTGCCACTCTGTCTGGGTCTACAGGATGTGTGGGAGGGGGGTTTAGGCACCCTGGACTGAGTTGCCTTGGCAACTCAAGTCACACTCTTGTGTGATTGGCCCAGTGGTGAGCCGCCCGGCTCACCACTTAGCATGTTTGAATGACAGCTAGGACTGATGAATGGGGGTTTTCTGCATAAAAGCAGGGCTTTGGGGACTGGAACTTCAGACGTCGCCACAGGACCAAAGAATCCGAAGAGGGAGAAGCTGAGCCGACCTGCAACGACGACACCACCGGTGGAGCCTTGCTGAACCGACTCACCACTTCTTCCAACGACAGAGGAGATCTTCATCCCGAAGAGTCTTCTTCCTTTGACTGGTGGGGGATAACCAGTTTGCCCGCCTTTTCGCCTTCCCGGATCATCTCGTGGCCGCCTTGCCTGTGCCAAGCACCCCGGCAACCGGGATACCACGTTTTACCACTATCGTGAATAAAAGGGTAGTACCTTTTAACCGGAGAACTCCGCGGCTGGTTTCTTCCCTGGCAGTGCAACGACCTTCTGCTTTCCTCCACGTCGAGATCTTCTCTTCCTCTGGACGACGCCGCGACTTGCACCCACTGCCAGGAACAACTGCCCCCGCTGGAGGATTCTCTCCACTTTCAAGGTACTGTGTCCGCCTGGCCTCCCTCGCAACTGTCTGTGTGGGGTGTCTTGTAAATCCTCATTTTACCACGTGGGTTGGCCCTGGCCTGGCAACTGAACTTTTCTGAGCTGAACTAATTCCTTTTTAAACTCGCTGCAAGACTTTTCAAGCCTTTTAAACTGTGATTTTGGGCGCATTGGTGTTCTACTCTCTCTAAGAGAGAGCCGGGCCCCTGAACTTGTTGCTCACAAGTAGACTTTGACTTTCCTGCCTTGCTGAGTGCTTCTAAAGTATTGTGTTGTGTGCTTTTCTAATTTCTGCCTTTTCCCTCCCTTTTTTGATAATTTATTGGAGTGCCATCTTTAGTTAAGCACTCACCTCTGTCTGAAAATAAGTGGTGTTAACTAAGACTTGTCTAATAAGGAATAAGGGATGTATATATATTAATAGTTACTGTGTTTTGAACTTGCTTACAATAATAGTGCTGGAGTGTTTCTAAGTGTGTCTTTAAATAAATTAATTATATACCTTGATACCAAAGCTCTGGCCAGTGTTTGCTTGTGCTACTGTATTTTGGTACCTATCTTGTATACTCTATATACTGTCTAACTCTTCTTGAGAGAGGTCTGGCTGCTCAGCCACAGCTACCAGGTAAATCTGCGTGGTACAGACTGCTACCAAGTGGGTTTACTGCCAACACCTGTAGTCTTAAGCCTTTTGCAGTGGTCCCAGAGGGAACTGCACAGGTTTCTGCCTAACAATATTCATGAGCATGTGAATCCATGCCAGACCCATGCTGGAGAACAATAGTTACAGGTATGTAACGTGTTCCATTTAGTGGACTGGAAAGGTTATGGCCCGAAAGAGAGATCATGGGAAAGTATGGATGATGTGCATGCCCCCAGATTGGTAAAACGGTTTCATCGTCTTCGACCCGAGAAGCCAAGCCTTGGGACAGGGCATTACGCGGAACTGTGGCGCTACTGTCAGGGTTTCCCAGTCTATTGTAAGTAAAGGAAGGGTCAGGAGATGCAATGCAGGCATGAGACACAGGAGGTGTGTTGCCTTTTCAGTCTGTGTTGGTAGTGTGAGCTTTCTGGGTTAGTCTTGTTCCTTAACTTATTTCCAGGAAGCTGGTGTCTTCCTTGTCCAAAATGGAGCTAGTGGTATGTCACACTGATGGGCTTGGAAATTGCTGTGATGCAGTTTAGAATCTTGCAAAAGATTCTGGACTGCCTTTCATTCAGACTACAGCCAGTGCAGGTCATAGCAACCAGAGCTCTTAAAATAAATTACTGAAGAGCCACAGAGAAACCAGGTGAAACCCGAGAACACTGAGAACCAGCAAGGAGAGATGGGCAGATCAGCAGGAAATTGAGATAAGTCTTGAGTCTGAATTTGAGAAAAGCAAAGAAAGACAATTGTCAGTCAAGAGACTTGTAAAGAGATCAGATGTTTAATGCTTAGCCTGAAAAGGTGGTGTTTATTATTAAAAGGAAGATCTACGTTTTCCATGTTAGCAGCAAGAAGTTATTTGCAGTTCAGACGTTGTTTTTAGAATTTAAGGAAGTTTCCTCTGTGCCAGTAACAAACACGTGTGTGTTAACAAGATAAATCTTTGCGCGAGATACCAGCGTTTACTATGCTAATATATGCGCGTGTTGTAAAGACACTGCAGTAAAAGTATTGCGTGGGTTAACAAAACTAACCAAAACGCAATGTGCAGACGCGTAGAAGGTAAACAAAAATGCTTGGGTTTTGGGTTGTGCATCGCAGCTCCTGTCTGCATGGTTCCGACTTAATTAGGCCTTTCGAGGAAAGGACCTAATAACATGCGCGTGCATCAGATCAAGAAGCAGTAAGTCAATGCCGAGGTGAAAGAACAACGCTGGAAATACTCAGTGAGGCAGTGACGCAGCAATCAACAGAACTCGTTTTCGTTTTTACCCATTAACCAGAGCATGCAAGTGAGGAAGTCAATTCATTTTTGACTGTGTAAATAATTATTTATTCTGAAGAGCAAGAATATTGTTCTGACAATCTTTGCAAAAGATGAAGACATTACAGTTTTTTCAAAAAATGAACTGCAAAGCAGTAGTATGACTAAAGCCTGAATAGCAAGACAGTAGATTGTTTGTTTGTTTTTTACCAGAGGCAATTAAAAGGAAGAGAGCAATCTTCATCATCAGCAGTAAATAGCATTTCGGCAATTTAGCAAACGCCACAGATGAACATGTTACTTACCAACTGGTAACGTTCTTTCGACTGGATGTTCCTCCAACGTATTCCACATCGTGGACATGTAATGTCAAAGATGTGGAATACATTGGAGAACATAATCCATTCGAAAGATGGGTTTATCCTTGGGAGATTACAATTTTACAACATAAAGCAGAAGAAATAATATTTTGTGTGTTCCTTTTTAGGTCAGTCCAGCTGTAGTTCTCAGAAGACAAGCCAGATAGTGAGGCCTCAAGCAAGACCTGTCTTTTGTTATTTTATCCACTTTCCCTTTCCCCTTGTTCTGCAATTTTAATTCAAGTATTGTTGGACGGGCAGGTCCAGGGGATCTGGAGGGCTAGCATCATCTACTCCTGCAGGAACAATGAGCTGGGACCTGACACCATTGAAGCAAGGAGAGATGGGATAAAGAGGGTTACAGGTACGGGAGAAGCTGGACCCAGAGTTGATTAATTTGTTGGTGGATCTGCAGCTGTGCTCCCGTTGAAGCATGGAGAGAGTGGATAGAGAGGTTTACAGGTAGGGCAGAAGGTGGATCAAGTCTTGAATATTTGTTGGTAGAACTGCAGCAGTGCTCCCGTTAAAGCATCTAAAGGGGATAGAGAGGGTTACAGGTAGGGGAGGAGGAGGACCGACTCTTGATTCATTCGTTAGTGGATACACAGCTTTGCTCCCATTGAAGCAAGTAGGAGGGGGATTAAGAGTGTTACAGGTAGGGGAGTTGACGGACCCAGTCGTGGTTATTTGTTGGTGGATCTGCAACTTTGATCCAATTGAAGCTATATCCTTGTGAATTTTACACGGTCTGACCTTCCTAATTGCACTGCTCAGTCCCTGGGTCTTCATCAGCGGTTCCCTCTCTTGAATACTGCTATATAGATTATTAGGAATAATTTGAATCGAAATTTGTAGCAAAATGGAAACATCTTTGCAATATTTCATTCTGCATTCATTCAGTCTGCTTTTTTCAACAACCGCAGTCAATTTTCAACGACTCAGCGGTTACCAGCTAGACCTTGGCCATTGTCACTTTTGTGTTTAATTCTTTCTGTTTTTTTATCTGCTATTTAGTATGCTTGAAATCAGAGACGGCTCCTGCATTCTGGGAGTCAAGAATGATCCACAGTGGGACAGAAAATTCCCACCCAGAGGAACGGTCACTGGAGAGGGGTCGAGGCAGGGGGCATCCATCATGCAGCCTCTGGTTCTGTCTACCTCAGCTAAGAGCCTTGTCTGTTACTCTAGTACTCCTAATCCACAGTTGTGCCCTAATACCCAGGTGTGGAAAGAAAAGGTTTTACCGGTTGGCGTGTTACTCCAGCGTTTGCATCGAAATGAATCCTTGGAAAAGTCAATGTGAGCAGTTAAGAGGAAAGGTGAAAACAAAAGCAGACTCTTTAAAACTGGTTTTATTCGTTTGATCAGGAACAAGTTCCAAATGTTACATTTATTCTAATTTCCTGGTAAAACCAAAACCACAAAAAACATTGTCCGACTGACAAAAGACAAAGTTTGCACTCGGTCGAGGCCACTGAGTAGACTAGACTCACGTCATGCTTAGACTCCAGGGGCAAATGGAGTATATCCACCTGGCTTCTGCAAATCAAGGCGCTTCTAGAAGGTGTTGGTTCTGGACACTGCATGCCCCAAGGCCCAATGATAAGCCTGTCGACTGGCTAAAGGTAGTCTACTTTCCAAGTCACCGAGATGTGGGTTTCAAGGTGCCAGCATGATATGTAGCCCGGGAGCGGACAGGATCGAGAGAGCCTATTTTGGAAGCCGCAATGTGATACAGCAGAACAGTATCTCTGACGGCCAACGATTTGGGTTCCAAGCAATGTTATGCTTTACCTTGTAGCACAGGGTTGGGGTGGCCCATGTCTGCAATATGTGCACAAAGTCGCAAACCTTGCTTGTGGAAAATTGTAACACAATGGCAAACAGTTGATCCAAGTTATCACCAGTCTAGTGGGATTTTCTAGAAATATATGCATCAGTTTCCAGTGATATTCAGGGGTAACGACTTTACCTTCCCTTGTTCAGACACGATGCACACATTTCATTTCTTAGTAGTAAAGCAATGAGGGAAACATTTTTTTCTAATGATTTTCATGTGTTTGTAGAACGTTTTGTTGGGAAGTGACAATCCATGGCCTGGCCCAAAGCTGTGAAAATGTTAGTCGGGTGCACAGGGTTAGTAGAAGTGCCTGCCCAGTCAGCCTTTCAGGACACATGCTGAAGGGCGGTGCACAATCTGTGGCTGCACGGGACCCACTCCATTGGATACTTGATAGCGTTTTCCAGACCATGCAGACGTGGAACTATGTGAGTCAGGGCAGGGCAGTCCAGAATCTTTTCATGCCTTGCTTCTTGAAAACGTGAGTGTGTTTTGTTTGGCTCTTTGCATCCTGTTAAAAATAAGGTACAAAAATGAGTCACTTTCCCTAGAAAACCTTACATTCCAGAAGTCTCTCTTCAAACACAGCCACATCTTCCCCAAAGGCCCTCTTGGAAGTCTGCTTCCATTCTTTGCAAGAAGAGTTTCTAAATCTCTAACACAGTAGACATGTTTTCTAAAGAGGCATTTTGAACAGCAAAGCATCAAGAACTGTTCAATGTAGCAGAGTTGTAGAGACAAGTCTGTGTGCAAAACAAAACAGATGTCTGGATTTACGCTGCATTTCTTTTGCACTCCGTTTAGACCTGCATGCTGCACAAGAAGCAGCCGCAGGAGAGTTGGGTGCTGCTCTTTACTGTATGAGAACGCAGGGTGAGAAATCCAGTGTGAGACAGGTGAGGAAGGAATGTCCCGAGATGCCCAGAGCTGTAAAGGGGTGTACACAGTCATGTTGGGTAGGGGGAGCTGACAGGAGACTGAGATACTATGTGAAGAACAGGGAGGCAGAGAGAACACATAGGTCTGAGATAATTGGGGTAAAAAAGGGAGGTGCAGAGCTGACAGGGAACTGATGGAACTACAGACGAACAGGGAGGCAAGAGCTGAGAGGAGTCTGAGAAACTCTGAGCACATCAGGGAGATGCAAAGTTGCCAAGCGGTGCAGACAGCCATTTATGGGTGAGCTGATAGCGTCTGAAATACCCAAAGAACAGGCACAGAGTTGATAGAGGTCTGAGATACCGAAGGTAGAACAAGGAAGTGAGAAACCATGAGTAGAAAAGGGTGGTGCAGAGCTGACAGGGATCTGCTATACCTACAGAAAAAAGAGGAGGTTGAGAGTCTGAGATAACCATAGTATATAAGTGAGATACAAAGCTGTCAAGGATTGCAGAGTGCAGAGGTGATAGCAGTCCGAGATACCCAGAGTAGATTAGGGAGATGCACGGCACACATGGGCCTTATATAGCTAAGGAAGAGGAAGTTAAGAGTCTGAGATACCCAGAGTAGAAGAGGGATGTGCACAGCACACAGGGGTCTTATATAGTTAGGCTAGAATAGCAGGTTGCATAGTTACCATGGGTTGAGCTACCCGGTATCCAATAGAGAGGGCTGAGATACCCAAAGAAGAAGAGGGATGTGCACAGCACACAGGGGTCTTATATAGCTAGTGAAGAGAAGGTTAAGCATCTGAGATGCTAAGAGTAGAAGAGGGAGGTGCACAGCACACAGGGGTCTTATATAGCTAGTGAAGACAAGGTTAAGCATCTGAGATGCCCAGAGTAGAAGAGGGAGGTGCACAGCACACAGGGGTCTTATATAGCTAGTGAAGAGAAGGTTAAGCATCTGAGATGCCCAGAGTAGAAGAGGGAGGTGCACAGCACACAGGGGTCTTATATAGCTTGGGGAGAGAAGGTTAAGCATCTGAGATGCCCAGAGTAGAAGAGGGAGGAGCACAGCACACAGGGGTCTTATATAGCTAGAGAAGAGGAGGTTAAGAATCTGAGATGCCCAGAGTAGAAGAGGGAGGTGCACAGCACACAGTGGTTGTATATAGCTAGTGAAGAGGTGGTTAAGAATCTGAGATGCCCAGAGTAGAAGAGGGATGTGCACAGCTCACAATGGTCTTATATAGCTAGGGGAGAGGAGGTTAAGAATCTGAGATGCCCAGAGTAGAAGAGGGAGGTGCACAGCACACAGTGGTCTTATATAGCTAGGGGAGAGAAGGTTAAGAATCTGAGATGCCCAGAGTAGAAGAGGGATGTGCACAGCACACAGGGGTCTTATATAGCTAAGCAAGAGGAGGTTAGGTATCTGAGATGCCCAGAGTAGAAGAGGGATGTGCACAGCACACAGGGGTCTTATATAGCTAGGGAAGAGGAGGTTAAGAATCTGAGATGCCCAGAGTAGAAGAGGGATGTGCACAGCACACACTGGTCTTATATAGCTAGGCAAGAGGAGGTTAGGTATCTGAGATGCCCAGAGTAGAAGAGGGATGTGCACAGCACACAGTGGTCTTATATAGCTAGGGAAGAGGAGGTTAAGAATCTGAGATGCCCAGAGTAGAAGAGGGATGTGCACAGCACACAGTGGTCTTATATAGCTAGGGAAGAGGAGGTTAAGAATCTGAGATGCTCAGAGTAGAAGAGGGAGGAGCACAGCACACAGGGGACTTATATAGCTAGATAGCTAGTGAAGAGGAGGTTAAGAATCTGGGATGCCCAGAGTAGAAGAGGGATGTGCACAGCACATCGTGGTCTTATATAGCTAGGGGAGAGAAGGTTAGGAATCTGAGATGCCCAAGGTATAAGAGGGATGTGCACAGCACACAGTGGTCTTATATAGTTAGTGAAGAGAAGGTTAAGAATTTGAGATGCCCAGAGTAGAAGAGGAAGGAGCACAGCACACAGGGTCTTATATAGCTAGTGAAGAGGAGGTTAAGAATCTGAGATGCCCAGAGTAGAAGAGGGATGTGCACAGCACACAGTGGTCTTATATAGCTAGGGGAGAGAAGGTTAAGCATCTGAGATGCTCAGAGTAGAAGAGGGAGGTACACAGCACACAGTGGTCTTATATAGCTAGGGAAGAGGAGGTTAAGAATCTGAGATGCTCAGAGTAGAAGAGGGAGGAGCACAGCACACAGGGGACTTATATAGCTAGATAGCTAGTGAAGAGGAGGTTAAGAATCTGGGATGCCCAGAGTAGAAGAGGGATGTGCACAGCACATCGTGGTCTTATATAGCTAGGGGAGAGAAGGTTAGGAATCTGAGATGCCCAAGGTATAAGAGGGATGTGCACAGCACACAGTGGTCTTATATAGTTAGTGAAGAGAAGGTTAAGAATTTGAGATGCCCAGAGTAGAAGAGGAAGGAGCACAGCACACAGGGTCTTATATAGCTAGTGAAGAGGAGGTTAAGAATCTGAGATGCCCAGAGTAGAAGAGGGATGTGCACAGCACACAGTGGTCTTATATAGCTAGGGGAGAGAAGCATCTGAGATGCTCAGAGTAGAAGAGGGAGGTACACAGCACACAGGGATCTTATATAGCTAGTGAAGAGGAGGTTAAGAATCTGAGATGCCCAGAGTAGAAGAGGGAGGTGCACAGCTCACAGGGGTCTTATATAGCTAGTGAAGAGAAGGTTAAGCATCTGATATGCCCAGAGTAGAAGAGGGATGTGCACAGCACACAGTGGTCTTATATAGCTAGTGAAGAGAAGGTTAAGAATCTGAGATGCCCAGAGTAGAAGAGTGATGTGCACAGCACACAGGGGTCTTAAATAGCTAGTGAAGAGAAGGTTCTAGGGTAGGATAGCAGGTTGCATAGTTACCAGGGGTCTGAGCTACCCGGTATCCAATAGAGAGGGCCGAGATACCCAAAGAAGAAGAGGGAGGTGCACAGCACAAAGGGGTCTTATATAGCTAGTGAAGAGGAGGTTAAGAATCTGAGATGCACAGAGTAGAAGAGGGAGGAGCACAGCACACAGGGGTCTTACATAGCTAGGGTAGAATAGCAGGTTACAGAGTTAACATGGGTCTGAGCTACCCAGAATCCAATCGAGAGAGCTGAGATAGCCAAAGTAGAAGAGGGATGTGCACAGCACACATGGGTCTTATATAGCTAGGGTAGGATAGCAGGTTGCATAGTTACCAGGGGTCTGAGCTACCCGGTATCCAATAGAGAGGGCCGAGATACCCAAAGAAGAAGAGGGAGGTGCACAGCACACAGGGGTCTTATATAGCTAGGGTAGAATAGCAGGTTACAGAGTTAACATGGGTGTGAGCTACCCAGAATCCAATCGAGAGAGCTGAGATAGCCAAAGTAGAAGAGGGATGTGCACAGCACACATGGGTCTTATATAGCTAGGGTAGAATCGCAGGTTGCAGCGTTAACATGGGTCTGAGCTACCCAGAATCCAATCGAGAGAGCTGAGATACCCAAAGTAGAAGAGGGATGTGCACAGCACACATGGGTCTTATATAGCTAGGGTAGAATAGCAGGTTGCAGAGTTAACATGGGTCTGAGCTACCCAGAATCCAACCGAGAGGGCTAAGATACCCAGAGTAGAAGAGGGAGGTGCACAGCACACAGGGGTCTTATATAGCTAGGGTAGAATAGCAGGGTGGTAATATAGGTAGAATAATAACACCAGGTAGAATAGCAGGGTAGAATAGCAGGGGGCAGGGTGAGTTAACATGGGGCCGTGATACCCAAAGTAGAAGAGGGAGGTGCAGAACATAGGGGTCAGAGATACAAAAAGGTGCGACGAAGACTGGAGTCTTAGATACCCTAGGGTAGAACAGGGGGCATAGACATGACAATGGACTGATATTCGCAGACAAGAAAAGGGAGGCATAGAGCAGATGGGGGTCTGAGATAACTAGGGTAGCCCAGGGAAGAGGAAAGAAGAAAGAGGTCTGAGATACCCTGGGTGGAGCAGGGAGGCATGGAGCATACAGGGGTCTGGGATACACAGGGTGGAGCAGTGAAGCATGGAGTATATAGGGGTCTGGGATACTTACAAGTCTTTCATCCTTACGAGGTAGCAGCAACGAGGCCCACTTTCTGGGCAGCTTCTTTCTTGGCTTGATGAGCTTGCAACACGGCAACAGCCTCCTCCACCTGCAACAGAATCGAAACAGAGTGAGATGCAAGAGGCCATGCTGAGGGATGAGAGGATATTCCCAGGGAGGATGGGTCCCACTCGGAAGAGGGTGATGCTCCATGAGCAGGAAAAGTGTGATGAGTGAAGAGGATGCGATTCACCAATGGTCTGGAGTGCTCCATCCACTTGTACCTTTTAGCGGCCTGCACCTAGGTGTAAGGGTCAGGTTGAGGTATGGTGTTGTTCCCATCTTCCTCCTCCACCTGAAACTTTACTCTATTCTCACCTGGAATGGAGCCCATGCCCCCTCTGCCAGCCTCCCGACCTTGCCTTCTTCTAGTCCTCACACTTTGGAAAGAAGGATTGGCTAGGCAGAATTCCTCCTCCCCATACTCCCGACCCAGCCTTCTGACAGTCCTAACAATTTGAAAGAAGGAACAGCCAATTCCTTTGCTTTTTCCCCCACTTCCCCCTGCAGGCAGGCCTCACCTTGGAGCGAAGGGATTCCGGAGACTCAAGCATGTGCAGTAGTTCTGAGTTATCGATCTCCAGCAGCATTCCGGTGATCTTCCCAGCAAGGCTGGGATGCATAGCTTGGATAAGAGGGAACAATCGTTCACCTAAGAGAAGAAAAAAGTATTAAGGAGACGCCACCAGTGTTACGGTGAGGCATGTAGCTTTATTCCATCTTTGCAGATACAGCATAGCAGCAGCCCAGGCCACCCAGCCTCCTCCTACTCCTCCAGCATTCTCCAACTCACCACCATTTCAAACCGAAACACTCCACCTCCACACTCTAATTACATTGTGGAATCTCCAACGAAGGATTCCCCGGCCACAACAAACTATGCACATTTTTAACATCTACAAATGTAACACAAAGCATAGGTTAATAGAGGCCATCAACAGCAGAAGGCCACGAAAACAAGGTTATCAGCCTGTCTCAGCATATCCACAGCAGGCTGAATTAGGTGGTCTGCAGACATCAGGGGGGTCAGGAGGGGGCGTAAGTAGAGGGTCTGCAGACATCAGGGTGGTCAGGAGAGGGCTGGTGCCTAGCACCACTGATCTTGGAGGAGAGTGAGCAGAGGCACAGTGGAGGTCACGGCAACCGCAGCAGTGGGCTTAGGTAGATGGTCTGCAGATCTCACGGTGGCCAGGAGAGGGCTGGTGGCTATCACCATTGATCTTGGAGGAGAGTGAGCAGAGGCACAGTGGCGGTCTCGCCAACCGCAGTAGTATGCTTAAGTAGATAGTCTGCGGACATCAGGGTGGTCAGGAGAGGGCTGGTGGCTATCACCACCGATCTTGGAGGAAAGTGAGCAGAGGCACAGTGGAGGTCTCGCCAACCGCATCAGTGGGCTTAGGTAGATGGTCTGCAGACATCAGGGTGGTCAGGAGAGGGCTGGTGTCTATCACCAGAGATTTTGGTCGGGAGTGAGCAGAGGAACAGTGGCAGTCTCGCCAACCGCAGCACTATGCTAAACCTGGTGAGGGTCAATGAGCTTGTTACAAGTGAGCTCATTGGCCCTCGCTGGGTCCTTACCTCGCTGACAAGGCACCATTCGCCACTGCGTCCGCTGGTGATTGGCCGCCATGGAACGAGCGAAGGGACTATGTGTAGTCTCTTCTCCCTTTCCATAGTGGCCATTTTATTTATTTATTTATAGTGCACACCACACCCGAGGTATCTGGGCGCATTACAAGAATATGCAATAACATAGTGACATAATTGCATACAAGTACAAGTATTTTATTTGTTTACTTTTTAAAGAACTATTTTCAATGGCAGCCATGGAAAGGAAGAAGAGACAGTTTTCCGTTCCTTGGCAGCCAGTTATTTTCTTCTTTTTTCAGTTGCGAAACGCCCGAGTGTCTCGCAATTGAAAGAAATTACTCTTAGTACCCCAGTCTTATGGGCAATAAGCCCCTCGCTCAGACCCGTACCTATGGGCCCGGGGTATTACCTGAAGCAGTAATGCCCCCCTTTCTCAGGGTTTATTGCTTAAGTAGAGGGTCTGCAGACATTATGGTGGTCAGGAGAGGGCTGGTGACCAGAGCACTTGGAGGAGAGTGAGCAGAGGCGCAGTGGAGGTCTCGACCAACCTCAGCAGTAGGCGTAGGTAGATGGTCTGCAGACATCAGGGGGTTAGGAGAGGGCTGGTTCAGGGTGGTCTGGAGAGGGCTAGTTGCTATCACCAGAGAGCTTGAAGGAGAGTGAGCAGAAGCACAGTGGAGGTCTCCCAAAACATAGCAAAGGCAAGGAGTGGCAAGCAGAAGCCTCCGCAGAGAAGTAGGTAGCTACAGTCAGATGAAAGAGCTCATAAGATAGGATGGGAGGGCTCAGCTAGTACAGGAGAAGTTTCAGCCTCTAGGAAGAGGGTGTGGCTCAGGAAGGATGGGCAAATGCTTCCATGAGGAATGCAAACAGAGAGGAAGCGTACCACTGTAGGCACATACCCCAAACTGCTGACGGTAGTGCTGACAGGCGGGTGTCACAATGGGTGAACCACAAGAGAAAGGGGACTCCCCACAAGCAGAAGGACCTGAAGAAAACAACATCAGGCCCTCAAAATAGAATCTCCTTATTTTATTTTTAGTTGGTTTAAAGGGTGCTCTCTATCATTTGTCCTTGGCTACAAAAAACAGTTGGTGGGCCAAGACCAAGGACATTTTGCAAAGCCCAACCAGTGGGGAGAGGTTAAACCATTGGCTTCCACAGTCCATGGGGGTTTCCCAGGATTGTGGGGTCCTATGCACAGGAGTGGGTGCCCCATTGTAGGGCCAAAGCCTTCAGGCAAACCGTTAGCTACTGTCTTGTGTCCCGAGAACACCAACCCGATGCCTTAGAAAAGATACCTGTGAATACCCTAAGGTCATCTGCCTTGAGAAAGACAGGGCCCAGCTTGACAGTGGTCGATAGGACACTGTTGCAGCCAGGGGGATAGTCTCCAGCTCCACTGGTGAACACTAGACTAGCTAAGGGCCCTCGCCAGTGACTTCCTATAGTGTTCATAGACAGCCAGATTAAAGAGAAGACAGCCCACATTGCTGTTACTAGCCAGGATAATGTTTCTGCAAGTGTTGCTTGGATTTACCTGGTCGGTCAGGGGGTGGTGGATGCTGAGCAAGACCTCATCGGGTATGTGGTCACCAGTTACAGTTCCAGAAGGGCAGCCTTGCTCAAGAGTAAGATCCTGGAGTTTACGAGCCATCCAAAATCTGCAAGTAGAAGCAAGTCCCGGCTCTTTTTGACAAGTCCTGCAGTCTTTCCTGATTCAGAACAGGAAGCGGGTGGGCCTACAGGGCTTGGGATCTCCACCTTTAGGGACTGTCCTGAGGTGCATGGTTTACTTTCTCCAGGGCATTACTATGTCTGAAAAGGGGCAGAGAGAGGGTGCTCCTTTCCTGTGGCCTGCACGACTAAAAGAGAAATCCCGGAGGAACACAAGATCCATTGGGAAGATGAGCCCATGGAACCTGCATTCTGCAAGAGGCTGGTGGCACCTAAAAGCTGAAAGACCCATTCGCACTGCAGTCGGCCCAAATAGTGCCCTTGGCATGTCACATTGTACTCTTAGCACCCTGCTGCTCTCCTAAGAGTGCATTCTCACAGTGATCTGCCACACTTACGTGTAGGAAAATCAGGCATTGAAAGGAGTAGCCCCGCTAATGGATCGATCTTCCTGAATCCTAAACATGGGGTCTAAGAAGGTCTTTCTGACAACTTGGCTTTGGGATGCTATTTACACCTGGAGTAATACAAGGGAAGTACATCCTGGATTACAAACGTCATGAAAATAGATGGAAGCAGTGAATTCAATGCTGCTTTGCTGGTGTCAGGGCCACTGTATGTCACCAATACGCTGTCTGTGGAGGTCACATGGGTCTGATGAATGACGCACGTAAGGCCCCCCAGACCCCACCCCCCGATTTAAAATGTGACAGATATGGGGTAACGAATAAAAGAAGGCAAAAAGAAAAATAGCAAAATGTCTGCAGGAAAGCAGCCATGGTTTGGTTTTGGAGACCACTATTGGTCAGTAGAGAACTATTTGTGCAACTTAATCATGAGAGTCAACATGATCCTTACCAAAAGACATCCTAACACGCCCGAGTTTAATGTAAATGTTGTATGTGCCAGCATGTTCAAAACACTAACTCCCTGACTGCATGAGGGTTGCCCGCTGAAAGATATTCAGAGGCGCCGTACAACTTAATTCTGTAAAACAAGGGCATTACTGGGGAATTCCTTTATGCCCGATGGACGACCGAGGTCGCCGTTGAATGCTCAATGGCACTAATGATGAGTTGGAAGACAATGGATTGGGAGACAGGCGGGCAGTGTAGTCTTGACCTCTTTTCTAATGCCTTATCAAACTCACTAGTTTGCTTGTCTAGTGTTTTCTGTTTCTTGAATGAGAAACAGATATGTAACGGAAACGTAGGGGAAATTGGCAGTAGCAAGGGGTGGGATGAACAACCTGGTGCCAATGTTGACACAGGGGTTCTACTTTAGAGAGAAATGTTTGTGCCCATTTGTTCAAGAGGGTCAGATGTTGCAAGCATAGCTGCCTCTGAACTTTTTTAATACTGTATTCTTGGGAGATTTGCAATGTGCCACTTGCATAAATTATACTTCAGAGTGAACTACTCTAGGACGGATACAATGGAGAGAAAGAAACATCCCTTCTAAAGGACACGCTGCATGGAAGCGTGAACCTTAGCTCACCCAAGAGGCATACAGCAGACACGAGCTGTAGGCACAAGGCACACAATAGCTCCACTTGATGACAACGCATCCTCAGGACGGATGGAGGCCATTCATATGCAGGAGCGTATTCCATTCTTAACGTTTCAATTTAATGCCAGGTTGCTTGTTGAACAGAGAAAGATTCAAGTGCACATCCCTGCATATCCAAGGGCAGGCGGAATCCTGCCTTAGTGCAAGTTCTTCTATATTTGTTTAAACCAGACACTGATTGTGTGTTGTCTTGTCATCTGTATATTGTTTGTTTTATTTGCTTATATAGCGCACCGGACCCGAAGGTATCTGGGAGCTCTTCATAGGGTACAAGGTTACAGTAGTGTATGCAATACAAGAAACAATAACATATACAGTAGTGGGTAAAAATTATAACATTTACATATATATATATATATATATATACATGGTAATGAGAATTAACAAGATGTACAAGAGCAGGTTCATAGTAAAGCATAGGGTAGGAATTCAACTGGCCACGTGGCCGGTGAAAGTAACAAACCTGGGCTATGGGCATGGTCAGGAGGGTTGCTGAGTCTGGAAATCACGATAGAGCATGGAGGTTATTAAGTTAGATTGTGAGAGTAGCCAAGATTTTCTTTTTTTCCGAAATGAGCGGAACACAGGGTTGGTTCTTAGTGCAGGTGGGAGCTTGTTCCAAGTCTTGGCCGCTAACACTGGGAAGCTATAGCCTCCATCTTTGCTACGTTTGAATGTCGGAATGTTTAGACAATGGGTGTAGTTTGTTCTAGTAGGCCTGGAAGACTCCTTCCTAGAGAATTTATTCAACAAGTACTTGGGTGCTGAGTCGTTGATGCACTTATGAGTGATCATGAGAGTTCTGAAGGTGATCCTATCGTAGATAGGGAGCCAGTTGGAATTTTGTCTAATTTGTGTAATGTGGTTGGAGCGAGGGATGTTGAGGGCAGCTCTAAGGGCATTATTTTGCAATACTTGTAGCTTGTGCAGATTCCTTTGACCGGTGCCCAAGTAGAGAGTATTACAATAGTCCAATTTGGACAGTATAAGGGCTCTTGTAAGAGTGAGACAGCTGTTGGTATTCAAGAATGGTCGGCAAGCATTATCAATTTTGATGTATATGCTGTAGAGGAAGCAGTGGCATTAATTTGTCTCTGACTGGTTAAGGCAGAGTCTAGATAAAAACCTACGGTTTTTGCTACCTTATATATGTTGTGGTCATCTGTGTATGTTATGTTGACTTTATATAGCGCCTTATGTACCATTGGTATGGTCTGAAGGCGCTGGTAGGTTGAACACCCTCGGGAACCGAAGTTCGGATCAGTAGAGAGAGTCAAAGGTGCGTGTGAGCACCGGATATGTGTGCAGCAGGTGCGGTATTCGTGTAATAGCTGCTTCTTAGCAGTAGGTGTGGTGGTTGAGAGATCAGGAGTATGTGTTCGTTCTGGCAGGATTTATCCAGGCCGATTGTGGCTGCGTTAGGCCTGAGGGGAACGCCTGGCTGGGGGGTGTGAAACCAGCAGTGTTTACTTAGAATGATGGGGAGTGTGCGGAAGATGTTGGTATGAGAACATTTATACCGAATGGTGTCATAGTATCTCTGTGTTCTAGTTGAGTGGTGGTGTAAAGAAGAGAGTAAGCGTGGTGTTGAGATATGATGGGTTATATGCTCTTTCAAACGTTCTCTGCAATCCAAGCCATACTATATGTGTGACGCAATTCTATGCGCTCCAGTCCGTTCCATGCGCTCCAGTCCGTTCCATGCGCTCCAGTCTGCTCCACACACTCCGGTCCGCTCGACGCACCCACGCATTCCTGTCCGCCCCACGCACTCCTGTCCGCCCCACACACTCAAATCTGCTCTATTTACTCCGATCTGTTCATTCTAAGTTGTTTTATGCACTCCATCCACATATTTCAACTGTACCATTCGGTGAAATCTAAGTTGTTATATACATACCATCCACATATTTCACCCGTACCATCTTCATACTTCATCCTTTCCATTCATCTGTTTCACATGTTTCATCCACGTACGGCGCCCGATCCATCCATGTACGTCACCCGATCCATCCACGTACGTCACCCGATCCATCCATATATGAGGTCCATTCTATTCACATATATCACTCGTTCTATCCATATGCGACACCTGATCCATCTACATACTTCACTCGTTCCGTCTGCTCTACGCATTCAGCAGCTCTACGTACTCATCCGTTCTACGCACTCATCCACACTGCATGCATTCTGCACTCACCCGTTCTACGTACTCATTTGTTCTACGCGACTCATCGGCTCTAGGCACTTGTCCACTCTAGGCACTCGTCCACTTTATGCCCTCACACATTCGTCTGTTTTACTGACTCGACCCGCTCTACGCACTCATCCGCTCTACGCACCACTCTTTTCATATGTACTCATTCGCTCATATGCACTCATATACACTTGTTGGCTCTACCCACTAGTCTGTTCAATGCAATCATCCACTCTACACATTCTTTTGCTCTGCTCATCCATCCCGCTCTGCTCATCCATCCGGCGCACTCATCTGCTCTGCATGCATTCCGCACTCATCCGTTCTACATACTTATCCGTTCTACGCAACTCATCCGCTCTAGGCATTTGTCTGCTTTATGCCCTTGTATGCTCTATACATTCACCTGCTCTATGCATCCACCCACTCTATGCGATTACCCGCACTCACCAGCTCCCCGCACCCATCCGCTCTGTGCACTCGTTCTTTCTACGCATTCAACTGCTATATGCACTCATCAGCCCTATAAAGCCGTTCGCTCATCCGCAGTATTCCGTTCTATATAATCATCCGTTCTATACGCTCATCCACTCTAGGCCCTCAGCCACTCTAGGCCCTCACCCGCTCTAGGCCCTCACCCGCTCTAGGCCCTCACCCGCTCTAGGCCCTCACCCGCTCTAGGCCCTCACCCGCTCTAGGCCCTCACCCGCTCTAGACCCTCACCCGCTCTAGACCCTCACCCGCTCTAGACCCTCACCCGCTCTAGACCCTCACCCGCTCTAGACCCTCACCCGCTCTAGACCCTCATCCGCTCTATACATTTGTCAGATCTGCACATTCATCTGCTCCAGCGATCTACACACTCTCCGGCCTTCCGCACTCAGCCGCTATTCATACTCATCTGCTGTACATACTCATCCGCTCTACACACTCATCCGGTTTACGTTCACCCGTTCTGCACGTTCATCTGTTCTAGGCACTCCTGCGTTCTACAGCCTTCTCTGTATTTGCGCACTCATCCGTTCTCCATGCTCGTCCACTCTGCACACCCAACTGCTCTGCACACCCAACCGCTCTACATACCCAACCGCTCGACATATTCATCCATTCTATACAGTCATCCGATCTAAATACTCATCTGTTCAACGCGTTCTTCCACTCAGCGCATTCATTTGTTCCACACGATTCATCCAATCTATTTCATCCACGCCATTCACTTTGTTCATTCGTCATACGTTATATCCATTTTATTAGTTTAGAGCGCGTTGCTGTTTCCGTAAGATTTATTCTTATTATCTACTTCACTGCTTTGATCTACTTTTCTCGTTTAATTCTGTTTGTCTTTTTAGTTTATATTAGGGGTTATTAGCTGTTGATTTCTCGCATCAGGTAGTTTGTTGGATTGGTGTCATTGAGATGCTGTTAGTCTGTTTGGGTTAGTTTGCATACGGGTTGGTTTTAGGGGAAGAGCCAGGTTTTCAGTAGTTTGCGGAAAGACATTAAATCCTCAGTTAGGCGGATGTGGGGAGTGAGGGTGTTCCACAGCGTGGGGGCCAAGGCTGAGAATGATGATCTGCCTAACCTGACTGAGTTTGTCTTAGGTATGACTAGGAGGCCGGCTGAGCTTGATCTTAGGGTGCGTGGAAGGTGATAGGGTTTTAGCTTGTCTTGAAGATATTGAGGTCCGGTTTTATGCAATGCTCGATGGGAGATGCATAAGGTTTTGAAAGTCACCCTTCGGGCTAATGGAAGCCAGTGCAGCATCTTAAGGGCTGGGGAGATGTGGTCTCTTGAGCCGAGCGCAAGTAGCAGTTTGGCTGCAGCCTTTTGTGCCCTTTGGAGTTTATTCAGTTGGTACGCATGGACTCCGAGGTATAGGGTGTTTGCGTAGTCAAGTCTTCATATTACGATTGATTGGACCGCAGAGAGTCTGTTGGGGAAGGAGAGATATGGAAAGATGTGCCTAAGGGTTTTAAGGTGGTACTGGCAGGACTTTGAGACGTTGTTGACTTGGCGCGAGAGTGTTAGCTCGGAGTCAAGGGTGCATCCAAGATTTTTCACTTAGTTGGAGGGGGTCGGTGAGTTACCCATGGCGGATGGCCAGGGTAGAGGGTGCGGAAGAAGTTCGGAGTTGCCACATACCATGATTTCCGTTTTGGAGGGGTTTAGCAAGAGGTCGCTTTGTCTCATCCAGAGCTCTATGTCAAGGAGGCAGGAGGCCAGGTCAGGAGTTGGGATTTGAGTTCAGGAGTTTTAGAATTAGCTTAGTGTCGTCGGCGTAGTTGTAACACATGATGTTGTGTGAACGAATTATTGGTGGGAGGGTGATCAAGTAGAGATTGAACAGGAGGGCAGATAGGCATGCTCCTTGTGGGACTCCCGTGTCGACTGGTCGGGCTTGGGAGGAATAGGTGGAGAGTATCTTTATTTGGTACCTATCTTTGAGGAATTAAGCTATCCATTTAAGAGCGGTTCCACGAATTCCTAGGGAGTGGAGGCGGTCCAGGAGGATTGAGTGATTGTGTCGAAGGCTGCGGATAGGTCAAGAAGGAATAATGCGTGCATCCCGCAGAGTCTGCTGTCATTTTAAGGTCATCCCAGATTGAGGTTAGGGTGGTTTCAGTTCTGTGACGGGCTCTGAAGCCCGATTGTGCGGGGTCTAGGAGATTGTTGGCTTCGACAAAGGCATTTAGTTGGGAGTAGGCGGTCCGGTCAATGAGTTTGGCAAGGAACCTGGTGTTTGAGATGGGACAGTAGTTTTTGGGCTCAAGGGGTCGATGGAAGGTTTTTTTATTAGAGGTTTGACATAAACCGTTTTGAATGCGTCGGGAAAGATACCAGAGGAAAGGGAGTCATTTATGATGGATCTGGCGTGTTCTCCTGCGCAGGAGGCGGCGAACATTTCTTTGAGGGTTGTGGCCGGGCAAGGGTCCAGCAGAGAGCCAGATGGTTTGCGGGCAGATAGAAGTTTGAGAAATTGGTCTGGTGATGTTGGACTAAAGGATTCGAACGTTGGTCGTTGGTTGTGTAGTGGTCGCAGGCGGAGGGTTGGCCAGTATGGGCGGGGGGTATTGCCTGGTGGATGTAAGAAAGCCAGTTTGGTGGCTAGAGCATTTGTTCTTTCGAGAGCTGTGGTGTAAAAGTGGAGAGAGAGTGAGTCACACAGAGATTGTGAGGGGGTCGGGACGGTCGTGGTGCATGCCGGTTTGGTGAATTCGGAGATGATTTTGTGAATTTCTTTGCTGGGGTTTTTGCAGTTTAGGATTCGGGAGTTGTAGTGGGCTTTTTTTGCTTTTCGGATTTCGGCCTTGTACTGATGAAGGTGTCGGGCCAAGGTGGCCCTGCTCTCCTGGGTTTTGTCTTTCTGCCATTTGCGTTCTAGGTATTTATATAGCTGTTTAGTGGTCTTCAACTCAGGAGTGAACCATCTGGGGAACAGGCCACAGCGGGTTGATGGTTTGCAAGAGGGTGTGAGCTGCATTAGTGATGCATTGAGCCATGAGTCAAAGGCGTCGGGTGTTAGTTTATTGAGTTGGCAGGTAGGTGGTGGAGACTGGAGGAGTGCGTCGGCTAGGTCTGGAACGATTATTAGTTTTTTCCAGAGTACGGGAAGGGGGTCGGGTGAACGAATGGCAAAAGAAACAATGAAGTGATCGGACCAGATGATAGGGGTTGGGGGGTTTAAATGAATCCGGTTGTGGGAGCTAAAGATGGCATGAAGAGTGTGTCCTTTATAGTGAGTCAGGCCGTTTAAGTGGGGTTGGAGGTTAGTTGCGTCTAGGCCGTCAACCAGAGAGTGTTTCATAGGATTGGTGGGGATGTCGAGCCATATGTTGAAGTCTCCAAGAAGGGTGAGGTTGGGATGGTTTAGTTGTAGGGTGGCAATAGAGTCGCAGAAGTTGTTTGAGAATTGTCTATCGTAGCCAGGGGGTATGTAGATTATTAGGAAGCTGTGTGAGAATGATGGGGAGAGGGATAGTTTAACGAGGAGTGATTCGCAGGAAGGAATGGAAGGTTGGTTGTCGATGATTGAGGCGTGGAAGTGAGAATTGAAGACAAATGCTACTCCCCCACCTCTAGAGGGACGGTTCACTGGGATGAGAGAGTAGTCAGGAGGGAAGGCTTCATTGGCGATTGGGGCGAAGTCATCAGAGAACCAAGTTTCGGTGATGAAAACCAGGTCTGGTTTGTCAGAGGCGAGGAGGTCAAAGATGCAGTGTCTGTTTTTTGCTACGGATCGGGCATTAAATAGGATGCAGTTCACGTCGGCAGGCGAGGTTGGTGTAGGAGCTGGAGCGGAAGGGGGTGGGGGCGGAGAAGGTGGAATCTGGAGAGGGGTAGGGGGGTTGATGCTCGGCAGGAATAGTGGGAAAGCAGAAAGGTTGGCGGGTTTCGGGCGTCGGTGGCAGCGTGTGTTAGGATGATTGGGTTTGGCTCGGGGGATTTGAAGGTGGGGTGTGGGCGGTTAGGAGTTTCAGTTGCAGTTGATGAGAAATCGAGGGATAGGGGTTTCAGGAAGGGTGAAGCGAGGGGGGAAGTAGGTGATTGGGGGAAAGAGGTGGTGGGTCGAGACAGGGGAGGCGGAGAGTGCTGAGAGATTGAGGGGGACCAGGTACGTTTCCTCTTTAGTGTCTTTGTTGGGATTGGAGTGTGAGAGAGGGTAAGGGCGTCAGAGGGGGAGAGGGACGAGGCTTTGGTTCTTGCTAGGGGTGCAGTTTTTAGGGAGGGGAAAGAGTGCGGTTGGCGGGGGTTTGTGGGAAAGGCGGGGTGTGGATGATTGCAGGGCGGGGTGTGCCCAGTAGGGTAGTGAGGGGAGCGGGCATGATCAACGTGGGCTGGTCGGTGGTGAGATTCGGGGGAGCAGTGCTCTTAGGGTGGTTGGCTCGCCATCGTGCCCCTCTGGCTTGGTGCTTGGAGAGGGGAAGAGTATGGAATGTGAAGGATGGTGGGAAGATTTGGGAAGGGGAGGATGGGAGGGAAGGCAGACCGGGGAGTGGGGGCGGTCCACGGTGGTCGTTTCCGGCAAACCCTAGTGGAGTGGGTGCACTCATGATTAGTACGAGCAATCGGGTGTGGTTTCAAGTGCAACTTACAGTTTATTGGACTTTATAAATTCGGTTATATCACTGGGTGAGATTAGTCTTGGTTCCAGGGTTCCACTAAGCCGGGTGATATTATTCACTTATTCTAGGTTTTAGTGTACTACTTTTACTAGGTTGCAGATATTAGGCCATTTTGAGGTGTAGCTAGACCTTAGGATATGCTGTTTGGGCGGCTTGTTTAGTTGCAGCTAGAGCACAGCTACGCTGTTGGGTAAGCTTTCTTCTAGTAAGCAGGGATAGAGGAAAGCTATTTAGGGAGAAATTGAATGTAGCAACACCCCAGGTATGGTTTTTGTTGGACTTTTAGGTGCAGTTTAGGAGGGCTTTCTAATTGTAATTCTAAATTCAGTGGGGGCACGCTATTAGGCACACTTCTAGATTCAAGCAAGGGGTGCTATTAGGCTCACTTCTAAATTTGCGTTTTGTACAGATAGGATATTAGGGATGCTTCTATATTCAGCTAATAACTCAACGCTACTGGGCACACTATTGCACAGAGGGGGCTATTATGTACACAGAGAGGATATTAGGCATACTTCCAAGTTCAGTGTATACAGAGAGCTTATTAGGCACACTTCCAAGTTCAATTTGCACAGAGAGGGTCTTAGGAATACTTCTGAATTCAACTAGGGCGCGCTATTAGGTCTACTTCTAAGTTTAGCTTTGCACAAAGAGGATATTTAGGGACACTTCCAACTTCAACTTTGGGCTGGGGGATATTTAGGCACACTTCTAAATTCGAGTTTTGCACAGATATTTAGGCGCGCTTCTAAATTCGAGTTTTGCACATATAATTAAGCACAGCTATTTAGACACGCTTCTAAATTTGAGTTTTGCACAGAGGCGTTTTTAGGTACACTTCTAAATTCAACTGTACACAGAGATGATATTAGTCGGTTCAACCGGGCAGGCTATTAGGATATTGGGCACACTTCTAAATTCAACTTTCCCAGAGAGGTTTTTGGGCACCCTTCTAAAATTAACTTTCATAGAGAGGCTATTGGGCGCACTTCTAAATTCAACTTTGAAATGTACTTCTAAATTCAACTTCTAAATTCAACTTTCACATAGAGTCTATTGGGCACACTTCTAAATTCAGCTTTCACAGAGAGGCTATTGGGCACACTTCCAGATTCAACTTTCACAGAGAGGCTATTGGGCACACTTCTAAATTCACTTCTAAATGCACTTCTAAATTCAATTTCACATAGAAGCTATTGGGCACACTTCTAGATTCAACTTTCATATATAGTCTATTGGGCACACATCTAGATTCAACTTTCATATATAGTCTATTGGACACTTCTAGATTCAACATTCATATATAGTCTATTGGGCACACGTCTAGATTCAACTTTCATATATAGTCTATTGGGCCCACTTCTAGATTCAACTTTCATATATAGTCTATTGGGCACACTTCTACATGCACTTCTAAATTCAACTTTTACTTAGAAGCTATTGGGCACACATCTAAATTCAACTTCTAAATGCACTTCTAGATTCAACTTTTCACATGTGGTGATGTTTGCTCTTGGTTAAAGTCTGCTGTGGTATTTTCCCAACCTCTTCCCACTGTGATATCTGCTCTCTAGTAATTTGCAGTGTGATGATTGCGGCTTGGTAATGTCTGCTTTGGTACTCACTCCGTGCTGTGCGCATTGTGCCCTACAAAACCATTCAGTATGTGTTAGGGAGAATTTATATTTTAGTGCTAAATTCCTCCCACCTTAGAGAACCCTAGCTCTTTTTTTGGACTTTAGGACTTTACAATTTTATCCCTGGGCTGAGTGGGACCTTTTCCTCACTCTCTCATGTGTTTTGACCTGATTTTTGATTATGTGGTTCCTATGTTTTTCGAGTCTGACAAACTCCATAGGCATCTACTTTTTGTATGGTGACACACAGCACCTTCAGTGCAGCGTCACAGAGAAATCCTTTAGAGTTCTCATAAGGTTTAAATACCTTTTCTTGGGTGAACTACAGTTCCCAAGAATAGTAAAGTGAAATTGACTTTACTTACCTTTCTCTTTGTGGGTCCAGCACACACCATCATATGTGGAGTGCTGAGGGTGTTACCTAGTGGCCCCTTATCCTACATTCTCAAGTAACATGTTTTATGTTACCCTCACTACTTTAAATGGCTGCAGGCAGTGCTTTAATGTTCCTACCATTGTGCTTTTCTACCGCAGGCTGAATCCTCAGCTGCAGTATAGCACTCATGGGTGACCATTTTGCCAAAATGGCCTGGTCTTTTTTTGCCATTTTCTGTTTGTGAGGTCTTTCTTGGGGTTTATTATGTGCGCCAGGCCAGATTTGAGCCCTTTGTTTGTTTTGCCTTTGGCAGGCTTCAATACTGGAAACCGCCTCTGGCTCCAGTGTGTCTGAAAGGGCACGAAGTAAAGGAGGTGCTCGAAACTCCCCTGTCCTTTGTCTTTAGGAATTCCTGAATGCACCCAGTCCTGATTGGCTGGCTGGCTGTCCTTTCAGGAAAGCCACCCTGCTGTTTGAGTGACAGCCTAGGCTGTGCATGAATGGGAGAAAAAGGCGAGGGTTTTGGGACTACAGTCAGAGTCGACCAATTGGAAGAACAGCCGACGAAGAAACTGTGAACGAAGCTTGCTGCATCCTCCTGGACCTTTGAATTGCCAAGTGAAGTCCTGCTGCTGTGCAGAACTCTTTTTTTCTGATCGACAAGGGAAGCTCCGGAAGGGACGACTTCTTCCCTTGGGCTAGTGGGACCAACTAACCCGAGACTACACTGAACCATCTTCCCCGACTTGCTGTACTTCTTTGCTGCTGCAGGAACCGAGTGCCAGGGGTCAAGAAATCCGTAGTCGAGTGCAACGGCTGCAATCCAGCCAGAAGCTCCAGGAGTCTCCCAAGGACCCTCCAGAAGCAGGACAACCAGAGCTCGAGTCCCCTCACCAGAGTGCAGGACTCAAGGAGTGAAGGAAGCGCAACCGGTATCCAAGATCCGCGATGGTGCTGTTTATCGCGTGCTGAAACCGCGAAGTGCCGCTGATCCGAAGAGAGCCCGTAGCTGCCGCCGACCTCTAAATTGCTGCCGCAGGAGTCCTCCAGATGTCCTCCCTCTTGTCCCCACCACTGAGGCTCAGGAACCCAGGATCTGCATAGCTGCAACCAGACAGAAGCCAGCTGGACCACTCTTCTTCTAAGCAAAGGTACTCTTCAGACGTGCAGTACTTCCCTCAGTGACTTTAGCTTTGTTATTCTCAGTTGAGACTTGCATCCCAGGACCAGCCCCCCTGACACTACTCGACTATATGCAAATACCTCCCTGGCTCACCCAAGCATCCCAGGACCAGCCCCCCTGACCGTAGACTGCATGCAATGACTTTCCAGGCTAGCCAAGCATCCCAGGACCAGCCCCCTTGACACTACACGCAATGACCACAAGGCCTACCCAAGCATCCCAAGACCAGCCCCCCTGACACTACTCCTACATGCAAAGAGCTCCATGGCTTACCCAAGCATCCGTGGACCAGCCCTCCTGATACTAGACTGCATGCAATTACTTTCCTGGCCAGCCAAGCATCCCAGGACCAGCCCGCAACACTACATGGAATGAGTGCCAGGCCTACCCAAGCACCCCAGGATTAGCCCCCCTGACAATGCTCAACTACATGCAATGACTTTCCTGGCTACCCAAGCATCACAGGACCAGCCCCCCTGACGCTACTAGACAACATGCAAATACCTCCCTGACTCACCCAAGCATCCCAGGACCAGCCCCCCTGACACTAGACTGCATTCAGTGACCTTCCTGGCTAGCCACGCACCCCAGGACCAGCCCCCTGACAGTACACACAATGACCACCAGGCCTACCCAAGCATCCCAGGACCAGCCCCCTGACAATACTCGACTACATGTAATGACCTCCCCGGTCCTTTTCAAGACTCTGAAGACCAGCCCTCCTCACGCCACTAGGGTACATACAATGACTTGTGCTGGATTATCGGATTATGAAGAAACATTTATGAAGAATTTCAGAAGACCAAAATATTACAAAGGACGATGATCTTGACAAATTTCACAGAAAAAGCATACCAAAAGGAAAAAAAAACAACGATAATTTAGGGTCTGCACCCCTTTGGCTCGCCAGCCGTTTTTGACTACAGCCCCTAGCAGGCCAAGCAAGCGTAGGCAGTGATAAGGCATCATGCAAATCCTAGTCCAAAACATATTTCGAGCTGCAGGTTACAGCTCCCCCTTAATAGACAATGGTATTCACTAATACAAAATATTGCCAAATTAAAATACAGATAAAACAAGCTTGACTCACTGATTTTTAGATTTTTTTATTTTTATTTCTGTTTTGGTGACCCCTGTGTCACCATTAACATACTCCTCTGCCCCGATCATCGTGAAGGGCTATTTTGAGAGGGAGTGAACGGTGTCACCTCTCTCTTCTCCATCCCCCCTCGCATTGCCATGTAGGACAGTTCTGAGATCCCTCTGCCACTCCTCTCAACTCTGAGACTCCTGTACCACCCTTCTCTCCACCATCTCCTAATCGCCGTGAAGGACACTTCTGAGATCCCTGTACCACCCATCTCTTCACCCTCTCTTCACCCTCTCCTAATCATGTTAATGTTAAAGGACATTTGTACCGCGCACTATCACCACCGGGGTGGTCCCCTGGCACTGTCGGCTCTGAAAGAGGGAGGGAAGGTGAGTTAGTGGGTGGAGGCTGGAAGAGTGCATTGATGTGCTGTTGGCAGCCTCAGCCCGGTGGGTCCGTCGGCTGGGCCTGGGGTGTATGCGGCCGGTAGTCGTCGTGAACTGATGTGCGAGTCTATGTGTGTTTTTTTGTTTTGTTGTTGCAGTTTATTGAAGTTTGTGCAGTGTGTTGTGCTGGAGGTTTGTGGTTGTGTTTGGTTTGGAGTTTGAGAGGTGTATGCAGAGGAGGAAATTGTTAGTGGTATTGGTTAGTTGGTATCTCTGTCCTGAATTGACCAGTTGGGCTCGCGTAGGCTTGGGCACCCTGTGCCTCTGAAAGATCTTGCCCGTTTGGCATTCGAGGCCCCTTGAACATCTCGCTGCCTCCTCCGCCTGTTCCGTTAACAACCTTGCATGTTCCTCACTCCCACCCACATGGCTAGAGCACCTGCCAGTGTCCATACCTCAGTTAGTGTGGTGATTGATGGTATCTCGCCAGTTCCACAACCCAGTGGTACCCAGTTGAAGCTATACAGGCGGGTGGTGGATGGTAAGGATTGGCTGGGGTTGTTGCCTCAGTCTCCATGGGTCTTGCATGTGAATCATTCTGTCCAGCGTCACCCCTCCCGGTGCCCTGAGTGCTTCTCAGTCGGTTCTAGGAGTCTGTCAATGTCCTTTCCCGTTTAGTCATTTGTCTTACTGTTTCGGTTTTAGTCTCCGGTATTGAAGAGCCAGGTTTTTAGTAATTTTCTGAATTTAAGGTGATCTTTGGTGTTCCTTATTTCTTTTGGGATGATGTTCCAGGTTTTTGCGGCTAAGTGGTAGAAGGCGGTGCCTCCGAATCATCATGAAGGACACCTCTGAGATCCCTCTGCCACTCTTCTCAGCTCTGAGATCCCTGTATCACCTTTCTCTCCACCATCTCCTAATCATCATGAAGGACACTTCTGAGATCCCTCTGCCACTCTTCTCAGCTCTGAGATCCCTGTATCACCCTTCTCTCCACCATCTCCTAATCGTCATGAAGGACACTTCTGAGATCCCTGTATCACCCTTCTCTCCACCCTCTCCTAAGCCCCATGAAGGACACTTCTTTCAACTTAGAGCTCCTTTCAGCTATGTCACCCTGATCTCCACCCTTTCATAATCGCCATGAAGATCTTTTCTGAGGCCTTTGTTTTATCTCTCCAATCATCCTTGTCTCAAATTGACAAATTTGACATGTCTCAAATTGCGGGGTTGCTCTTGTCAACCCCAATTCCCCAGTTTTACCACTCTTTCTACTCCCCTTCCACCCATCTTTTGTAGACCATAGGCTGTGCCCCTGTGCCACCATCCCGTACCCATGCACACCCCGCAGATCATTTGTGAAGTAGATCTGTCTACACTTCTGAGACCCCAACCACTAACACTTCTGTGACGCCACATATTTCTGAGGAGCAGCCGCAGCGGTGCACTTACCCAGCATCTGCTTTTGTTCCTGGGGGGGAGCAGCTGCCAACATTGAGGCAGTGAGGGGCTCCTGGCCCTGCACATGGACTGCAGGCTGTGAAGTCTACGGGGAGAAGGGTAATGGAAAGTTAATATCAATACAATAAGATTAGCCTTGCGCCACATATAATTGGGAAGATTAGCATGCGTCACCTCTAGATAGTGATGCCACTAACCAACCCTACATAAAAACCTACTCACCCCTCTGCATTCACCTCTCGAACTCTGAACCAAACGCAACCATACCTCCACAGCACAACAAACTGCATGCACTTCACTACATTGCAACAACAAAACAAACCACACATAGCCTTGCACAACAGCACCTGGCGGCTACCAACCCAAAAGCACACCTAAGCTCAAAGAACAGTGTAAACCGAACTGAAGCTGCCAGCAGCACATCACAGCTCTTTTGCAGTTTTCTCCCGTTCAGTCCTACCAACGTACACCCCCCTCACCCTTTTGCTTTAAAGATACGCCAGAGCACCATGGGACCATGCAGGTGATGACAGTGTGCGGTATAAGAACCTTTAACATATCATAGCAATGAAAGAACACACACCTACACATGCCTAACCCCCTACACCTACCTTGCTACAAGACAAACCTCATACCATCCCACAATACTTGAACTACAAAGGTGGGGGGGACTGCGGTTAATAATCACCCAAGCAATTCCCTTTAAGTGTTCATCCCACTCACCTTCTCACACCTCCTCCACGGCCCCTTTTACCCAACCACCTCTAACTCTCCCAGCCCCATCATACCATCTACCCTCATCGCAAGCCCAACCCCCCCCACCCCCACATCTCTACTTCATTCAAACCCCCACACCTTGGTGGATGTGGATCCCACCTGCAGTGGCTGGATAGCTGGATGGGGACCGCGGATGTTGGAAGAGAATTTGTAGGGTGCAATGGGCCTTGGAGGAGGGCCACCCACGGGTGGACGAGGTACCAATGGCGGAGGAGCTGTTGCAATTCCTGCAAAAAAAGCAAATGAGAAAAACGCTAAAATCAGAAGTAAACAGAAATTGGGATGCAGCAGAGCCTGGAAGTGGGGAGAGACTGGTGGACCCCCTTCAAACACTAAAGACTGCATCTGTGGGGTCCTAAACACACACACACACAAACGCACTCACGGAGTACTGGGGGATCCTCAGTTTCATGCAGCAATCAGGGACCCTTCATGTAACGATTGATCGTGACCCTAATTGCACAGAGGTCAATCGGGGACCTCTCATATGCAGGGACTGCGCCACTGGGTTCACAGAGCAATCAAGACCGCTTCCCGTACATATGCTTGCTGCCCTAAGTGTGTAGAGGTCAATGGAGGAGACTGGATCCCCCTAGATTAGATGGGTTTGGAGTCTGGTACTTCACTCCCCAGGTCTTTCAGGAATACTGGTGAGAATGTACCAGCAAGTACTGCTGCCATGCTTCACAGGATCTCTAGTCAATGCACCATCCAGATAACCTCTAATTAACACCTGTGATTCTACACCCGTGTGCTGCTGCGCATATAGGCCTCAAGCCAAGGTTGTGACGCATTGCAAACCGAAGGCAACTGAGACAGGAAGCAACACTGAAATCCTCTTATGGTTTATTACACAACGTGCCCACCCCTAAGTGTTGATTGCTGGGATACCAGCAGGACCTGTCCTTACCAACTCTCTGTGCAGGGGGGATGCCACGGGATCCCTGAGTGTTGGCAGATGGCCCCATATGCCGCAGTGGGGGGCGTGGACCACTCTGCCTCATGGCGTTCGGCATGCCCTGGAATCCACCTGTAAGAGAAGGGCATGTAGGACATGACACAGACTGATGCAATGGTAAACGCCTTAACATGTGCCATGATGCATGGCTGGTGCGAGGACATGAGCCTTGTACATGCCCCTTAACGCGTGACTGGCACAAGGGTAGGAGTCTTATACATGTGCCCTGATGTGTGACTGATGCAAGGGTAGGAACATTGTCATGCGCGAGTTATGTGAGGATAGGAACCTTATAAATGGTAGCTGGTGCGAATGCAGGGGCCTCATGCATGTGTCCTGATGTGCGACTGGTGCAAGGGTAGTAGGAGTCTTGTTATGCCCCCCTGATGCGCGAGTGATGCGAGGGCAGGAGCCTTATGCATGCGCCCTGATGTGTGGCGGGTGCAATTGCAGAAGCCTCATACGTGTCCTGATGTGTGACTGGTGTGAGAGTAGGAGCCTTACACGTGTGAGTGATGCGAGGATAGGAGCCTTGTACATGCCCCCCTGATGCATGACTAGTGCACGGGTAGGGGCCTTGTCATGCCCCCCTGATGCGCGAGTGATGCAAGGGCAGGAGCCTTATACATGTGCGCTGGAGCATGACCAAAGAGAGGGCAGGAGCCTTACATGTGCCCTGATGCATGACTGATGCAAAGGTAGAAGGCTGCTGGTACATGCCCCCCCCCCCATACTTGATTTAAGCGAGGCTAGAAGCCTTGCACATGCCCCTGATACTTGACATTAATGGGGGCGGTGGGGGGTAGTCCAGTACATGTGCCCCTGCATTTCTTCATCACTGCTCCCCTTTCACCTGGGCTCAACAGTAACCAGTGATTTTACTGAAAAAAAAGTTTTGATGCATTATTTACAAAAAAAATCCATTGAAAATAAAAATGTTTAAAAAAATATATGAATATGGGGGTAAAGGGTTAAAACCGGTGGTGAGGGGGTTAAAACATAGGGAAATAGAGGGCTTGGTGGGGGGGGGGCCCTCAAAATAAAAAAATAAAATATTTGTTGATTTCTTCGATGGATTTTATTTGGTAAAGAATGCATCAAATTTTTTGGCCGGTAAAATCACAGCCACTCTCAGCCCACTCACTCCCCTCCCTTTATCATTTCATCGAAACTCTGCTCTCCTTCTCCTATCGCTCTCTCTACATTTCCAATCGCCCACTGCTTCCGCCCTCACGCCTTCTTGAAGTGTTGCTCAACAACCACTGTTACTCCTCTTCCAAGACCACCCTCCTTTCATTATCGCTGTCGCTCATGCTTGCCAACTCTCACTCTGAATCACCTAATTTTCCAATTCCAAACACCCCACCTACAAGAAGAGAATGTCCCTGTTGGCACCTCCTACCAATACACACTCTCTTAGTGGCACTCACTCTGCTGATTGTAAAGATGGCATCTGCCTGTTGCTCTGGGCGATTGACCCTTTCTGGGTGCAGCCACTCACGTCCATCACCCCGCCTAACTGTCACGATGTACAGTGGACTTGGTGCAGCCAGTCACGTCATCATACTGTGCCCAGTGGCGGAGTAGGAGGATGCCATGGTCAAACACTCCAGGCCCGGGGTGGGAGGCATGGGCTCGCCAAAGAATGCCACAATATGGTGATCTCCATTTAAAGGGCATAATTATGGTCGAATGTCTAATGTATACATTTTCCAGCCTGAATACTGCCACACCCCAACCACACCAAAGAGAATTATTAAATATATGTTGGCAACAAGAAGTACAGTTACTACGTCAAAGCAAAATGGCGTTGGCTAACAAAAACCTAAGGCCTGCCTCTTGTACAGGGGAAGTGTAAAAAGGAGAAATGTATGCAAAGGAAAAATCAGTGTTCAAAAGAATAAAAGGTAGTTGAACCAGCTCTCCTCACGTTAAACCTCACAAAGTAAGGCTGTCCTTGTAGGCAGTATGACACACTCTAGCCCAGTTTCTAACACTCAAAGCAGTTCCAAGCGTGGATTAAGGCCCGCCTGGCCTTACACCTTAAAGTCTCTTTCTTGATTTTCAAATATGTTTTCCAACGTAAAGGTCACAAAGGTACCCCTCTGCCGAGCTTGTACCTTACAGCACACAGTTCACGTAGGTCCTCCTTTGCCAGGCTCAGACGACTCATATCACAGTTCAACACAAACTTGCAAGGGGCTCCCTTCCCCAAGCTCATTGTACTTCGGGTCACCCTCTATCGGGCTCAGACCCCTTTCGGATATCGAAGACTTTCAAATGTGTGTGGCACTTTTTACAGACCACCACAGGCCCGCAGCACCAGAACATTGATGTGGAGATCCCTCTCCTCCGATAGCCACAGGCCTCTGGCGTGAGACGTCCGGTGTGGGCTCCCCAGCATTCCACTTCGACTCAAAGCTCACGTTTACTTTCACTTAATTCACTTTTGTCGTTTGTTTGCATTTTAGCATCAAACAATGTACCTTTCACAGAGACTTTGTTAGGCAAGGTTTGTATGCAGTACCCTCTGTAACACTACACACAACTAACTACAGGTATAGGGAACCCAACATTTGGTATAAGCTTGTACTACACAGTTTTGGTAGCGTGTTGAGCAGCCAGGCTTATCTCAAGAGGGGTCAATGTGAGCTATAGGGGAGTTACACAGAGATTTACAGTTACAGGTATTCAAATAAACTCTTACACTCAAGGTTTCTTGAATAAACAATTATTTATTTATCAGTCAGTTAGAATAAGCCTTCTTCAGAAGTGAGCAATATACTAGTAACACTCAAATACACTTAATGAAATACAAACTCTTAATATCTCTAAATCAGTAGATACCTTTTTAGGATGGCCCACAGACACTACCTACACCCTCAGGTGACTTCAATTGCTGGGGTGCTGGGGACATTAATATATCACTGTTGCATTTAGGATCATATAGTAGTAAGTCAAAGGACAAGGTTATTTAGAACATACAAGAGACCACAAATATTCTTAAGCAGGTAAATACTTTCAGATCCCCCAATAAGAGTCATTTAGTAGAAGAGGCTAGGCCAAAGTCAATGGGCAAAAGTCTATATGAGCTGAAGCACTTCTTTGTAGGTAAGCAGAAAGTCTTCGCACAGTGTTTTAGAAGTCTTTGAAGAAAAAGAATAATCAAATGTAGGGCCACAAGCTGATTAGATTTGTGAGTAGTAGACGATACAAGCAACTCTACAGTAAGAGGTAAATTCTCTCAGACTTTACAGTACTTTTAGAATGAAGACAAGTGCAGCAGATGACTTCTGTTCCTGTGCAGCTCTGCAGATCTCACTGTTCCTGGGCCTCAGTCGTGGGGACAAGAGGGAGGACGTCGGGGGACTCCTGCACTGCAATGGGATGGTCACCGCTCACAACCGGCAATCTTCAATTCAGTGGCTGTTCAGTGTTTCAGCTCCTCGAGTCTACCGCAAATAGCAACACTGCGGTTCCTGGCTGTGGAGATGGACTTTCCTTGCTTCTGGGGTCCCGCACTCTGTTGAGGGGGCTCGGGCTTGGTCAGTCCTGCTTCCTGGGAGTCCGGAGTATCTTCCCGGAGCTCTTGGCCAGCTTAAAAGCAACATACACAATCTGGTGTTCCTTTCCCTGGTTATACGGTTTCCAGCAGCAACTCTGTGGAAATTCAACCAGCTCCGAGATGGATGTCCAGGTGCCTTACCAAGAGGAGAAGTCGTCCGTGCAGGGGCTTCTCTGTTGACGCGAACTTGGCATTTCGGCACAGCAGCAAGGCTTCACCGGGCAAACCAACGGTCCATGAGTTGCAGCAGATGTCCTCTTCAAGTTCTTCTTCGGTTCCTTCGTCCAGCGGTCGACTCTGCCTTCCAAGCCAAAAGACGAACTAGTTACTCTTACCTTGTAACGTTCTTTCGATGGGATGTTCCTCCGACGTATTCCTTATCTTAGATATAAATCCTTCAGCTTTGCTGGCCTCGGAAAATTTTTTCGCCAGAGGGCGCTGCGCGTCGATGATCGCCGAGTCGATGACCCTCGACGGCCTCCGTGCCGACGTCGACGTCATCCTGCCTATAAAGGCCGCGCGCAGCGTCCGTTGCTCAGTTCCGTTTTGTAGTCCCCAGTAATGTTTTTGGATTAGACTAATCACCTTGAAGGAGCATAGGCTGCAAACCCACAGGAAGTCATACTGCGGGGATGGATGGGAGGGTCGATAAGGAATACGTCGGAGGAACATCCCATCGAAAGAACGTTACAAGGTAAGAGTAACTAGTTCTTCGAAGGGATTGTGTCCTCCGACGTATTCCTTATCTTAGATAGACTCCCATAGCAGTGGTATTGTGACTGGAGGCGGGAGTAATAAAAGTTATGTTACCCTTCCAGAATGGACAGAGTGTAACACAGCCTTGCCGAATCTAGTTTCTTGACTAGAGGAGGAATCCAGGCTATAGAATTTGGTAAATGTATGTGCGGACGACCATGTGGCAGCCGCACATATATCTCGAATTGGCACCCCTCTTTGAAGGGCTGAGGATGTTGCGATACCCCTGGTAGAATGAGCCCTTAGATTTTGAGGAGGCTCCTTTCCTGCCAATTTGTAGCACTCCAGAATGGCTAAAATAATCCATCTGGAGATGGTTTGTTTTGTTATTGGAAGGCCCAACTTATGTCCTGCATAACCTACAAAGAGTTGGTCTGCTTGTCTGATCTTAGCCAATCTGCTGATATAGAAGCTCAAGGCTCGCTTAGGGTCCAGCCTGTGCAGTCTCTCTTCCTCCTTCCCCGGATGAGGAGGAGGGTAGAAAGAAGGTAATATAATCTTCTGAGTGATGTGAAACTCCGAGACTACCTTCGGGAGGAAGTTAGGCTTCACCTGAAGAACAACTTTGTCCTTGTAAAAGATTGTATGTGGAGGTTTACACGATAAGGCTTGCAACTCGCTAACCCTTCTAGCAGATGTCAATGCTATTAGCAAAACAGTTTTGAGGGTGAGAAGCTTCAATGAACAAGAGTGTAGTGGTTCAAAAGGGGCACCCTTTAGGAAGTTTAAAATTAGGTTTAAATCCCATAAGGGAACTTGAAAAGGTTTCGGGGGATAAACATTAGTTAATCCTTTTAGGTATTGTATTACCAATGGAATTTTGAAGTATGAAGGCTCCTCTGCAGTGCGCTTAAAGATTGATAGCGCTGCGAGATAGCCCTTAATTGTGCCAACCTGTAGGCCTGAATTAGCCAGGTAAAGTAAGAATGACAACACCATAGGTGTACCACAAGAAAAGGGTTCAATATTCTTTTCTCTGCACCAGCTGCAAAATTTGTTCCAACGGCAGCGGTATAGAGTTTTAGTTGCCGGCCTTCTGGCCGAAAGCAACACCTCCATAACATCATCCGGAAGGTCCCAATCCTTGTACCTCAACCTTTCAGACACCAAGCGTGAAGGTTGAGGGTCTTGATGGCTGGATGGAGAACCTGACCTTCCTTCTGCGAGAGAAGATCCTCTCTGTATGGCAGTCGAATTGGAGGGCAGATGGACATGTCTAGAAGGTCCGGGTACCACGTTCTCCTGGCCCAATCCGGGGCAATTAGGATCATGGTCTTCCGAAACCTTCTCAACCTCCTGATCATTTGAGGAATGACAGGGACCGGAGGGAACGCGTACAGAAGTGGGAACTCCCAGTCCACTACGAACGCATCTCCTAGAGCTCCTCTCGGGGGAAATTCCCTTGAGCAAAATCTGTCGCACTTCCTGTTGATACTGGTGGCGAACAGATCCACTTGAGGGGTTCCCCAAAGGGCGAAGATCTCTTGAAGGACTTCCTGAGCTATCTCCCACTCGTGAGAGACTGTGCTCTGCCTGCTCAGAGCGTCCGCTGTCAAGTTCTTCTCTCCGGCTAGGTGAATTGCCGATAGAGAGATTCCTTCCTGAATTGCCCAAAACCAGAGCTGCATCGCCTCTCTGCACAGTGGTAGTGAGCCTACGCCTCCTCTTTTGTTGAGGTAGTGCATGGCCACTGTATTGTCCGTCATTATTAGGACGTTTCTTCCCCGTACAGACGGCAGAAAAGCCTTCAGCGCTAGTCTGATGGCTCTCAGCTCCAACAGGTTGATATGTAGTCTGGACTCCGATGGAGACCAACGACCGCTGATGGTCAAGTCGTTGGCGTGAGCTCCCCACCCCGTGAGTGAGGCATCCGTGACTACTGTTATCTCCGGCCATGGTTGCCAAAACATTTCTCCTTTCAGGATGTTCTCCCGACAGGCCCACCACTGAAGGTCTCGGGCTACTTTGACCGGGATCCGAAGGAGATCTGTCATCCTTCCTGAGAACTGTGACCACTGAGTTCTCAGTGCCCACTGGAGGGATCTCATTCTCAGGCGAGCCTCCGGCACGAGGAATATGCAGGATGCCATGAGGCCTAGCAACCTCAGAAAGTCGTAGGCTGGGAGATATTGGGCATTCTGAAATCTGATGACCATCTGCAGAATATCTCGAGCCCTCACCTCTGGTGGCAAGGCTTTTCCCAGGGAAGTGTCCAGGACTGCTCCAATGAATTGGAGTCTCTGTGATGGTATCATCTGTGACTTCTTTAAATTGAGGGAGAAGCCCAGCTTGTGAAGGAAGTGGCAAACATAATCTAGTTGTCTCTGAGCCTGTTCCGAAGATACAGCTCTGATCAACCAATCGTCTAGGTAAGGGTAGACATGAATCCCTTCCCTCCTTAGACTTGCAGCCACAACCGACATTAGCTTGGTAAAGACCCTCGGGGCGGAGGTTAGCCCAAATGGCAGAACTCGAAATTGATAATGAGAGCTGCCAATTGCGAACCTCAGGTATCTCCTGTGCCTGGGATGGATCGGCACATGGAAATAAGCGTCCTGGAGGTCTAGAGATACCAACCAGTCCTGAAGCTGGAGGGCCTGAAGGATCTGAGAGAGAGTCACCATCTTGAACTTGTCCTTTCGGAGGAATTTGTTCAATTCCCGTAAGTCTAAGATGGGTCTCAGTCCTCCGTCCTTCTTCGGTATTATGAAGTAGGGGGAGTACCAACCCTTGTTCCTTTCCGCTACAGGTACCAGTTCTATGGCACCTTTCTCTAGCAGGTCTAAAACCTCCTGCAAGAGGAGCGGATCTGGAAGCTTCAAAGGGTTGTTCCCCGGTGGATGACTCTGAGGGATATGTAGGAAGGGCAGGCAGTAACCTTGGGCCACTGTCTCCAGAGCCCAAGCATCTGACGTAATAGCCTGCCATTCCGTCAGATGGTGAGTTAACCTGCCCCCTACTGGTGTTCTGTGAGGGGAGACCTCAGAGTGGTTTTGAAGCGGCTGATGCAGTTGCCGAAGGTAAAGTGGCTCCTGCTCCTGCGGGTGCGGCTTTCTTTCCCCTACCCCGTCCACCACGGGTAAATCTTCCTTGGCCTCTTTGAGCCGGTCGTCCCCTGCCCCTTCCATATGAGGAATAGTAACGAAAGGACCGTCCTCTCCACGATGATCCCGAAGGACGAAAGGTATTCTGACGGATAGCAGCTCCCAATGACTTGGCTGCTGCCTTGGACGTTTGCAGTTTCTCCAAACTGTCATCCGCCTTCTTTCCAAAGAGGGTAGAACCGTCAAAGGGCATATTCAAAAGCCTGGTCTGCACGTCAGAGGCAAAACCAGACTTCCTCAACCACGCATGCCTGCGGATTGTGGTACTTGCCGCCATGGCCCTGCTGATACTGTCAGCAGAATCTAGGCCAGTTTGTAGGGTCTCGCACATCGCATCTTTACCATCCCTGATGATGTTTAAAAATGCGTCCCTTTCCTCTCCTTCTTGGAGGCAGTCAGCCGCTGATGAAGCGCACTCCCAAAGGGTGTGGCTGAACCTAGCGAGCGTACAGGTCGCGTTAATAGACTTTAACGCCATGCTACAGGCAGAAAAAAACCTTCTTAGCCATGGCATCATACTTTTTGTCATCCCTATCCTGCGGAGCAGTGGGGTATGCAGATGTGCTGCCTGATGAGGTTGCAGCCTGTACAACCAAGCTCTCAGGAGTAGGGTGTTTTGACAAATATTCAGGGTCAGAACTAGCCACCCTGTATTTTGTTGACAGTTTTTTATTTACTGCCGGGATAATTTCTGGCGTTTCCCAGTTTGTCAAAATCCTTCTCTGTAGAGCAGAGTGAAATGGAACCACAGGATCCTCCTGTGGGCCCTTGTCCAGTATGTCAGTGAGGTCATCCTGCTGAAAGGCAGGAGAAGGTGCAGACCAACCCATAAATTCTATGATTCTAGACATCAGAGCTCTATATGGAGTCTCCGCATGTTCTCCTGGGTCTGGTTTGATAAATTCTGCTTCAGGAGAAGTGTCCAAGCCACTAGCTTCCTGAAGTGCATCCTGAAGATTTTTTAATCTTCCTTCCTCAGAGGCGAAAGTCTCTGGCTCTGGTGATGTGGTCCTCTGTAAATCAATATCTTGGTCTGAATCCTCCCTTTCCTCAAAAATCGAGGTTAAAGGGGGATACATTGGTTTTTGGAATGGTATAAACCCCATTTCCAATGCAGAAGGAGCCATCATCACAGGCCTTGAAAACGTCGATGTCGTCGACACCGACGTGAAAGTACTCGAAGGCGCCGTGAAAAGCGTCGAGAAATGTGTACTAGGCCTCGAAGAACTCGAAAGGATCGGAGTCCTGCTCGAGAACGACGTCGACGTTCTCGGCGTCGAGTCGGAGGTCTTTTGTCTAACCGTTGGCTGTGGAGTAGCCGTGGTTCTTTCCTTCACCGGCGTCGATATCGGCGTCGACGTCGGCGTCGACTCGATCGACTGATGCGCCGATGAATCCTTCGACAACGGCGTCGATGGCGCCGACCTCTGTTTCGAAGGAGTTTTCGACGATGGCGTCGATGATGCTTTATCTCCCGATGGCTCGAGGCGCTTTCGGGTTGACTTTTCCGCCGGGTACTGCGACTCGCGGCGTTTAGATTTTTTGGGTTTTTTACCCGGGGTATCACCCTCAGCTGTCTTCGAGGGGGACGAGGCCGCTTTCTCGAAGACGCTTAGCATCTTTTTCCTGAATTCCTCCCACTCAGCTTGCGAGCTGCGTTTTGTGGGGCAATGAACTCTCTCAGGAGAACTCGACGAAGATGACGAAGGGGATCTCCTACGTCTCTTCTTCGAGTGTCTCGATGTCGACGAGTGGTGGGAGCCACTTCGTGATCTAGATCGAGAGTGTTTTTTATGGTGAGGAGACGAACGTCTCGACTCTACCGAAGAAGCTTTCGAGGAAGTTAAAGTTGACCTACCTCTCTCGAGCTTCCCCCTACGCTCCTTCAAGGCTTTCGCCGTCATGGAAAGGCATTCCTCACACTCCGAACTCTGGTGCGTGATTCCCAGACACCACAAACAGACCCTGTGAGGGTCCGTCAACGACATTTTCTTCCCGCAGTCTCGGCACTTTTTGAAACCGGACCGAGGGGTCGTCGGGTCGGAGGAGGATGCCATCGATATCGAGGTAAATAGTAGTTATTATATACGTTATCTTGACGAGAACTGAGCAACGGTGTTCCGAGGCACAACGAAGCGCGGAAAAACGGAACTGAGCAACGGACGCTGCGCGCGGCCTTTATAGGCAGGATGACGTCGACGTCGGCACGGAGGCCGTCGAGGGTCATCGACTCGGCGATCATCGACGCGCAGCGCCCTCTGGCGAAAAAATTTTCCGAGGCCAGCAAAGCTGAAGGATTTATATCTAAGATAAGGAATACGTCGGAGGACACAATCCCTTCGAATTGTCTTTTATTCAGTTCTCTCCCATTCATTCCGGCCTAGCTGTCAGTCACCCAGCAGGATGGCTGTCCTTGCCGGACAGTCATCCGGCCAATAACTATAGAGTGCATTTGGGTCTCCTAGAAGACCAAGCACAGGGAGTTTCGGGCACCTCCCTCACTTCCTGCCTACCCCAGACACCCTGGAGCCAGAGGCGGGCTTCACTCGTGAATCTCGTCAAAGGCAAAATGAACAAAGAGACCAAACCTGGTTTGGCGCGCAGAGTAAATCTCAAGAAGGACCTTTCCACAAAGAAATGCCGAAAAAAGAAGACCGGGGCCATTTTGACAAAAATGGCATCCTTGGGTGCTTTACTGTAGCTGCGAATGCAGCCCGCGTTAAATGCACACTATGGTAGTTAAAACGAAACCACTGCCATCAGCCATTCAGTGAGAAAAGGGTAACATAAAAATTGTACATGAGAAGCTAGACAAAGGGGATGCTGGGTAACCCCTCCAGCACTCTATTGTAAAATAGGGTGTGCTGGGTCTAGCAAGTTACAATGGTAAGTAAAGTCAATTTCACTTCACTGCTCTTGGAAACAGTTTATCCAAGAGAAGGTATTTTAAACCTTTGGGAAATCAGAAAGACTTCCCTGTGTCACTGCACTCAAGGTGCTGTGTGGCACAATGTAAAAGATGATGCCTATGGAGTTTGTCAGACTCCAAAACCAAAAGAGAAACAGTGTTCAAAATCACAATAAAATACATGAGAGAGTGGGAAAAAGGGTCATACACTTTCCAGGTTAAAAAAATCAAGTCCTCAAAATCCAGAAAAGTTGCTGGGGGTCTCTACGATGGAGGGAATTAGCACATTTTTGAGAATTCTCCCTAACATACAGTTGAACACAAACTTGCAGGGCGCTCCCTTCCTCAAGCTTATTGTCTCCCCTTCGTTCATGTTTATTTTAACTTTATTCACTTTTGCCGTTTGTTTACCTTTTAGCTTCTAACAATGTACCTTTCAAAGAGACTTTCGAATGGGCTCCTTCCTTTCACTGGACCACTCTGTTACTTGGTATCGCTGATCTCACTGCTGCATTTTACTATAAAGTTCATTCACAGGTCTGCCTTTCTTTGCGTCTCTACCGCACACATGCAGGCTTCACTGGTGATATGTTGCTACTTTATTCGCTTTAACACACACCAGTCTCTCAGGTTGCTTGCCTACTCAACTGGTTGTGTGCACCTTTCTTGTTTTGCGATTTCCAATTTACAAGTCAGGGTTAGTACCACATGCTTGGGCTCGCCTCCCCAACTCTGTCGTTCACCGGGAGGGTCGCTGGCATCCTTATAAAATAATGCAATTTTCACTTGTGGGGTCTGGCCTTCTCCATGTGTCTTTCGCGGTCTGTCGGAGGCAACGACCTCCAGCAGGGAAGCCTTGGGGTTTTCCACGCGCTGCTCTAGTCCCTTGGTCTGTTGCTCTGCTCCAATAGGTGTGCCTTCGTCCTGGAAGTTCTGCTCGTACTCGTGTTCTGCCTTGCTCAGAGCGTCTCTTTAGGTGTTGCCTTTTATTCGCGTGAGGAGAGTTAACTGGTATCAAGTGTATGCATTTAGTGTAAAGTGCCTGACTTTGTCTGACCCGATTAACGGAACATGTCCAGTACGATGTGAGTTAGTCTAGGTACTCTCAGTCACCCTCTTCCTCGGCCCAGTGTTTGTGTAAAAAGGAGCGGGGAAGGTGGAGTTGGGACTTTTGAAAATCCTACAAAATAGGATGAGGTAGATAAACAAAAAGGGGGGAATACCGCATCTCACCATTGGCTGTCACACCCCCACCCTTTGGTTTCTCACAGTACACATTCACACAGAAAACACCTGCGCGCGCTCTCTCTCTCTCTCGCTCTCTCTCTCTCTTGCTCGCTCTCTCGCTCGCTCTCTCTCTCGCTCTCACCTCACTCCTCCCCCAACCCACCCACCCACCTTGGAAGCAGCTCCAGCACAGACTCTTTGTTGGGGGTCTCCACAGTATCCACAGTACACATCACGGCATGCATGTACGCACGCACGCACAGCCACACGCCCACCATGGAAGCAGCCCTGACAAACTCTTTCTTGTTGGATGGGGATGGAGCTGCACACTTTCGTCTTTGGGCTTCCCTTAAACACACTCACCTTGTGGGCGTCCTCCCTGCTGCCAGCGTGGGTTAGGCCGTATCTGTGCCATGTGACTGGGTGCATAGTACGTTGGTCTGCTTTGAGCCTGCATGAGAGAAACAAACATTATCTCTGGTTCAGAAAGCAGTTACAGAAGGAAGATGAAATGTCTCTAGCTCAGAAAGTGTGATGCTACATCAGAAAGTGGTGCAATATCTAAAGCACCACAGACATGCATGAGCGGCTCAGAAAGGTGACGTTAGCACTATTCAGGGGACGATCACAGAGTACTGTCAGGTGAGTAGCTCAGACAGGAAGTTGTTACACCTGTTGGGTGAGAACCGGAGTGATGTCAGTGCTGTCAGGTGAATGGCGCAGACAGAGATGTTACATCCATGAAACAAGCATCACTTAGTGATGTCAGCGCTGTGAGGTGTGTAGCTCAGACAGCGACATGTTAGAATCATTGGGTGAACACAAGAGTGATGTTAGCACGGTTAGGTGAGTGACTAAGATAGGGAGGTGTAAGGTCCGTTGGGTGAGCATCACAGAGTGAAGTCGGTTCTGTCAGGTGAGTGACTCAGGCAAGACGTTACCCCTGTTGGGTGAACACCACAAAATGATGGTGGTCAGTTAAATGACTCAGACAGGGAGATGTTCAATCCAATGAGAGCACCACTGAGTGATGGAAGCACTGTAAAATGAATGATTCTGGCAGGGAGGTGTTCAGTCTGTTAGGTGAGCACTAATGAGTGATGCCAGTATTGTGAGTGGAGTGGCTCAGACAGGGAGACATTATTTCATTTGTGTGAGCACCAGAGAGTGATGATGGTGTTGTCAGGTGAGTGGCTCAGACAGGGACATGTTATTCCCTTTGTGTGAGCACCAGAGAGTGATGATGGTGCTGTCAGGTGAGTGGCTCAGACAAAGAGACGTTATTCCCTTTGTGTGAGCACCAGAGAGTGATGATGGTGTTGTCAGGTGAGTGGCTCAGACAGGGACATGTTATTCCCTTTGTGTGAGCACCAGAGAGTGATGATGGTGCCGTCAGGTGAGTGGCTCAGACAAAGAGACTTTATTCCCTTTGTGTGAGCACCAGAGAGTGATGATGGTGTTGTCAGGTGAGTGGCTCAGACAGGGACATGTTATTCCCTTTGTGTGAGCACCAGAGAGTGATGATGGTGCTGTCAGGTGAGTGGCTCAGACAAAGAGACGTTATTCCCTTTGTGTGAGCACCAAAGAGAGATGATGGTTCTGTCAGGTGAGTGGTTCAGACAAAGAGACGTTATTCCCTCTGTGTGAGCACCAGAGAGTGATGATGGTGCTGTCAGGTGAGTGGCTCAGATAAAGAGACGTTATTCCCTCTGTGTGAGCACCAGAGAGTGATGATGGTGCTGTCAGGTGAGTGGCTCAGACAGGGACATGTTCGATCTGTCAGGTGAATGCAACACATGGTCTGCGGTACCTGAGGCACGGCCGGCATGAAGTACCCTCCGGCTGCTGGCTGGAACTGATTAATAATGGTGTTGGCGGGCAGAGCCCGCATGCCTGCAATGCGCTGCATGTACTGGTTGGTTAGGTGGGCCTTGCGCTCCTCTTTCCGCTGGGCGAGCGCTACGTAGAGCGGTTTGGAGCCCACGATACGGCCGTTCATCTCAGTCACAGCTTTTGTGGCTTCTTCCGGTGATGAGAAACACACAAATCCAAAGCCCTTACTGCGGCCATCCTCCAGCATCACCTGAAAACAATAAGGGGGGCCGCTAGTAAATTGTCTCGATCTGAAAAGGCGAAACACACAAAACCAAAAATCCTATTCTTGTCAATCTTCAGCACTGGCTGCAGGCAGAAAGAGGTATGCACCTTTTGCCATATGTGAGTAGGATAGCCCTTCAGGAGACCATAGTCTGACAAGACGAGAGAAAGGAGCATAGCAGTAATAGTAGTTTAGCAACTGGTGGATACGTTGAAAGGAAAAGGGTGGAATAAGGTGTGCGAGTGATCACTGCCCACCCCTAGTGACTTAATCGGATGGAATATGCCACCACTAAAGACGCAGCAGCATCCTATGGCCTCAACCCAAAATTACAGTTCCTGTCCTCCCTAATGGCTCAACCTATTCCTGCAGATTCCGCCCAGACGGAAAGCCTCTGATCAGACATATGGACTATTGCCAGACCCACGGTCACTGACCACTCTACAAAATCTGTCAGTCTCCCACCACCTGGAATACATGTGTTCCTCTGGACTCTTCCCACCACTATGGACACTCCATAGTCCTGTGGACTCCGCAAATCCTATGACCTTTACCCATCACTAGGGACTCTGCCTTCCACTCTGATTCCACAGAACCTGCAATATGGAATGAATTGCTCTCCCATCGCTATGCCTTATTCTCATCACTACACCGCCCTCTACGAATTTTGCTCACATGTACGAATTCCGCACATCCCTAAAGACCTTGCTAAAAAAAACCTCTATAAGCAGCATTGAAGGCTCCGAAGTAAGAATAAGACCCACACTTGCTGTTTCCAGACTTGCTGTTTCCAGACCGAGGGGAAGATTGAGCACTCATCCGCAGTTCTGGGAGAGGGGCATGGGAGCAGCACGCCTGCGTTCATAAATTATATCGAAAAGCCACCTGTTTGCTTGAATAATGTGGATGAAGTGCTTCTCAGAGGCCAGCATGCGGGAGTCACCTCTGGTGGCAGTGTATGGGAGAAGCGACTCTTGGGGAGAATGTGGATGAAGTGCATCTCAGAGGCCAGCATACGGGAGTCACCTCTGGTGGCAGTGTATGGGAGAAGCGACTCTTGGGGAGAATGTGGATGAAGTGCATCTCAGAGGCCAGCATACGGGAGTCACCTCTGGTGGCAGTGTATGGGAGAAGCGACTCTTGGGGAGAATGTGGATGAAGTGCACCTCAGAGGCCAGCATGCGGGAGTCACCTCTGGTGGCAGTGTATGGGAGAAGCGACTCTTGGGGAGAATGTGGATGAAGTGCATCTCAGAGGCCAGCATACGGGAGTCACCTCTGGTGGCAGTGTATGGGAGAAGCGACTCTTGGGGAGAATGTGGATGAAGTGCACCTCAGAGGCCAGCATGCGGGAGTCACCTCTGGTGGCAGTGTATGGGAGAAGCGACTCTTGGGGAGAATGTGGATGAAGTGCATCTCAGAGGCCAGCATGCGGGAGTCACCTCTGGTGGCAGTGTATGGGAGAAGCGACTCTTGGGGAGAATGTGGATGAAGTGCATCTCAGAGGCCAGCATGCGGGAGTCACCTCTGGTGGCAGTGTATGGGAGAAGCGACTCTTGGGGAGAATGTGGATGAAGTGCATCTCAGAGGCCAGCATACGGGAGTCACCTCTGGTGGCAGTGTATGGGAGAAACGACTCTTGGGGAGAATGTGGATGAAGTGCATCTCAGAGGCCAGCATGCGGAAGTCACCTCTGGTGGCAGTGTATGGGAGAAGCGACTCTTGGGGAGAATGTGGATGAAGTGCATCTCAGAGGCCAGCATGCGGGAGTCACCTCTGGTGGCAGTGTATGGGAGAAGCGACTCTTGGAGAGAATGTGGATGAAGTGCACCTCAGAGGCCAGCATGCGGGAGTCACCTCTGGTGGCAGTGTATGGGAGAAGCGACTCTTGGGGAGAATGTGGATGAAGTGCATCTCAGAGGCCAGCATGCGGGAGTCACCTCTGATGGCAGTGTATGGGAGAAGCGACTCTTGGGGAGAATGTGGATGAAGTGCATCTCAGAGGCCAGCATACGGGAGTCACCTCTGGTGGCAGTGTATGGGAGAAGCGACTCTTGGGGAGAATGTGGATGAAGTGCACCTCAGAGGCCAGCATGCGGGAGTCACCTCTGGTGGCAGTGTATGGGAGAAGCGACTCTTGGGGAGAATGTGGATGAAGTGCATCTCAGAGGCCAGCATGCGGGAGTCACCTCTGGTGGCAGTGTATGGGAGAAGCGACTCTTGGGGAGAATGTGGATGAAGTGCATCTCAGAGGCCAGCATGCGGGAGTCACCTCTGGTGGCAGTGTATGGGAGAAGCGACTCTTGGGGAGAATGTGGATGAAGTGCATCTCAGAGGCCAGCATACGGGAGTCACCTCTGGTGGCAGTGTATGGGAGAAACGACTCTTGGGGAGAATGTGGATGAAGTGCATCTCAGAGGCCAGCATGCGGGAGTCACCTCTGGTGGCAGTGTATGGGAGAAGCGACTCTTGGAGAGAATGTGCATGAAGTGCACCTCAGAGGCCAGCATGCGGGAGTCACCTCTGGGGGCAGTGTATGGAAGAAGCGACTCTTGGGGAGAATGTGGATGAAGTGCACCTCAGAGGCCAGCATGCGGGAGTCACCTCTCGTGGCAGTGTATGGGAGAAGCGACTCTTGGGGAGAATGTGGATGAAGTGCATCTCAGAGGCCAGCATACGGGAGTCACCTCTGGTGGCAGTGTATGGGAGAAGCGACTCTTGGGGAGAAAGTTGATGAAGTGCGTCTCTGTGGCCAACATGTGGGAATCACGTCTAGTCGCAGTCCATGGGTGAAGCGAGACTTGGGGAGAATGTGGATGGAGTGCGTCTCTGGGGCCAACATATGGGAGTCACGTCTAGTCGAAGTCCATGGGAGAAGCGACTCTTGGGGAGAATGTGGATGGAGTGCGTCTCTGTGGCCAACATGTGGGAGTCACGTCTAGTTGCAGTGCATGGGAGAAGCGACTCTTGGGGAGAAAGTTGATGAAGTGCGTCTCTGTGGCCAACATGTGGGAGTTACGTCTAGTAGCAGTCCATGGGAGAAGCGACTCTTCGGGAGAATGCGGATGAAGTGCGTCTCTGTGGCCAACATGTGGGAGTACGTCTAGTAGCAGTCCATGGAAGAAGCGACTCTTGGGGAGAATGTGGATGAAGTGTCTCTCTGTGGCCAACATGTGGGAGTCACGCCTAGTAGCAGTGCATGGGAGAAGCGACTCTTGGGGAGAATGTGGATGGAGTGCGTCTCTGGGGCCAACATGTGGGAGTCACGCCTAGTAGCAGTGCATGGGAGAAGCGACTCTTGGGGAGAATGTGGATGGAGCGCGTCTCTGGGGCCAACATATGGGAGTACGTCTAGTAGCAGTCCATGGAAGAAGCGACTCTTGGGGAGAATGTGGATGAAGTGTCTCTCTGTGGCCAACATGTGGGAGTCACGCCTAGTAGCAGTGCATGGGAGAAGCGACTCTTGGGGAGAATGTGGATGAAGTGCTTCTTTGAGGGCAGTGGTAGAACAACTGTTTGAAAGCAGCATGTTTTAAGACACAATTTTGGAGTATGGCGATTATATTTATATAGTGCCAACATGTGCTTCTGACCACTTTGAGATACTTCCCGTTTCTGCATCAGTGCACCGCAGGACCTGTGTTAGAGCCCCAGACCCTACGCTGCTGAGACTGTCGCAACATCCTCAAAAGCCCGGTTATGTGTGTGCTTTTAGGACAATTGAGGGGGTCTTTCAATCAGTGGAGTGGCATGCGCCTACTCTACTGGAGGACCCCCTTAACTGCTAGCTTGTTTTTGGGGCTCCACGGCTGCTGTGAATTAAGCCAGTGCAAGGCTCTTCTGGGAAAAGTCTTCATATACCACTCCCCCCAAAAATCCCTCATTGTACTGCAGTTGCTTCCTTGTGAGAAAAGGTGGCAGCAGGATGACCGCTAAAGGTGTGGGAGAAGCAGCTCATTAGGGAAATCATGTTGGAGATGCAGTACTTTAGGGTATTGTGTATCAAAAAGGACCCTCCTTGGGACAGGGTAATGTGATAGAAGCACCTCTTGCTACTACTTTTGGTGAGAAATTGTACCCTCTTTCAAGGGGAGTGGGGCAGTGGCCCTTCCTATGACAGGAGAGCATTGGACAGTCAGCACTTATCTAGGAAATTAAAGGAAGACCAATGTTCTAGAAAGGTAATGAGGGTAACAGTTTCCTGTTGACACAGATAAAGCACAGAAGGGAGGCATAGTGCCCAGTCTATCAGAGAAAGCAGAAGCAATGAGCGGACTATGGGGCGCAATTACCTGTCTAGGGAAGGGATGTTAGGCCTCTGCAGGAACTATCTAAGTGTCAAACTACTAACTGGCATACGTGCTACACAGGGGACTGGCATACGTGCTACACAGGGGACTGGCATACGTGCTACACAGGGGACTGGCATACGTGCTACACAAGGGACTGGCATACGTGCTACACAGGGGACTGGCATACGTGCTACACAGGGGACTGGCATACGTGCTACACAGGGGTGTTGCCAGGTCTGGAAAAGATCTGGGGCTAAGCTAATGTCGGGGCTGTTGGGTCTCAGGGCTTGCTAGCCTTTTGGTTGTAGCCTATGAGCTTCTATCCGGGGCTACAACCAAACACCTGGGGCTATAGTCCCCACGGCCACACCTCTGGGATTACAAGATAACAAAATGATTGGGGCATGCCCCTGGTCTTTATTGTAGCAGAGCTGTAGAGACAGAGCGCAGTGTGAATAAAGCGAGTGTCTGGATTCTCTCTGCAATGATCTGGCACTCCCTACTCCTCCACGAGCATGGCACAGCTTGAGCAGGAATGAGGTAGGTGCATCTTTAACAATTGTCACCTGTTGGGACAACAACATTCAGTGCACCATCCCTGGAAAATATGCAAAACATTACTTACCCGTAACAATATTATTGAAGCTTATCATTTCGTGAACACTTCTTTCTTTTTGTGAACATTATCCCACACTATTTTGTAGCACAGCAGTAAGGAATGGCAATATTTATTTTTGTTATAGTATAGGCACATTTTATTTTACTAGACTCCACTAGGACTGTATTATTATTTGTTGATGGTTGTAGCTTACTCCCATCTTAGATTTAGGTTTAGATAAGTGTTTTCACACCACTGATCAAGTTCAATAAACACCCTTGGACTGTGATCACTTGTGTCCGTCTTACTTTGATACCAGGCCTTTCTTACACCAGGAGCCACGTTTCACTCCCCAGGCCAACTGATGTCATATACACATTGCTACGAGACAATCATTCTGGGTGTTATGGAAATGTGCTGAAAGCAGCAGTAAGACAGCTACAAGACGTTCAAGGCATGCACGGTCACAAACAAAACAGGCTGCAACAGTTGCACTCACCATTAGCTAGTAAGAAAGTGTGATTTGTGTATGTGGAGAATTGGGGCGAGCGACTTTTTATGCCTGGCTAGTAGCTTGCAACGTGGAATGCTGACCCCTGTGTAAAGGACATACATATATTGTTTGCAGCTGATGAGGGAGTTGGATTTGTGGCACACATTGTATTAGATTTCCTGAGGTCACTATATCTTTATTTTGGTCCCTGCAGCTGAGTGATTACTTTCCTTGAGGCATGAAGAGTTGAGCCCACCGTACCTTGGCACTTGTAATGGAGCCGAAAGGAGAGAATTCTTTCCGCAGTTTTTCATCATCAATGGTGTCATCCAGATTCTTAATGTAGAGGTTCACCCCCTGCAAGCAGAAACAAAGGCATCAAAATGGAGAAAGATGGAGACTGGGTTCATGGGGGATGAAAATGATAGAGGGGGCGATGATATAAGGGTGATATCGAGAAAGCAAGGGAGCCAAAGATAGAGTGGGCAAGGGAAGGGTCGACAGAGAGAAAGACATGAAAAGAGGGACAAAGGTGGCAAGAGAATGAAAGGGGAGATAAGTGAAAAAGATGAGGCGAGGAAGAGGTGGTGAAGAGAGAAAAATGCGGTGAAAGAAGGGAGATACAAAAAGAAGAGAAGAGACAAAGATAAGGTTACAACAAAGTCACACAACTTTGGAAGAGAACCAGTGACAGGGCAAATAAACGGCAGCAATAAGGAGAAAGAAAGGCCTACGGAGTGCTGTATGGTGAAATAGGGTGACAAGAAGCAAGAGCTAGGGATGGGTAAAAGGCCACTAAAAGCCTGGATAGACAGGGAGAGAGGGAGAGAATGCAAAAGACAGACTGGCAGAACCAAAAGAAATCTAGAATGATGAAAGGAGCGTGGTGAGAGAGGGGAAGGTGATATAGCAAAGAAATGGGGCACAATAAATAAATGGAGGTTAGGGACAAGAAAGAAAGGACGTGAGAGGGTGTTATGTATTTATAGTTTTAACCACATTGAGGGTATGAGATGTAATTGTAGTTGGTTATTTATAACGCGCTTAATACCCAGAGTTTTATAAGCGCGTTGCCCCTGAGCTATCCTCCGGAGCGTAATTCCAAACCATGTCTTTAACATGGGCAGCTAGTGTAATGTATTTGATATATTCAAGCAATAAGAGTCACAATATCAGGTCCCAGCGCCGAAATCCTGCAGGAGCAGAATAATAGCTCACCAGATCCCCCAAACCGGGGTACCAAACAGTTAATTGAACAACTATTGAGTTGACCAGACCGGGGGAAAGGGGAAGTGGATAAAATAACAAACGGTCAGGATTCCTCTGGTTTCCTTCAACTCTTAGACGTCTCTGAACTCAGGAAAACCTGCAAGTAATACATCAAACCTAAGCACACTAACACTTGAACATAATATGTACTTCCCCAGAACCACTGATTACCCGACTGCCTCTGACAATTGCCTAGAGGCAACTTAAAGAAAGGCTGCATTCTTGTAGAACTGCAACTGCCCTCTACTGTTGCGCTCACTGTGACTACTTTGATCCGTTTCTGCTACAGATGTAGATATCTCACCAAGTTCTAAAACCTTTTCTTTTTCCTTGGACAGTACTGCTGTGGACTAGATTTCCCTCTGACTGGGAATTTACTTTTCAAATTCTTGTATCACTGTATTATATGTATCTTTGCCATGTTTGCCATGCTTCACTTGACTGCTTTAACACTGCAACATAGCTTGGCCACGCTTCTCTTCACCGTTCTGCTCTTCACCTACCCATGATCAAACGTGTAGCTCTGGGCAGGGAGTATGCCAAGAAACTAAGCGCTTACACTCACCTCTCAAACTCGAGTCTCTAAATGAGAAGAGTTGGTTATGTGGTGGAAGTGTTGAGGATGAAGCGTCTCTGCTAATCCCTTCTGTATCACACATGTTCCTTACACAGTCTCTCCCAATTTTAACTCTCTGCTGTTGTCTCTCTTCTTTACTTCACCTGTTCTGTCTCCCATTTCCCTCTCTGGCTTGACTGCCATTCTCTTGTTCTCTCAATTTAGCACTTGCAATATATGTTTCATTATCTCTCATCATTCCTCTGTACAGGCTTCCCATGCTCCTTCTGCCTCTTACTCCATTTCTGTCTATTAATGATTTAGCCCTGCACTTATTTGGTCTCTAAATTTCTCAGTCTGTCCATTATATCCCTATCGTTCATGATTTCAGCCTTCTCCTGTTCTCCCTCTGGCTGTTTCTGCCCTCTCTGCTCCTGAACCAATCCTCTCTCTTTTTCCTCTCTGTTCTGTCTCTTTTAGTTTCTCTCCCATTATGCATCCTCTTAACCTGCAGCAGTCCTTCTGAAACATATCGCGGTGGAGAGGCAAGTGGTTACTGCGCCTGCCTCCCTTTCAGAAGTGTGCTGCAGATAAGGAAATTAAACACAGCCTGGACTTTTCTGCACTGTGTTTACTTTCTTTAGCTGCAGCACACTTAGGAAAAGGAGGCAGGCGCCAGACTAAAAGGACATATGCAAAGGCAGTGCTTGCTGTAGGAGAGCCGATTAACAGCCAATCAGTGTTTATCGGCTCTGTTGCGGCAATACCTAGAGTGTTTATTTCTTGAAAGGAGTGTCCCGACAAAAAGGCAGCACTTACCCCAACATCTCAGATAACACCTAATTGCCTGTCAATTGTTCTTCGACTCACGCCCACCAGATATAGTGCCGCAACACACCAGGGTGGTGGGGGCGGGGGGGTTAGCAGCGCCCCATAATTTGAAGAACACTGCTCTATGGAGAAGGGAGGGGTCAAAGTTCCTCCTTGCTTGATTTTAAAGCCACTAAATTGGATTTTTGGCCTTTTTGAGGCATTTGAGTCAACAAAGGACTATAGCTGTTTGCTTTTAAGAACAATTTTTAATGGTGCAGCATGGGGATTGGACTGTACCCATAGCAAAAAGATCACCACCTATTCACAATTGCCTATTATTGGCTGACACCATGGGCACTACCAATTGACACTGCATCCTTTTTCCTTTTTAGCTGTTTCTGCTAAAAGGGACCATGGTGATACTGATAGGTGGTATTTAATGGTTTACTGGGGGGATTTTTCCTGGATTGCGCAGACCGCTGCAGGCATCCAGTCCTCTTCAGCCCTCATCTCCCTGCCTTCTACAGATAGTACGAGTGGATTTACCCACCTTTGATATCACATTGAGAAAAGTATGGAGGTATTGAAAAGGACAGGTGCTTCTATGAAGATTGCCTAGCGAGAGCTGATGATGTGGCCTAGCGAGAGCTGATGATGTGGCCTAGCGAGAGCTGATGAGGTGGTCTGGCGAGAGCTGATGATGTGGCCTAGCGAGAGCTGATGATGTGGCCTAGCGAGAGCTGATGAGGTGGTCTGGCGAGAGCTGATGATGTGGCCTAGCGAGAGCTGATGAGGTGGCCTAGCGAGAGTTGATGAGGTGGCCTAGCGAGAGCTGATGAGGCGGCCTGGCGAGAGCCGATGAGGCGGCCTGGCGAGAGCCGATGAGGTGGTCTGGCAAGAGCTGATGAGGTGGCCTAGCGAGATCTGATGAGGTGGCCTAGCGAGAGCTGATGAGGCGCGCTAGCAAGGGCTGATGATGTGGCCTAGCGAGAGCTGATGAGGTGGGCTAGCAAGATCTGATGAGGTGGCATAGCGAGAGCTGATGAGGCGGCCTAGCGAGGGCTGATGAGGTGGTCTGGCAAGATCTGATGAGGCGGCCTAGCGAGATCTGATGAAGTGGCCTAGCGAGAACTGATGAGGCGGCCTAGCGAGAACTGATGAGGCGGCCTAGCGATATCTGATGAGGCGGCCTAGCGATATCTGATGAGGCGGCCTAGCAAGATCTGATGAGGCGGCCTAGCAAGATCTGATGAGGCGGCCTAGCGAGAGCTGATGAGGTGGCCTAGCAAGATTGATGAGGCGGCCTAGCGAGATCTGATGAAGTGGCCTAGCGAGAACTGATGAGGCGGCCTAGCGAGAACTGATGAGGCGGCCTAGCGATATCTGATGAGGCGGCCTAGCAAGATCTGATGAGGCGGCCTAGCGATAGCTGATGAGGCGGCCTAGCGATAGCTGATGAGGCGGCCTAGCAAGATCTGATGAGGTGGCCTAGCAAGATCTGATGAGGTGGCCTAGCAAGATTGATGAGGCGGCCTAGCGAGATCTGATGAGGCGGCCTAGCGAGATCTGATGAGGTGGCCTAGCGAGATCTGGTGAGATTGCATAGTGAGATCGATGAGATTGCATAATGAGATCCGGTGAGGATGCCCAGCGAGATCCGGTGGGGATGCCTAGCGCGATCCGGTGGGGATGCCTAGCGCGATCTGGTGAGGCAGGCAATTACTATGAAGGCGGCTGTATAGACTTTGAGAATGTTGATTAGCCTGAGCAGACAGAGCCAATGACAGTGATTGCTGCATATTCATTAATAACTTGCATAGTACGTGTGTTGTGACAATAATGGCATCAATGTTTCTTTATTACTTATTTCTCATAATTAAAAATGTACATTATACATGGTATTGTTTATTTGTAAAGCACCTATACACAAAGCAAGTGTTTCAAAGTGCTGAAGGAGGGAGGGAACAAGCGGAGAAAAACAACAGCCATTCAGAGCAGAGTAAGTGCATGGCACAAGTGCATAAGTATAACAGTGTAGATAACAAAAAATGGGTCTGACGATGATTCTGCAGTTTTTCAAAGTGCATTGAGGCGTGACCATGCAAGGAGGAGAGACCAGGAAAAAACAGGTAGATGATCTTCAAGGCATGGTACATTCAGATTGTGCAAGTGCGCGGACAGGTGCAGGGGTTGAGGGAGAAGTGCAGGGGGGACCAAGTGAGCCCAGTCAGTAAGAGCTGGGTTAATTGCTGAGAGATGCCACTCTCATGGGTCAATTGACCAAGTGCAGTAACGATGAGGCAAGTGCGAGAGGACTGGCGAGGGTGCCTGTGAGACTCTGAGGTACACAGGGCGGCCAGTCACCAAGCTCTGCGGAAAAGGATGGAGAGAGGGATAGAGCAGAGAGATAAGTTAGCAGGATAGAGAGAGAGAGAAGGAAGAGGAGAAGAGGAATGTCTTAAGTAGTTTCCGGAACTTAGGGAGATCCAGCTCAAGGCGGAGGGAGGCTATTTCAGAGGGAGGCCCCTGCTGAGGATAAAGATCTCCCTCCAAATCTCTGCTTAGAGAACCGGCTCAGTCACAGAAGGTTGGAGGCGGATCAGCGGAGGGCTCAGGAGGGACAGTATTTAGGTAGGCAATGTTGCAGATAGGTAGGTCCCAGGCCCCAGAAAGCCTTACGGACAATGCAGTGGGTCTTGAACTTGATCTTGCAGCCACGGGGAGCCAGTGGAAGGATTTCATCGCCGGAGAGAGGCGGCCCCTGGGCTTAAGGCCAAGGATAAGTCTTGCGGTTGTGTTCTGGATGAGTTGTAGAGGGCGCAGAGCAGAGGCAGGGAGGTTGAGAAAAGGCTGTTGCAGTAGTCCAGCCTTGAAAGAACCCAGAGCTCTGGAGACAGTGAGCTGCTGGGGGAAGGTGAGAAAAGGAAGAGTACCTCTGAGGAGGTGCAGCTAGTAGTTGGACTTTTTAGAGATGTCTGTGATGTGAGTGGAGAAGGAGAGAGTGGAGTCGCAGATGGCCCCAAGATTATTTGCCACGCAGGTGGGTGCAGGCGCAGGGCCAAGGAAGGCCGGGCAGGGTGGGAAAGCGGGATCTACATGAAATGACCAAATCCAAAATATATATATGTGGGGTGAGGCCCCCCAAACTCTCCCACCTTACCCCTATACATTTTTAATAACTTTAACCCCCCCCCACATATATACATATATATTCGAACAAATAGGGGTCGGACTTTTGGGCTTCGGACTTTTTGCCCTCAGTAATTTCGTACAATACCGGGAAAGCGGCAGCATTAGTCACAATGTGAACAATCTCAGTCTTACTGGCGTTGAGGCAGAGGTCGTTTGTGGCACACCATGACTGAATCGGGGACAGACAGTCAGTTATCTGTGAGGTAGAGAAGGTGGCTGAGGGTAGCTTGACAGAGAGTTGCGTGTCATCCGCGTAACACTGGAAGTTAGAGATGAAAGTGCCAATCACACGTGCCAGGGCAGCCATGTAGACATTGAAAAACCAGGGGGATAGGTTAGAATCCTGGGGAACGCCACAGGTTGAAAGAGTGATAGTAGAGAGAAAAGACCCAAGTTCCACCTGGGATGGACGGTTGGAAAGGAAGGAGGTTAACCACGCCAGAGCCTGACCTGTGATTCCCAGGGTGTCATGGAGATGTGCGATCAGGATGTAGTGGTTTACCGTGTCAAAGGCAGAGGAGAGGTCAATGAGAATGAGGACAGAGGGTGTGTTAGTGTCAAGATTTGAGAGCAGGTCTTCACAGGTGTTCAGAAGAGGAATTTCCGTGCCTCTGGATGCTCTTAAACCAGCCTGATGGTCGTGAAAGCAGCCAGCAGATTCAGTGTGGAGGGTAAACTGAGAGAAAGCCAACTTCTCCAGGTGTTTGCCCAGGAAAGGAGTGACAGAGATAGGGTGGTAGTTTGTCGAAATGGAGGGGTTGGGAGAGGGTCTTATTGTATTGTATAAAGATTTATAGAGTGCGGCAAAGATCCGAAGGAGGGCAGCAAACCACCAGAGAGGGAGAATCAAGCAGGCAGGATCAGAACAGACAGGTTTTTAACTGCTTACGAAAAATAGATAGTGCCTGAATGCTCCTAAAGTGTGAAGGGAGAGCATTCCACAACATCGGAGCCAACACAGAAAAGGATCTGCCTTCCGCACGAGAGCAACGGAAGCAGGGAACAGTCAACAGAAGCTGGTCGGTCGAACGAAGGACTCTCTTAGGTTGAAAAAAAAGACAGCTTAGCTTCAACTTGAATTTAGCGCCCATGGAGTGGGTGGCACGATGGACCATACAGAGGACCTTAAACTTCACCTGAGTCCTGACATGGAGCCAATGGAGATACCAAAGTAGGTCCTGAGAATGGGCTAGTCTAGGGGCACAGAGAGCCAGCCTGGCCGCCGCATTCTGGAGGACCTAAGTCGAAATATGCCATTACAGTAATCAATGGCACCCATAATGGCGGGGGTAACTATTTTGCTCCTCGCCTTGTTGGGAAGAAGTGGAAGCACCTTCTTCAGAACCCAGAGTTTCGCAAAGCCACTCCAGCAGACCGCAGAGATCTGCGCCACTCTAGCACCTGACGTCATGATCTTGATTCCAAGACTTTTAACTACAGTGGTAGGTTTGTGACAGGGTCCCAAACAGATGGGCCAAATAGTCAGGAGTCCAACCATTGGATGTCTGGCTGATCACTAGTATCTCAGACTTTTCACCGTTCAACTTAAGCCAGTTTTCGGACATCCAATGGCAGACAGCTGAGAGACAATCTCTCAGGAGTACCAAAGGGCTTTCCTTAGGGGAGTTGAGGCGCAAAAAGATTTGGGTATCGTCCGCATACATGAAGAAATGTACACCGAAGCTGGCTATAAGCTTGGCAAGGCAGCCATGTATAAATTGAAAAGCAGAGGGGAGAGTGCCAAGCCCTGAGGGACTCTGCAGTCAACCACCACGAGGGGAGAGGTAAAAGGGGGAGAGACACCACTTGGGTACGACCAGATAGAAAAGAGAAGAACCATTTCAGGGGCATTCCCAAAACACCAGTGTCTGATAGACATTGTAAAAGTCTCAGATGGTCGACAGTATCAAAAGGTTTCTTAAGCAGAGGGTGCACAAGGGAGTGCTTAAGAGAAGTTGGAAAAACTCCAGTGGCAAAAGAGAGACTGCAGAGGTCAGCCAAGACTGGAGCGAGAGAGTCAATGTTGTCCTTAATGGTTTTGGAGGGCCAGGGGTCCATCTGTTTGGACAAAGTCTTCATAGATCGGACTTGTCTGGTGACTCCATCAGGTGTGACGCGAGTGAGAGAAGAGAGGAGAAGTGGGGAATGGGCCAAGGGAGGCTCCAGAGGTGTTGGTGTGTGATGTGCATGAGAGTGTAGGAAGCAATCATTGAGTGTTCATTACTGGGAATTATGTCAGAAGCCTTTAAACATAAACATTATATGTGGGGCATCTATTTGAAATGCTGTGTATCGACATGCTAGAACTGGTAAATGTCTTTAATACACATACAAAAGGTTACTGCAAGGGTTGAGCAGTGGACCATCAATACACATTTTTTATTAAAACGAGAGTTGGCCACTGCTGCTAAACATGGTACTCATCAGGTGCTGTGGAGGTTATCAAGAATGGCCTAGCGCCCTCGAAACACCATGATAGTCGGGCAGTCCCAGAAGGAGCAATGCAAGAGAATGGCATTTTTTAAACAAGAGTTTGATGTTCTCATCTGAAGCAAATCAAAAGAGATGATGGCTGGAAGGTTTAGAATTGGTCTTAATCTCTGGTTTCGCTCTGGGCAAACCTCCAGACCACCGTTCTTTGCCTGGCAAGCCATTCCAAAAGGGGAAAGACCATATATAAATCAAGCATGATCCTGACACCAAATGGGCAGTCCAACCCAAACTACTTGGTCACATCCATTCTGCATGAGTCCATAAGCATCCCCAAACATGTTTCAGCCTCGTTGGGCCTCATCAGTGAGCAGGGTCTCTAGGCCAAAACATGTCTGGGGATGCGTGTGCTCTTGTGCAGAAGGGATGTGACCTAGCAGTTCAGGCTGGACTGCCTCTTTTGGGGTGGGACAAAGCCTGATTTGCATATGGTTTTTCCTCTTCTGTAATGGCTTGGCAGGCTGAGAAACTATGGTCTGGAGGGTTGCCCAGAGATGTGCCATGCTTATGATTAATTCAAAACCTTCCAGCAATAACCTTTTTGTTTTGCTTAAGTCACCCCGAGTGGGACGTGTATGCCCAGTTGTGGGTCCCGAGCCTGCTGGGCCTAGAGACCCAAGCTCCTGCTCACTGATGACACCCAACCAGGCTGAAACAGGTCTGCGGAATCTTGTGGTCTCGTGCAGAAGGGATGTGACCTAGCAGTTCGGGCTGGACTGCCCCTTTTGGGGTAGGACCAAGCCTGATTTGAATATGGTTTTCCCCTTCTGTAATGGCCTGGCAGGCTGAAAAACAATGGCCTGGAGGGTTGACCACATTGCTGTCTGTGGTTATGATTTATACAATACCTTCCAGCCGGCGGAGTTCGGCAGAGTTCAGTCTGCAGGAGACCCTTGACAAGTGAGGAGCTGCAGCGACGGACTTCTCTACTGGTGTTTTTTTTTTTTTTTTCCTGTCGACCCTGGCATTGGTGTGGCTTTAAGGAAAAAAAAGCCCAACCAACCATAAAAACTACGGGAACGCGCGGAGCGCGCGCGGAGCTCGGCAGAGTTCAGTCTGCAGGAGAGGAGAGTCGGATCATGCACGATGTTGATCCACAAACGCGCCTGAAAGCTAAAAACAACAGGGGTAAAACCCAGGAATTAGCTCCCCCTGCCATGACACTGGAGCTTTCCAACTCCAGTGTAAACTATACCGACTCGCATGAGCTGCCCACAAACATGCAAACACCTAGCTCACCTGCCTTAACAAACAGAAACCCCTACGGTAACCCTCCAGTTTCGCCCACTCCAGACTCACACACAACATGTACTCCTATGCAATCTCTTAGTCAGATGCCAGATGACAATTCGATGTCTTTCGATAGAGTACAATCAAACGTGACACTAAGAGAGAAAGAGGCGGAAGAGGGGAGGGGAGAAGCAAACGCTGAGAAGATACAGCGGCTCTCGACATTAGTGATTGCGAGTTTGAACACCTGGACCGTTGACAAGCTTGCAACTAAATCCACTGTTTCTAAACAGTCTAATGACCTAACTCCTCCCAGTCCCGCGAGACTTACAGACCAACCTGTAAAAGACAATTGCTCGAGCGCACTACAAGCGCCTCGAGTAGAAACGCAAATAGACTTGGACCAATCGCAAGAGACAAATAATGACATGAGGTGCGCCGACCTGGCAACATCCATTGGAAAAAATCACCTAGATAAAACCGTCTCACCACGGCCCTCTAGGTTAGACAAATCAGACAGAGAACTGTTGGAAGTCTCAATTGCCCTGTCTCCGCTGACACGGCCAAATGGAAGTACCCAAGAGGCGCGAAAATCAGCAAACAGCGCTGAATCAGATGATGAAAATTCCCAGGGACAAGATTGCCTTGATAAATATAAAGACAACATGAAAAATGGCAAGTCCTCAAATCCAGCAAATAGAGATCCCATTGTAGCAAGAAATACGTCATCCATCCCGAAAATATTGCCGACAAACTTAAGTACGATTGAACGGCTAGCCAAGATGACAGCGGCAAAATCCAAATGGAAATCGAATTATGAAAGAGACATCGCCTCTCCTGTAAACAAAACACAGAATGTAGTCAGTGACGAAAGGATCTCTAATGACAGTCTGTTGCAAGAACCCACAGTACATGTCGCAAAAATTCTGCGACACATGCAAGCGGAGGACACGGGCACATGCCCACAAAAAATAGATCCGCTCACTACAACTGTATGTGTTCATAACTTGACTCACGAAGAAGCCGCTAGGGAATCGCAGTTAATGAAGAAAATGAAAGAAGACTTCGAACAAATGAAGCAAAAACTAACAGAAACCCATTTGAAATTGAAAAAAAAGGACAGACGCACCAGTAGTAATGACTGGGACCCACATAACTCTAACACTCTGGAAAATAGCAGTTTCACACATCCAGCACGTCAATGTACACAATCATCCTCTTCACAAAAAAAGGACGAGCTAGTGTATGTAACAAATACAATGCCAAAAACAAACTTAAACACAAGCATGGCGGAAAAGACTCTTGATACCACAACCGCAAGCAAAAATCATAACGATTCAAGTGGCTCAGCTAATAACGAAGAAAAAACAAAGGCCACCTCTAAACCAAACATATCAACGGCCGCTGCTATTCAAATACACAACAATGTGCTAGCTGCCACCTCCTTGGCTCTCATTCCTTTTACCAAGCTATATGGATCGCTTGGTGACGGGATTACGACACAGGGCTCCATGCTAACCAACATAAACGAAAAACTAAATAAAATGGAAATTCAACATGGTGAGCTACTAGCTCGCATGGATAAGGAAATAGAACAAACAGCGGCCTGGCAATCAAGGCTAACCGATCTAGCAATGCGCGACAATCACGAGAAGGAAATTCTGATGAAAGCTGTGCTAGAATGTATGTCATGGCTGCGGTACAGAGAAGATACTAAGGAAAAAAATGGAACTCATGGTACCAAAGAAGCAAAGACAGCGGCTGTCAGGACCAATGATACGACCGGGCATGTAGTTGTACCCCCCCACCAAAAATGTGCTGCATCAGTAAGCACACAAACCTCCATAGAACCCAGGCAGCCACTACAGTCGGAACAAAAGGCGGCAGGAACCAACGACAAATTACCAACACGAGTCGTAGTAGTGGAAAGTGATCACGACCCTCAACAAGTGCAAGAACCAAACATCCCACCTCAAGAAAGTCAGCTCCCGTCGACTTCGATCCGTTAGCCTTACAAACAGAGGCGCTCGTCCAGACTGGAAAAAAAAATACACCTTTGACGTTTGATATGTTTAAAGGTCCAGCGAAGTCGACTTTATTCATTCTAAGCAAAGAAACTAAAGAAAAGGTCGTAAAGACAGGAAAAAAGTGCACAAATACTAAAAAGGCAGGAGCAAAGAAGCATACAACTAGTTCCAGAAAATTTTTGAGAAATCTGATGACTCCTACCAGGCCTGGTTTGTTTGACCGTGAAGTCGTAAAACCGACAGCCCCTGCAAAGAAAAAGCAAAAAGTTGCGAAAGATAACAATGAGCAAACGATACTCGACAAAGGAAATTCGAAAAAACAAGCTCGTCATGAGTCGGAAAGGAGTGAACTTCACTCCACACCTTCATCAATCGATCTCGCAGATCTATCCACCTACTCAGTGAGTTCGGAGGACGAAGCTAGTCAAATGACGACATCGAGTCCTGATAAAAACAGAAGTCAACACTTGGCAACTATGGCTGAGCAGACAAACCAACAAAAAAGACTAAACCGGAAAAGAAAACAAGACGAAAATTCAGATATAATCCTGGGCTCTGCCACAAAAGTAGTAGATAAACAGGAACACAACAATCCGGCAAAGTCCCCAAGTCTCAGCTGCAATGACGGCTCTCAGCAGGGAAAAACCCACAAGCAAACCGCTGCTGGGACGACATCAAACGGATACTCCAACTTAAACCCAAATCCCAAATTCACAGTAGCTCAACGATCCAAAATAAACAGAAGTGTGCACATCGAAACAAAAAAGGAGACAAACGAATCCGTGAGTAAACTGAGACTCGAGAATGTACTGGCAGACAATGATTCAATGAATCTAAATCGCCGGAACATCCTAAACTTACTGCAGAGTGTTCCTGCTCTACGGACCATAACTACAGATGACATCAAAATTGTAGAATATGTGTCCGAATGCAGCACCGACATAGTACTGCTGCATATAAAATCTCACGCAGTGCGCCAAGCAATTCTGGCGGCTTCGGAAGAACTGTTGTTTTTGGATTTGAAATAAAACAAGAAGCGGCTTCGCCAAAAAATTCTATAAGAGACAACCAAAGATCCTCCCCAAACGAAAAAGCTAAGGAGCTGGAAAGAGCGAAGCTCAGGGAAACGATGAAACTCTCTACAAACCCCTCTAAATTCAGAAATAATGGAGACACGAAGAGAAATAGATACACCTCTGCCACAAGATTAGAAAGAAATCCAGTTTAGCAATGAATGGACGTAAAGAGAGATCACTCAACACTTGTATCCTGGAACACAAGAGGTTTTGACCATCTTTTCAACGAGTTCTCATTAGACCTAGAACTGAACCTGATCATATGTTTGCAAGAAACTTGGTTGCGTGAGACACCCACGAGAGATGGCTACCTAGTTCTCGCAAACCCTGCAATCAAAAACAGGCTGGGGCGCCCATTTTCTGGGCTGATAACGATGATCAAACAAGGAAAAGGGTGGGAAGTGATCGAATCAAAAAATCCGAACCCATTTGTACAAAGCACACTGTTACAACTAAAATGCCACGCAGCTGAAGCAAGGAAACACATGTTAGTAGTTAATGTATACTGGAACCCAGTTAAGATTTCAACTAAACATTTCATTAACTCAATAACAGCAATAATAGATCAAGGACAGCTCAAACATAATGATTTGAAGATTCTAATATGCGGCGATCTAAATCTTGCTGATCTAATCGATATACAACTTCAATCAAATGCAAGCTTCACTACAGGAGAAATGGGTTCAAACAGATGTAAAAAATGGACTCAGGCCATGCAAATGAGGAATTGGATGATGACAAACGGAAACCTAACAGATGACTTTCCGCCTCATCAACGTGGCACAACATGGGCCTACACAAAACCTTAGATTACATCTGGGTCTCTGCAAATCTCTGGGACAAAGTTCTTGATCTCTCCATGCATACAACGACAAGAAGCGATCACGACGAGCTAGTGCTGCTTTGGCAAACAGACCAGTACACCGCTGACAGGATATATACTGGTTCCCTTGAAACAAACCAAGCTGGCAATCGCTTGAGATTAAATAGAAAACAAATCTCAACTATGACTGCGAAACTTCAATCAGAGAATGACGAGGCAGTACCTCTGATAAACTATACGCCTCTGCTGATGCAATTTCATTTACCCAAAGGAAGGAAAACAAGTAACAACGTACAACACAAACATAAGTGGAGTACACTGATCAACGGAAAAAAAAGAGGTACGGAAAGACATAAGAAAACTAAAGAAAAACTTCGGCCCACAAACGCTACTGCTGATTAAAAAAAGGAAACAACAATACCATAATTGGAAAAAATCCTTTGCCTCAATGAGAGATCAGGAAAGAGGAGCTCTGATGTTAAAATTAATAGTAACAAAAAACTCAAGTGAAACCTGGGCGATCTTGAATAACGAAGCTCCGTTTCAGAACTTAAAGTTGGCTAATGGGGTAGCCGAGGCGACTTGGGTAGATCACTTCTCAAAACTATTCTTCACCAACAGTGAATGCACAGACAGTGACAACTATATCACTCAAGTAAAGTGGGACACGTCTGAGCAACTTGAAGACATAAATATAAAAATCTCAAAACTCAAAAACTCTAGAGCGGCTGGACCAGATGGAATTAGTAACGTAATGCTAAAAAAGAATAAAATAGAATGGTCCCGCTTCATTGAGCTTGTACTTAATCATATCACAACAGAAAAAAAAGTCCCTCAGTCATGGACCACGGCAATAATAGTGCCAAGCTACAAAAAAGGCTTACGCGAAGACCCCTCCAACTACCGACCAATCGCGTTGTTAGACACGATTGGTAAAATAATGGCATCCTTTCTGCAGCAGAAGCTAGCAAATTGGGCCTCGAAATCGAACCGCCTGGACCTTCGGCAAACTGGGTTCACCAAAGGAGTGGGGACCGAAGTGAACCTAGTAATATTGAATTTGCTAAAACTAGAAGCGCTAAAACAAAAAAGAAACATACACCTAGCTTTTGTCCACATGCGTCAAGGGTTCGACTCGATAAACCGTGAGCTACTGTGGAAGAAATTGAGGAGCTGGGGCTGCCCCGAAGAGATCTTACAGCCTATAATTGCTCTGCACACAAACACCTCAATCAGGGTACGACTGAATAAACAAGGAGACCTGACAACTCCCATCATGACAAACACGGGTGTGAAACAAGGGTGCCCCCTAGCTGCGCTGCTCTTCAAGCTTTTTATCGCTGATATTCCAACTGCTTTAAACCAAGTAAATTGCTTTCCTCCGAAAATAAATGGCCATCAAATAAGAGGTGTCACATATGCTGACGATATAGTCCTAGCGGACCAAACGCAGATTGGCCTGCAAAGGCTGCTAACAGCGCTTGACAATTATGCGCAAAAATAAACTGCAAATTAACACAGCAAAGACCAAGATAATGTCAATTGGTTTGACGGCAGGAAAAAGGAACAACAAGTACAAATGGTCAATTGCAGCGGAAAATATAGAAAAAACAAAAGAAATACGATATTTGGGCATTTTATTCAACACATCAATAAGAGAATGGGCATGGTCAAAAGATCTAATACAGCGGACCCTGACATTTGCACAACAAGCGACAAAACTGCATGGACTATACGGGAAATTTACGATGCTACCCGTACGGGAATTTTACCAGCTAAAGGTAACACCGGCACTAACGTATGGCGCAGAATCCGCTTGGAATCTACATCACAGAATATGGCCGTACCTAGAAGGTAAATTTTGGAGAAAGGTCTTGAGGCTACCAACTCACATCTCGGTAATCAAAATTCGAAACGAGCTCGTATTAGACTGCCTGCAAGGAACAGTCCTATGGAAATCAATTTCACTCCTAAGGAAAATGAACCTAAGCCCTCCAGAACCGGCGTATGAAATCTTCAAAAACTGCCATAGTGAGCACACGTGTTCTCTGATAAATGATTGGAAAGAAAGCGTCAAAGAAATACTAGTCAGCACAGATATCACCCTGGACACGTTGATAAATCGCCCTGAAACTGCAAAAAAAAAAATAAAACAATGGCAATGGATTCTAAACACAGAAAGATACAATAACTTGACATCTGCATTATACCTAGGACCAGCTGCAAATAGGCTAGACTCAATACCGGCGTACATAAAACAATTTCCATCAAGATACCATCGCGACAGTTTTATGAAACTGCGTCTAAATGCCTGCAGAACAAAAGATCAATTATTTAGAATACACGCCAAGGATATAGGTGACAACCTATGCAGAGTCTGTAAGGTCGAAGTTGAAACTACCAAACATTTAGTAATCGAATGTGCAGACCTTAAGAGCCAACGAACACTACACCGAGGGAAATACGCCCCGAAGAACTCAAATATGGAAGACTGGTGGTTTTATATCCTTGGAGGGAAAAACGTACCGCTGACATGTCGAATAATTGACTATTTGGATGAAATCTTGAAAGATGATGTCAAAGGAGATGTTGGAAACAAAAGACAATGCTAGAGTCTGTGACAAGTGATTGCGCTTTATATCCTGTGGTAAAATCTGTGAAAAGAGTGTTTTCCTTTTGTTTTAAAAAGTTTGTAAATCAAACTATAAAATTACAAAAAGAAAAAAAAAAAAATACCTTCCAGCCATCAACCTTTGGTTTTGCTTAAGTCACCCTGACTGGGGCGGGTATGCCCAGACGTGGGTACTGAGCAGGCTGGGTCTAGAGACCCAAGCTACTCCTCACTGATGATCCCCAACAAGGGTGAAACATGTTTGGGGAGGCTTGTGGTCTCGTGCAGAAGGGATGTGACCTAGCAATTCGGGCTGGACTGCCCCTTTTGGAGGGGACTAAGCCTGATTTGCATATGGTCTTTCCCCTTCTGTAATGGCTTGGCAGGCTGTAAAACGATAGTCTAGAGGGTTGCCAGTGGTTGTGAATAATTCAAAACCTTCCAGCCATCACCTTTTTCTTTTGCTGTTCTCATCTTAAGACACTGGACCCTTGGGAGTGTGCAATAATTAGCGAACTCGTCTAGTTACAAGATGCTTTCGTCGCAACTGGACTGTCTTTTTGAATGAGTATTTCACAAGAGATGTGGCAGTAACCTCATTCCTTCCTCACTTAAACTACTCGGGACTGCAAAGATGTTCTGAATGGCGAATGTAGGACCACAGAGGGATGCTGTAAGCCAGAGAAGGATTGTGATCGAGGTGGCGGACAAACAGGGTCCCCGACTGAAGGAGGTATTTTACAGAAAGGACAAGAAGCCTGGCAGTGACTTGCCAAGAGGGAAATGTCTAATTACTGGTATGGGCTAATTCACAGTTTCTAAAATGAGGTTCAGGGAGCCTGAGAGATTAATTGAAGGTACCTGATATCTGCTGATTCTCTCCTGTTTTAGTAGCTCAAACTTCCGCTTCAGCTCGGCCTGGCGCTCCACTTTCTTCTGTGCCCGGCCAACAAACACCATTTTGCCGTTGATGTCTTTCCCGTTCATTTCTTCCACGGCCTGTAGAGAAGTAAGTGCCATTAATGTAGCTTCTGGTCAATGGCCCATTGCTTTCACATAACATCCCAAATACGTAACTCTCTGGAGACACAACAGAAGGTCAGAAACACCCAACGATACCCCAAGAGTAATCATCCTCCAGAGGCAACACACACCCAGATTACCTAGTAATGCCCAGAAAGGCATTAGCACACATAAACCTACATGCTTGCAATTACTGTGATTTTTTACAAGCCACCCAACTCTTTCCTATTAGGCTCCAAAGCAAAACTACCCACGCCCCTGCTACCATCTCGATCTTTATTAAACGAGGCACGAAGGTGCCAGAAACATCTGCAGATGTATTTATTGGTTATTTGCACCATGCACTGTTGTAGATCAGAAGAAGGAGGCGGACAAAGAGGAGGCATTTCTACCTGAAATTTTATTCAAATAATAAACAAAAGATCTATCCATCCCTACCAAACAGGGGTTTTCCCTACCCAACTGAATCTAACTAGGGTGTTCATGGGAGAGGTCGTCCAAATCAAAATAGTCCGTCCTCTGTCCAAAAACTACCCTACCACTTATTATCAACTAATAACACAAAAATGGGTTCCAGGAGAAGGAGTCCCTTCTGGAGATACTTCTGTGTAACGTAGTTTAATTTCTCAAGGGGACTCTTCCACCTTCTCTCAGGCATCCTCCGTCTTGACGTAATTACAGTTCCTCGTTTCCCTACTCAAGTGTCTTGACCTCTATTCCTTTGTGTTTCTTTTGCCTCAATATCTTTCTTTCTTGTTTCACAGTCTCTCATTCCACGGAGACCAGTGCCCCCGATCCCTATTAAGATCAGTGTTTTTTTCTGCGTGTCCATCCTTTGTTTCCCCCCTTGCCTTGTCGCGCCTTGAAATACTTGTATATAGGTGAGTTATAACTGCCATATCATATTTGCCAGGTTTGGCTGTATATTCAATAAGTGACACAAATGTCCCATCTGCAAACAAATCTCCCAGGATCAGTTGAGTGTTGGTTCCCCAAGATTTCTGTACATTCTGATATAGAGTGGGGGCTAAACCTGGGAAGTTACGCAGCGGAATATTCGGATGATAGGGAACAGTTATGCCCAATCGCTGGAATAGCCCGGACAAGGCATTCACTGTGGCCCGCACTGGATCAAATGTACATGAGAGTCTGTGTGCCTGCCAGTAAATATCACGGCTTTAAGATCAGCACGAGAGGCACTCGATTTTCCAGAGTCAAGTGCACAACCCCTGGCATAGAGGCATGCCAGTATCCCGCATATTGAGCCTGTGCCACCAAGTGGTACAATTCCACATCAGGGGCTGCCAGTCCACCTCTGACATACGGCCCGCCCCGCTGCCCCACCCCCACAAAAACCCTACCATCATGGAGCGAACTGAGGAAAAGAAAACCTGCCAGACCAGAAAGGAATGTTGCCAAAGAAATACAGAAGCTTGGGGAGAACAACCATCTTCAGCAGAGACAAGCTATCATACAACGGAAAAGGCAGTTTAGCCCAAAAGGTCTATATTCTGCATAGTTATCCGAGACCAGAGAGCGCTGCTTCCGAGAGATCCTAATCCCCAGATTTTTGAACCGGGAGTCCAACCATCTTAACCCCTGCGGGTCCACCATCTGAACTGTGGCACCCGTAAGGGGGAACAGTTCCGATTTAGTTTTATTCATTGTGTAACCTGAGTACTTGGAGAATGCATACACTTCGTCCATAACATGGTGAAGGTTCACCTCCGGATCATGGCTATACAATAAGGTATCATCAGCATATAGAGATATTATCTGCGGTGACCCGGCCATGCGTATAACTCTATGCCCGTGTTTAGATCTAATAATTGCTGCCAGTTGTTCAATGGTTAATGCGAACAAAAGAGGGGAAGGGGACATCTCTGAGGGTACCTCTGTGTAAACTTATAGTGGCCAATAACACATTATTGGTTCGTACTCTAGCGGTGGGAGGAGAGTATAACAGTTGTACACAGTTGAGATAATAGGTGCTCATTTCATACCGTTGCAGGACTCTCATTAGGTTCCTCCTTGACACCGAATCGAATGCTTTCTCAGCATTCAAAGGCACAGCGTCTGCTCGGGCCCAGGGATTGATTTGGCCGATGATGCCAACACGCCTTTGTAAATGTAATGCTGTGGATCGCGTCGAAATGAACCCCGATTGATCCGGGTGAACCAATTTGGACATATATGGGAGGAGTCTAGTAGCTTGGATTTTAGTGAAAATCTTCGCTCAGCGGTTTACCTGGCTTTGGAAGGACTGTTGTTATTGCTTTGCGTATAGAGGACGGGAGGGAGCCGACAAGCAGAGACTCCTCCCACACCTGCAGGAGATGTGGGGCAAGCACAGCCCCATATTCCTTGTATAATTCCAACCCCAGTCCGTGCGACCCCGGGGCTTTATCTGATGATAGTGTTGCGATAGCGGCCACAACCTCCTCAGGGGTAATAGGGGCCTCAAGTGAAAGGAGTGCCTCCTCAGGCAACACTGGAAGGTTAATAGACTCGAGATATTGTTGGAGCTTTATGTCGGGACAACTGTCTCTGCTTGAGTAAAATGTCTCATAATACTTACGAAAGTCTACATTTATATCTATTCCAGACGTGTGAGTTATTCTGGCCTCTGTGGTGTTTGCAGTGATCACCCAAGAGGGTAATTCTAATTTAATTGCCTTGGGTAGCACCCTCCCCGGTTTATCTGATTCTCTATACCGTCGCCCAGCACCGGTCTCGTGATATGTAGTACCTCTTTGTCAGCCAGTTCTTGTAATTTTAGAAGGTTACCCATAATTAAGCCCAGCATCGCTCTGTCCTCCGTTGAGGCATATTCGTTCTCAAGCTGCCTAATCTGCAGCTCAAGGTCACAGAGTTCCATTCTAAGTGTCTTAAGTGTCCCAGATCTACTAGACTGCAACTCACCCCTCATAGCCAACCCGATGAGCTTGCTCCACCAAGAATTGGGCTGATAATTGTGGGTCCCCCAGCAGCTGCTGTAAATGCTCTTCTATGAACTGTTCCACAGATCCCTTCTCTGCCTTTTCGGGTACCCCACTATGCCAGCGTTATTGTGACGGGAACGCGACTCAAGGTCATCACATTTCATCTTGACTGCCGGAAGGTCCCTCTTCAGCCCGGAAATGTCCCAATCATGTTGCACAATCTTGCCCTCGGTATTACCGATCCTGACGTCTGCCACAGTGATGCGCCCACTTTCCTTATCCAACTTAGAGCGTAGCGAACTGATATTGGCGACGAAGTTGTCAAGTTTCACATTAACTGCAGCAAAACTAGTCTGCATGGTGGCAAGTAGGGGGTCAATCAGCGCCACCCCAGCTTGCTCCCCCCCTCGAGCCTCCCCGCCCGGAGTTTCGGGGATCACAGGTCTGACAGGTGTACGTGTCCATTGGTCCACTCTTTTTGCCTGCACCCTTCGTCATGTTTCAACAGCCTATGGGGCCTGTATGGGAGCAAAGTCCAGGCAAGCGTCAATATTATCAATGTTATTGTATCAGCACCAACTGTCCCTGCCCGGTCTAACCTGCAACAGTCCGCCCAACTGGCTGCAGGCGCACCAAGGAGCTGCACCCACCCACCGATCCGCTGTGGTCTAGCTGTGTCCCCCGGGGACCTCAGTGCACAACCACAGAATGCAGGAGCAGGCACAACATCTGATCACAACCGCAGGGAACACACCCAATACCGGGCGCCACAAAAATAAGCACCCTCACAAGCCGGTCAACTGCACACATCCAAGGAGGGATTGAGCAGGTCATCGGGAGTCCAAACAGCCAATGAAGTGTTTTCTTTTAGACGAGCGTCATGAGGAGCAGGGTAGCCGTAGCAGCATCGGGTTCCGTGGAGCAGCAGGGCCGTGCAACTCTTACCGGTAGGCTGTCAGGAACAAGAGTGGGTGCCCTACAGTGCCAGCACTAGTCGGGAACGTGGGTGGGGGGACAGCAGAAGCCGTCTGGAGCAAACAATGCCCCAAGCCTGACCAGCGCTTCAATGTGGGTGTGAGGCTCCACCCACCTACAAGCCTCCAAAGCAGCGAGCCCCACAGTGGATAGTATCAGACCACAGAGGCCGCAAGCCAGACGGCCCTAACTCCTCCGCACACCATGCAGTCCAACAAGCCAAACTCACACAGACATCGGAGCAGGCATTACGGCACACCATCCCACTATGTGTCGTCTTGTCTACAGCACAAGGAAGGATTTTGTCAAATTCAGGATGTTGCGGGAGCTCACGATCAAGCAGCCATTTCTGTTGCGCTCAGCAGCAGTCCCCTTATTACCAGTCTTTTGACCATCAGTGTCTTTACTACTTTTGCAATCACTGGGACGCATGTGAGGAGTCCCTCCGTCTTTGATATACACTCTTCTGCTTTTACTCATTGGGATGAGTATGAGGAGTCCCATATTTGTTATATGTCTTCTGCAGTTTGAGCCGTTACTGGGACGAGTATGATGAGTATCTCTGCATTCGTTATACTCTTCGCTGCTTTTACTGCTACTGAGACGAGTACGAAGAGTCTCTCTGCATAGGGTAAACTCTAATGCTTTTTCCGTTACTCAGACGAGTATAATGCCTCTCTCTGTATTCAGTATATTTGTTACTATTAGTTACCTCCCCGCAACCTGCTAGAGCCGTACCCCTCCTCTCTGTCGATCTGTTCTGTTGTTACCTCTGAAAAGCTCTCTGTTATGCATCTATACTGTTGTATACCTCTGTAAAGTGCTCGTTATGTATCTGTATAGGTGTAAACTTCTGTAAAGCGCTCCGTTGCTTCTCAAAGCTAGGTCTGCGCTCAATAAATACCATAATAATAATAATAATAAATAATATGATGTACTTCTCAGTACTCATGATAATCTCTGTTCAGCGGCTTCCAGTCGCCCCTCCCGGGTCTCCTGCCGGTTCCGTTGCCTCTAGCTTGTTGGTTGGTGTCACTGTTTTTTTCCTGTGGGGTTGGGATCATGCTTTCTCAATAAGGGCTTCCAGCGCCTTCCCCTTTTACTCTGCGGCTCCACATAGTCTGCTGGATGGTCTCGGCGTGGTTGTCGGACCATGCAGTCAACCTCCTTGAGGTCACGCCACCACCTGCCAAGGCTTGCCACACACACACACGCACACACACACACGAGTCCGCTCCTTGCTGGCTCCTTCAAACAATTAAGTTCTTCTTCGTTCTCCAGGTCCTCCCCACTGAGGACATCCCAGAATGCCCTGGCTTCTGTCTTCCAGGTTCGAATTTACCTGGCTTCACCTGCTCGGTGAACACGACTCCCTAATGTAAGTCTTTCTTCGGTTTTTAAGCATCTTAGCTTGGTCCTCGCCACTGGAGGATCGTTGTCCTTCTCTTTCTTTACAGTATTCTTTCTTGCGCCATAGTTCCCACTCTTCACAGTATTCCTATTTGCCATAGAGGAGTGATCAGCATCACTCCTCCACTCTTCTTCTTCTCAGTGGATTTGTATTGGCCTCCAACACAGTGGTCTGTTCAGGTTGTGTCTTCTGAGGCAATGATGATCTCAGGGGTTCATAGGAAAGTGGTGAGGGGAGTGCCTTCACAGAACGGGAGTCCTTGTCCCCAAGCGGGGAGTCTCTCCCTGCAAAGTACCGCATACCGCCACCCCTAGGGGGAATGTTGCATAGCGGGGTCACCTCCCTAGCATCATAGGGAAGGGCTACGCTCTGTGGAGAAGTGACGAGATCCTGTGAATCGTCACAGCACCTTCAAATCACTGCAGCAAAATGTGTGTACTCTTAACTAACAGCAGTTGCTGCAAATATACAATACCAAATACACTGAACACTCAAGTAATGGCAGAGATACACTCTCAACTGTTGAGTTCTGCCTCAAATACTCCTGCAAACCTCGAGCAACATCAGGACTACTCCTAACCATCAGAAATGCCAGACAATATTGCCAAACCCTCAAGTAATGTAAACAATACTCTGAATTTCCTGGCATTGGACAGTTTTTCCTGGACCCGATGGTTAGGGTTTAGAAAGAGCAATGCACACTGAGGAGCAGCGCATCTGTGCCTACACCGGCTAGACCTTTACTGCTGTAGTCACGCAATAGATAAGGCATAAGTTGACCAAGAAACCAGGTCGAGGAACAATGGTGTGGAGAAGTATCATACTGAGTGTGCAAAGTGAGGTATTGGTTGGTGAGAGGAAGCCGTACTGGAAGTAAATGAGCGTGTGTGATAGTCGAGTGGTAGAAAAGAGTAGGGAGTTAATGAGAAGGTGAGTGGGGAAGTAAAAGAATGAATGAAAGAGAAGGGGTGGTAGTTGGGCGGTGAGGGAAAAGTGGTAGTTATGTGGAGAGGGGAGGGAGTAGTAGTGGTATAGAGATGGGAGAGAGGACAGACACATTCCCTGAACCCTCTGTTTGAAAACTCTCTTTGAACACTTGAGTAAAGCCAAAAATACTTTCTGCAAACTCAATTAATAGTCTCTGATTTACTATTGTCTATACCCCAGACTAACGACGGAAACAGTTTCTGAAATGTAAGGCAATGCCATCAACCTCCAGAAACGTTGGGTGGTGGGGGAGCTGCTGGGTTGGACCCCTTAGTGATGGCATGGATCTCGACTAGAGCCAGGTGAGTGCTGCCCCGTTGTGCTGCGGTTGGCTTCTGCCCCCCCTAACCCATCTTGTGTATTCCACTAGGGCCCTCAGGCCCCGTGCAGTCCCCGCCGCCACCCCGCGCCCGCCTCCCGAGTCTCCTTCCTTCCCTCCCGCCCCGCCCCCCCTGCTCCCATTGGTCTGCGGGCCTGGTGCCTGTGGTATAGGCACAGAGCAACACTCACCGGCCCCATCTCCACCAGAGCCAGATGAGTGCTGCCCCGTTGTGCTGCGGCCGGCCTCTGCCCCAGCTAACCCATCTTGTGTATTCCACTAGGGCCCTCAGGCCCCGGGCAGGCCACACAGCCACCCCGTGCCCACCTCCCGAGTCTCTTTCCTTCCCTCCTGCCTCCCGTCCCGCCCCCCCTGCTACCATTGGTCTGCGGGCCTGGTGGCTTTGGTATAGGCACAGAGCAACACTCACCAGCCCCATCGCCACCGGAGCCAGGTGAGTGCTGCCCCGTTGTGCTGCGGCTGGCCTCTGTCTCCTAGCCCGCATTGTGGCCCCAAGGCCAAGGTCAGCCCCAACAAAGACGCTCCCAGAGGTATCAGAAGGAAGCCAGTGTACAGCGTCAATCAGCAACTACAAGGACCAGTAAGGTAGGAGTGGCTTGGATAGGGGGAGAGCTACAGCTCTACCCTTGAATCCTGAGCACTTGGCAAAACCAATATTGAACACTGTGACTATTCCCCATTACCCCTCTCCCTCTGGGGCCAAACTGCGCTGTATGATATTTAGATTGCATGGATAGGCCTCTCTCCCACTATACAGGTCTCCCAAATCTAGCTTGGGTTCTGTCCCAGTTGCACTGTGTGATATTAGACTGCATTGATAGGCCTCTCTCCCACTATACAGGTCTCCCAAATCTAGCTGGGGTTCTGTCCCCAATTGCACTGTATGACATTAGACTTCATTAATAAGCCTACAAACTGCATTGTATGACGTTCAGACTGCACTGATAGGCCTCTCTCCCACTATACAGGTCTACCAAGTCCAGCTGGGGTTTTGTCCGCATTTGCACTGTGTGATACTAAACTGCTTTGATAGGGCTACAAACTGCTTTGTATGATATTTAGACTGAGCTGATAGGCCTCTCTCCCAATATACAGGTCTCTCAAGTCTAGATAGGGTTTTGTCCCAATTGCACTGTGTGCATTAATTGACCTACAAACTGCATTGTACGATATTTAGACTGCATTGATGGGCCTCTCTCGCACTATACAGGTCTCCCGGGTCTGGCTGGGGTTCTGTCCCCAATTACACTGTGTGATGTTTAGACTGCACTGAACTCCAAACGACATTGTACGATATTTAGATTGCATTGATAGGCCCCTCTCCCACTATGCAGGTCTCTCGAATTTAGCAGGGTTTCTGTCTCCAATTGCACTGTGTGTTTTTAGATTGCATCTATAGGCCTCCAACCTGCTTTGTACGATATTTAGATTGCATTGCTGGACCTCTCTCCCACCATACAGGTCTCTTGAATCTGACTGGGGTTCTGTCTCCAATTGCTCTATGTAAGATTGGACAGCATTTTACTATATTGAGATTGCACTCTATACCCACTATATAGACAGCACGAATTTAGAAGATGCTCTCTGTCTAGACTCCACTGTGTGATACCTAGATCGCATTGATTGGGCCTCTCATCCACTGTGCAGATCTCCCAGATCTAGCAGGGGTTCTGTCTCCATTAGCACTACTCGAAATTAGATTGCAGTGATAGGTGCATCCCCCACTATAAAGATCTCTCAAAAATTGTTGCTGAGCGACTCACCCTGAAGTGAGACAGACTCACTAGTGAACCACTGTGGAGTGACATTCCAATTAGGGGTCCACGCCTCATAAGGCATTATTCCTAGCAGCACCACCCCACAACCCACTCTTCAATTAGGAGATAGCCTTCTCAAACCGGCATATCTAGATCACCACAGTGAACCGCGTCCAAGGAGACGGTCACTAAAGAGAGCCACTGATTAATACCCCATAACCCTTAACCACCTCCCCTACCCTCTCAAGACAGCAATTAAACGATTCGGCAACATCAACCGGAATACCACCTACAGATAACCCCCCCCCCACCCCCCCACTCCCACACCACAAGACAACCAGACCAAAATAGAACCAACTGGACATTACCTAACAAACAACTCCCAACCTCACAATGCCGCTCAAACGACCCATTCCGAGGGAAAGAACAAGAGAAGATAGAACAAATACTCCAAAGCAGCAACAAAGAAAGAAAATTACAGAACACACCCCCACAGACAGGAACAAAAATCGAGCAAACACTGAGAGAAGAGACAAATCCCTCTACTTAACTCCATATCTCGCTGACAACTGGACACCACAGCAAACCGACCCGGCGCTAGAAGCAGCAACATCAAATAACCTAACACAAGCACGGAGAAGAAGGATGAACACCACAAAATACAACAAACACACGATCGATGCAATGACATCCTACATCACCAAAACAAGAGGGACTGCCAATCAACAAGCACAACCCCCGGAAGAGGACCCAGATGAAAACAAAAATCCAAGGCAGAACCTAGAGGAACTCTTCAAAGACGCAGACACCACAAAACCTACTACGCAACAAGAGATCGACCAGGAAGGAAACCTCAACACCGATGAGAAGACGACCTCTATTAGAAAGTCCAAACCAAACAACAACACATCCAAACTTCACTGCAATTTAATAAATGCAAGATCCATGTCAAAACACTCAACAGAGATCTACGACCAACTTGACGACAACGGTATTGACATCCTCTTCTTCACAGAAACATGGCTAGACAACAACTACAAAATCACACTCCAAAGATGCCTTCCAACCGAATTCAAATGCCTTCAAATCAACAGGGAAAACAAAAAAGGAGGAGGCATTACAATAGCATTCAAAGAACACCTGAAAATAAAAACGGATGAACCACTTAACATCCTCAACTGTGAAAGCATGGTAATACACCTAACAACGAGCCCAAAAACCAACATTACATTCATCCTAGTGTACAGACTACTGACATATGATGCAACCTTTGTCGACAATTTCATAGAAGCCATCACCAACTTAGCCATAAACCACAAACACCTAATCATCCTAGGGGACTTCAACATCTGGTTTTAAGACAGTTACGTCAACTCCCATAACTCACTGACTGAACAACTAGCTACCATGAAACTACAACAACTAGTCAAAGGGGCAACTCACTCGGCAGGACACACCCTTGACGCAATTTTCGCCAATGAAAAACTCATCACCACGGCACTGCCGATAAAAATACTGTGGAGCGACCACCTAATCATCCCATTCACGATAACTATGCCCACCCAAGTATGCATCCAACCTCCTAAACCCACAATCACCACCGCTCACTATTACTGAGGTAGAAAATAGCATCCTGAGAATTAAACCTTCCAACTGCCAAGCAGACCCCTGCCCAGCTCCCATCATTAAGGACTCTGCACATGATTTGGCCCCATTCATCACGGCCTTCATCAACTCCCCCTTTAAAACAGGTATTGTCCCGGACAACCTTAAGGACGCTTGGGTGATCCCATTGCTTAAAAAACCATCCCTAGACCCAAGCATACCCACCAACTTCAGACCTATAACCACTGTCCCGTTTCTGCTTAAGATTTTAGACCGCGCAGCATACCTTCAGATTCAAGATTACTTGGAATCTAACAATCTTCTAGGTCTACGACAATCGGGATTTCGTCCCAGACATGGGACTGAAACGGCTTTGATAGACCTAAAAACCCAAATTGAGGTATTGAAGGACAAGGGCAAACTAGCAATGCTACTTCTCCTCGACCTTTCTGCAGCATTTGATCTGGTCAAGCACCAGATCCTATGCAGGCACCTCCACTCTGCTGCCCACTTCTCGACCTCAGCCACGGCCTGGATCAAATCCTTTATGAGTAATAGATCCATGAGGGTCTTTGCCCCGTCCTCAGCCGCGGACCCATCTCCAATTCACTGCGGCGTTCCTCAGGGATCTTGCATGTCACCTACACTCTAACATTTTCACGAAACCACTCTTTGATGTGCTTGACTATCTGGGTGTCTCCTACACAAACTATCCAGACGACACCTAGATACTCATTCCCATCAAAGGGGACTATCTAGATGACACCAAGGCCCTTATTGACGTCTACCTGGTCATCCAGGCCTGGATGGCCCAACACCAGTTATGCTTAAATGGTGACAAGACGGAGCTCCTCATCCTGGGCTCTTCGCAACGCCTTAGCAAACTAGAGCTTTCCTATCAGTCATTTGCCATAGACGGTAATACCATACGAGTCTCAACATCTCTGAATCCAGAACCAACCTAAAGTGGCTACCTGTCAAGCAGAGAATCTCACTAAAAACAGTTGCCCTCACGCACAAATGCCTGGCTAACAAGGCCCCCCTCTACCTCTGCAGTCGGCTGTCCCGCCACTTGACACCCTGTCCTATAAGAACCGCCCAGGCCCACTGTCTATCGATCCCCAGGTTCAAACTCCAAAAAAGCGGGGGGCACAAGCTTCCCTGTCCTAGCTTCCAAGTTATGGAACACCCTCCCCATTACAATCAGATCTGAAGACTTATTTAACACATTCAAGTTTGCCTATTATATACTGTACACTCCTGTTATGTCTCTTGTCATGCCTACATCGGCATTGCAATTTATGTATATAGAAATGCTTGTTTATTATCCCGTTTATAATTATTATGTATGTATATATGCTCTGTATGTAACTTTGCACAATTTGCGCCCTGATGCCTGATGCCTTCGGGCCTGGTGGTTTGCGCGTTACAAATAAAATACAAATACAAATACAAAAAGAAACTGGAAACACGTAAAATAAAGCAACCTATTCCAACAACTGGAATTAACCAAGCCCTCAATTACAGAAATAGAATTAGCTGACTTAGACGGGAAAGCGGAACAACTACACAAATGGATCGAAGACACAATAGATAAGATCGCCCCTGAAAAACCATTCACCCCATCAAAAAAAAGAGCAACGGCAAAATGGTTCACCACACTATTGAGCACCATGAAAAAGGAAAACAAAAAGATGGAACTGGAATGGAGGAAAGAATACAACCCAGACAAAAAAACACTGTGCCAAAAACAAATCCGCGCATACAAGAAGGAAATTCAAAAGGCAAAGAGAAGGCATTATGATGACAGAATCACCAATGCCACCAACACCCAAAAAGAAATGTTTATCATCATAAAAGAGATGAGAAACCCACTGGGATGCGATAATACCCCAACAGATGAACTTTGCAACAACCTGGCAGACCACTTCAAAAAAATAAATCAGTGACATCAGACAAACAATACAAGAACAATCGACCAACTATAAGATACAACCAAAAGAACCCAACACAGAACCACAGCACAAACTCAAAAACTTTCCGGAAATTTCAGCAGAGGTATTCGCAATGCTGGTAAAACTCAGCAAGAAAGCTGGATCACCCATGGATCCCTGCCCCCAGACATCTACAAATCAATCCTCGCACAAGGAACGCCAGTAGAATACTACAGAAATCTTCTAAATTTATCACCAGCAACAGGGACCGTACCGAGGATCTTCAAATCGGCATATATCAAGCCACTTCTAAAGGCCGATCTCAAACATACCCTACCTGGCAAAACTCCTGGAAACCTACGTATATAAACTGACCCAAGAATACGTAGAAAAACACCACCTGCTGGACCAAGCTCAAGTCGGTTTCAGACCAGCAAGAGGAACGGAAACAGCACTACTATCCATCTGGGACGACCTCAAAACTAACGCAGACTCAAACATAACCTCAGCCCTTATCCTGCTCAACCTCTCTGCAGCCTTTGACACAGTTAGCCATGACACCCTGACCAAAAGACTAGAAGACATAGGCATAAAAGACATGGCACTACTCTGGACTAAATCATGACACCCTGACCAAAAGACTAGAAGACATAGGCATAACAGACACGGCACTACTCTGGACTAAATCATTCCTAGCAGACAGAACAGAAACCGTATGGATTAAACCCTTCAAATCCACTATACGAGTTAACGACTGTGGAGTGCCACAAGGATCTTCACTGTCACCACTATATTTCAACATCTACCAGACTCCGGTCATCAAAATCTTCAAAAAATACATTACTTGCTACAACTACGCAGATGACACTCAAATCATCTACCAAATCAAAGATTCCAAAGCGGATCACTCAGCTCTAATCGACTGTCTGAAAGAAATCTTCAACTGGATGAATGCCAACAACCTGAAAATCAATCCAGGAAAGACAGAAATCATGATCATATCCAAAGACCAAGAGAACGAAACCGCAATCCCGTGGCCAACGGAATTAGGAACCGCACCAACACCATCGAAGGTAGTAAAAAATCTGGGAGTCCTGATGGACAATAATCTAACCTTAGAACCACAAATAAACGCAACAAAGAAGAAATGCTTTTTCCTCCTCCACACGGCAAAAAGAATCCTAACTTTCCTCTCCTTCACGCACAAAACACTCACTATCGTCGCCCTCATCATGTCAAGAATCGATTATGCAAACTGCCTCTACCTCAGAATGCCAGAATACCTCCTGAAGAAACTACAACGGATCCAAAATGCTGCAGCCAGACTACTCCTCGAGCTATCCAGAAGAGACCACATCACTCCTGCCCTAAAAATACTACACTGGCTCCCAGTAAAACATTGCATCACCTTCATAACCATGTGCATAACACACAGGGCAATCAGTGGACAAGGAGCAGAATTCATACAAAAGAAAATAATCTCCAAACCAAAGAGGCCCCTCCGATCCAGTAACGAAATCCACCTGGAACTAAAACCATACCGTAAGAAATAACTTGGAGGCACCTCCTTTTACCACTTAACAGCAAAAACCTGGAACAACGTCCCAAAAGAGATCAGAAACACAGAGGATCACCACAAATTCTGGAAATTACTAAAAACCTCGCTCTTCAAGACCACAGACTCAACCTGAAAATCGAAGCAACAGAAAAAAAGGATGACGGAACTGGAAAGGACACTAACATCCCTAGAAATGACAGGGAAGCTACCGCAATGCCGGACAGGTGACACAGAATAGACAGAAACACAGGTGACACCCATTGAGACAGTCGCCTACCCCAGCCAATCCCTTCACTCCACCTCAGTTGCTACCATGTACCAAAATATCAATTGGATTGCAGAGGCACTGGCAATCGCCACACTAGCTGATAGGTGGCCATTGGCAGGTAAGGAGGACAGGAGGGGTTATGATGGAGGCTGATGCAGTTATGATGCAGGCTATGATGCAGGCTTACCTGCACTGGCCACAAGTGCAGGTAAGGAGGACAGGAGGGGTTATGATGGAGGCTGGTTGAGGTGGGGGCCAGATGTGAAAGGTAGCTTAGTGCAAGATGGGCCCAGATCAGGACAGAAGAGCATCAGGAGAGACTTCGAAAGATGCCAACTAACAAATTCTACTAACAATTTCCACCGCTGCACACACCTCTCAAACTCCAAACCAAACACAACCACAAACCTACAGCACAACAAACAGCACAAACTTCATTACACTGCAACAACAAAACAAAAGCACACATAGACCACAACAGTACACGACGACTACCGGCTGCAAACACCCCAGGCCCAGCCAACGGACCCACCGGACTGTGGCCGTCAACGGCACATCACTGCTCTCTTGATCTTTTCCTGCTTCCTCCCACTAACTCGCCCCTCCCTTCCTTTCCAGAGCCGCCAGTGCACCACTCCGGTGGTGATAGTGCGTGGTACAAATGTCCTTTAATATTAACATGTATGGCTATGTGCCAGCACTGCCCTGTTTTGAAGTGCTGTTCCCAGTTAGGTTTGGTATGTTACACTGTGTAATGTTCTGCTACGCCATGCTATGTTTTTAAGCTACAGGAACAGGTTGTGCAATTTTTTGTTTCATTGGGATGAATGTGTACTTTTATCAAAGCTTAATGCACGCTAACTGGAATCTACCCAAGTGCTACTGTATGTACACATTCACTACTTTCGGGGGGTGGAGGCAGAATATAATGTCGGCTTCCTTTTCACTAGCTGGTTAGGTCATGTTATATTATGTTGAGGTGTCATTATGTTTTGCTTGAAATGTCTAATTTTCAGGTGCCTTTGAAGCAGCCATAAAACAGTGGGAAGCAACCCCTAAACACGCACACACAAAAGGGAACAGAAGGTAGACCTGGCAATCTAATCTGTTAACTAAACCCTCCACCCCTGTTTTAAAATAACATTCAAATGAAGATATTGTGTTATTCCTCTAGAGTTTAATGGTATCAAATTTATTTAAGTTGGGATTTTGCTTAACCCGCTGAGATAGCTCACTGGCTACTTGATCTGATCCTATGTGTTATGTTCTTTTCTATAGCGCTTAGGACCCAACGGTATTGGAGGTCTAGTAAGCAAATGGCCCTGCTTAATTTAAGTTATTTTTGAATAAGACAGTCAGCCTCCAAGCACTTATATCTTCAGAAGCTAGAAGCTAGAAGTGTGATCAAGCTCTTACTCTTTAGGTATTTAGGGGCTTTGCCATATAGGTCAGGTGAGGGAAAGAATGAAGGAAGCTAGAAGTGTGATCAAGCTCTTACTCTTTAGGTATTTAGGGGCTTTGCCATATAGGTCAGGTGAGGGAAAGAATGAAGGAAGCTAGAAGTGTGATCAAGCTCTTACTCTTTAGGTATTTAGGGGCTTTGCCATATAGGTCAGGTGAGGGAAAGAATGAAGGAAGCTAGAAGTGTGATCAAGCTCTTACTCTTTAGGTATTTAGGGGCGTTGCCATATAGGTCAGGCGAGGGAAAGAAAGAAGGAAGCTAGAAGTGTGATCAAGCTCTTACTCTTTAGGTATTTAGGGGCTTCGCCATATAGGTCAGGTGAGGGAAAGAAAGAATGAAGCTATAAGTGTGATCAAGCTCTTACTCTTTAGGTATTTAGGGGCGTTGCCATATAGGTCAGGTGAGGGAAAGAAAGAATGAAGCTATAAGTGTGATCAAGCTCTTACTCTTTAGGTATTTAGGGGCGTTGCCATATAGGTGAGGCGAGGGAAAGAAAGAAGGAAGCTAGAAGTGTGATCAAGCTCTTACTCTTTAGGTATTTAGGGGCGCTGCCATATAGGTCAAGCGAAGGAAAGAAAGAAGGAAGCTAGAAGTGTGATCAAGCTCTTACTCTTTAGGGGTTTTGCCATATAGGTCAGGTGAGGGAAAGAAAGAAGGAAGCTAGAAGTGTGATCACGCTCTTTTTAGGTATTTAGGGGCGTTGCCATATATGTCAGGTGAGGGAAAGAAAGAAGGAAGCTAGAAGTGTGATCACGCTCTTACTCTTTAGGTATTTAGGGGCTTTGCCATATAGGTCAAGCGAGGGAAAGAAAGAAGGAAGCTAGAAGTGTGATCAAGCTATTACTCTTTAGGTATTTAGGGGCTTTGCCATATAGGTCAGGTGAGGGAAAGAAAGAAGGAAGCTAGAAGTGTGATCAAGCTCTTACTCTTTAGGTATTTAGGAGCTTTGCAATATAGGTCAGGTGAGGGAAAGAAAGAAGGAAGCTACAAGTGTGATCACGCTCTTACTCCTTGGGTATTTAGGGGCTTTGCCATATGGGTCAGGTGAGGGAAAGAAAGAATGAAGCTAGAAGTGTGATTAAGCTCTTACTCTTTAGGTATTTAGGAGCTTTGCCATATAGGTCAGGTGAGGGAAAGAAAGAGGAAGCTAGAAGTGTGATCAAGCTCTTACTCTTTCGGGGCTTTCCCATATAGGTCAGGTGAGGGAAAGAAGGAAGGAAGCTAGAAGTGTGATCATCTCTTACTCTTTAGGTATTTACGGGCTTTGCCATATAGGTCAGGTGAGGGAAAGAAAGAAGGAAGCTAGAAGTGTGATCAAGCTCTTACTCCTTAGGTATTTAGGAGCTTTGCCATATAGGTCAGATGAGGGAAAGAATGAAGGAAGCTAGAAGTGTGGTCACGCTCTTACTCTTTAGGTATTTAGGAGCTTTGCCATATAGGTCAGGTGAGGGAAAGAATGAAGGAAGCTAGAAGTGTGATCAAGTTCTTACTCTTTAGGTATTTAGGGGCGTTGTCATAAAGGTCAGGTGAGGGAAAGAAAGAAGGAAGCTAGAAGTGTGATCAAGCTCTTACTCTAGGTTTTAGGGGCCTTGGCATATAGGTCAGGTGAGGGAAAGAAAGAAGGAAGCTAGAAATTCTGATCAAGCTCTTACTCTTTAGGTATTTAGGGGCGTTGCCATATAGATCAGGTGAGGGAAAGAAAGAAGGAAGCTACAAGTGTGATCACGCTCTTACTCCTTGGGTATTTGGGGGCTTTGCCATATGGGTCAGGTGAGGGAAAGAAGGAATCAAGCTAGAAGTGTGATCCAGCTTTTACTCTTTAGGTATTTAGGGGCTTTGGCATATAGGTCAGGTGAGGGAAAGGAAGGAAGGATACTAGAAGTCTGATCAAGCTCTTACTCTTTAGCTATTTAGGAGCTTGCCATATAGGTCAGGTGAGGGAAAGAAAGAAGGAAGCTAGAAGTGTGATCAAGCTCTTACTCTTTAGGTATTTAGGAGCTTTGCCATATAGGTCAGGTGAGGGAAAGAAAGAAGGAAGCTCGAAGTGTGATCAAGCTCTTACTCTTTCGGGGCTTTCCCATATAGGTCAGGTGAGGGAAAGAAAGAAGGAAGCTAGAAGTGTGATCAAGCTCTTACTCTTAAGTGGCGTTGCCATATAGGTCAGGCGAGGGAAAGAACGAAGGAAGCTAGAAGTGTGATCAAGCTCTTACTCCTTGGGTATTTAGGGGTGCTGTCATATAGGTCAGGTGAGGGAAAGAATGAAGGAAGCTAGAAGTGTGATCAAGCTCTTACTCTTTAGGTATTTAGGGGCATTGTCATATAGGTCAGGTGAGGGAAAGAAAGAAGGAAGCTAGAAGTGTGATCAAGCTCTTACTCTTTAGGTATTTAGGGGCTTTGGCATATAGGTCAGGTGAGGGAAAGAAAGAAGGAAGCTAGAAGTGTGATCAAGCTCTTACTCTTTAGGTATTTAGGGGCGTTGCCATATAGGTCAGGCGAGGGAAAGAAAGAAGGAAGCTAGAAGTGTGATCACGCTCTTACTCTTTAGGTATTTAGGGGCGTTGCCATATAGGTCAGGTGAGGGAAAGAAAGAAGGAAGCTAGAAGTGTGATCAAGCTCTTACTCTTTAGGTATTTAGGGGCTTTGCCATATAGGTCAGGCGAGGGAAAGAAAGAAGGAAGCTAGAAGTGTGATCAAGCTCTTACCCTTTAGGTATTCAGGGGCTTTGGCATATAGGTCAGGTGAGGGAAAGGAAGGAGGAAGCTAGAAGTGTGATCAAGCTCTTTTGGGGCTTTCCCATATAGGTCAGGCGAGGAAAAGAAAGAAGGACGCTAGAAGTGTGATCAAGCTCTTACTCTTTAGGTATTTAGGGGTGTTGCCATATAGGCAGGTGAGGGAAAGAAAGAAGGAAGGAAGCTAGAAGTGTGATCAAGCTCTTACTCTTTAGGTATTTAGGGGCGTTGCCATATAGGTCAGGCGAGGGAAAGAAAGAAGGAAGCTAGAAGTGTGATCACGCTCTTACTCTTTAGGTATTTAGGGGCGTTGCTATATAGGTCAGGTGAGGGAAAGAAAGAAGGAAGCTAGAAGTGTGATCAAGCTCTTACTCTTTAGGGGCTTTGCCATATAGGTCAGGCGAGGGAAAGAAAGAAGGAAGCTAGAAGTGTGATCAAGCTCTTACTCTTTAGGTATTTAGGGGCTTTGCCATATAGGTCAGGCGAGGGAAAGAAAGAAGGAAGCTAGAAGTGTGATCAAGCTCTTACTCTTTAGGTATTTAGGGGCGTTGCCATATAGATCAGGTGAGGGAAAGAAAGAATGAAGCTAGAAGTGTGATCAAGCTCTTACTCTTTAGGTATTTAGGGGCGTTGCCATATAGGTCAGGTGAGGGAAAGAAAGAAGGAAGCTAGAAGTGTGATCAAGCTCTTACTCTTTAGGGGCGTTGCCATATAGGTCAGGCGAGGGAAAGAAAGAAGGAAGCTAGACGTGTGATCAAGCTCTTAATCTTTAGGGGCGTTGCCATATAGGTCAGGCGAGGGAAAGAAAGACGGAAGCTAGAAGTGTGATCAAGCTCTTACTCTTTAGGTATTTAGGGGTTTTGCCATATATGTCAGGTGAGGGAAAGAAAGAATGAAGCTCGAAGTGTGATCAAGCTCTTACTCTTTAGGTATTTAGGGGCGTTGCCATATAGGTCAGGCGAGGGAAAGAAAGAAGGAAGCTAGAAGTGTGATCAAGCTCTTACTCTTTAGGGGCGTTGCCATATAGGTCAGGCGAGGAAAAGAAAGAAGGACGCTAGAAGTGTGATCAAGCTCTTACTCTTTAGGTATTTAGGGGTGTTGCCATATAGGCAGGTGAGGGAAAGAAAGAAGGAAGGAAGCTAGACGTGTGATCACGCTCTTACTCTTTAGGTATTTAGGGGCGTTGCCATATAGGTCAGGTGAGGGAAAGAAAGAAGGAATCTAGAAGTGTGATCAAGCTCTTACTCTTTAGGGGCTTTGCCATATAGGTCAGGCGAGGGAAAGAAAGAAGGAAGCTAGAAGTGTGATCACGCTCTTACTCTTTAGGTATTTAGGGGCTTTGCCATATAGGTCAGGTGAGGGAAAGAAAGAAGGAAGCTAGAAGTGTGATCAAGCTCTTACTCTTTAGGTATTTAGGGGCGTTGCCATATAGGTCAGGCGAGGGAAAGAAAGAAGGAAGCTAGAAGTGTGATCAAGCTCTTACTCTTTAGGTATTTAGGGGCGTTGCCATATAGATCAGGTGAGGGAAAGAAAGAAGGAAGCTAGAAATGTGATCAAGCTCTTACTCTTTAGGGGCGTTGCCATATAGATCAGGTGAGGGAAAGAAAGAAGGAAGCTACAAGTGTGATCACGCTCTTACTCCTTGGGTATTTGGGGGCTTTGCCATATGTGTCAGGTGAGGGAAAGAAAGAAGGAAGCTAGAAATGTGATCAAGCTCTTACTCTTTAGGTATTTAGGGGCGTTGCCATATAGGTCAGGCGAGGGAAAGGAAGAAGGAAGCTAGAAGTGTGATCAAGCTCTTACTCTTTAGGTATTTAGGGGTTTTGCCATATGTGTCAGGTGAGGGAAAGAAAGAATGAAGCTCAAAGTGTGATCAAGCTCTTACTCTTTAGGTATTTAGGGGCGTTGCCATATAGGTCAGGCGAGGGAAAGAAAGAAGGAAGCTAGAAGTGTGATCAAGCTCTTACTCTTTAGGGGCGTTGCCATATAGGTCAGGCGAGGGGAAGGAAGCTAGACGTGTGATCAAGCTCTTAATCTTTAGGGGCGTTGCCATATAGGTCAGGCGAGGGAAAGAAAGACGGAAGCTAGAAGTGTGATCAAGCTCTTACTCTTTAGGTATTTAGGGGCGTTGCCATATAGGTCAGGCGAGGGAAAGAAAGAAGGAAGCTAGACGTGTGATCAAGCTCTTACTCTTTAGGTATTTAGGGGCGTTGCCATATAGGTCAGGCGAGGGAAAGAAAGAAGGAAGCTAGACGTGTGATCAAGCTCTTACTCTTTAGGGGCGTTGCCATATAGGTCAGGCGAGGGAAAGAAAGAAGGAAGCTAGACGTGTGATCAAGCTCTTACTCTTTCGGGGCTTTCCCATATAGGTCAGGTGAGGGAAAGAAGGAAGGAAGCTAGAAGTGTGATCACGCTCTTACTCTTTAGGTATTTAGTAGCTTTGCCATATAGGTCAGGTGAGGGAAAGAATGAAGGAAGCTAGAAGTGTGATCACGCTCTTACTCTTTAGGTATTTAGGAGCTTTGCCATATAGGTCAGGTGAGGGAAAGAATGAAGGAAGCTAGAAGTGTGATCAAGCTCTTACTCTTTAGGTATTTAGGGGCGTTGTCATATAGGTCAGGTGAGGGAAAGAAAGAAGGAAGCTAGAAGTGTGATCAAGCTCTTACTCTTTCGGGGCTTTCCCATATAGGTCAGGTGAGGGAAAGAAAGAAGGAAGCTAGAAGTGTGATCAAGCTCTTACTCTTTAGGTATTTACGGGCTTTGCCATATAGGTCAGGTGAGGGAAAGAAAGAAGGAAGCTAGAAGTGTGATCAAGCTCTTACTCCTTGGGTATTTAGGGGTGCTGTCATATAGGTCAGGTGAGGGAAAGAATGAAGGAAGCTAGAAGTGTGATCAAGCTCTTACTCTTTAGGTATTTAGGGGCGTTGTCATATAGGTCAGGCGAGGAAAAGAAAGAAGGAAGCTAGAAGTGTGATCAAGCTCTTACTCTTTAGGTATTTAGGGGTGTTGTCATATAGGTCAGGTGAGGGAAGAAAGAAGGAAGCTAGAAGTGTGATCAAGCTCTTACTCTTTAGGTATTTAGGGGCTTTGGCATATAGGTCAGGTGAGGGAAAGAAAGAAGGAAGCTAGAAGTGTGATCAAGCTCTTACTCTTTAGGGGCGTTGCCATATAGGTCAGGCGAGGGAAAGAAAGAAGGAAGCTAGAAGTGTGATCAAGCTCTTACTCTTTAGGGGCTTTGCCATATAGGTCAGGCGAGGAAAAGAAAGAAGGAAGCTAGAAGTGTGATCACGCTCTTACTCTTTAGGTATTTAGGGGCTTTGTCATATAGGTCAGGTGAGGGAAAGAAAGAAGGAAGCTAGAAGTGTGATCAAGCTCTTACTCTTTAGGTATTTAGGGGCTTTGCCATATAGGTCAGGCGAGGGAAAGAAAGAAGGAAGCTAGAAGTGTGATCAAGCTCTTACTCTTTAGGTATTTAGGGGCGTTGCCATATAGATCAGGTGAGGGAAAGAAAGAATGAAGCTAGAAGTGTGATCAAGCTCTTACTCTTTGGGTATTTAGGGGCGTTGCCATATAGACCAGGTGAGGGAAAGAAAGAAGGAAAGCTACAAGTGTGATCACGCTCTTACTCCTTGGGTATTTGGGGACTTTGCCATATGTGTCAGGTGAGGGAAAGAAAGAAGGAAGCTAGAAATGTGATCAAGCTCTTACTCTTTAGGTATTTAGGGGCGTTGCCATATAGGTCAGGCGAGGGAAAGAAAGAAGGAAGCTAGACGTGTGATCAAGCTTACTCTTTAGGGGCGTTGCCATATAGGTCAGGCGAGGGAAAGAAAGAAGGAAGCTAGACGTGTGATCAAGCTCTTACTCTTTAGGGGCGTTGCCATATAGATCAGGTGAGGGAAAGAAAGAAGGAAGCTGCAAGTGTGATCACGCTCTTACTCCTTGGGTATTTGGGGACTTTGCCATATGTGTCAGGTGAGGGAAAGAAAGAAGGAAGCTAGAAATGTGATCAAGCTCTTACTCTTTAGGTATTTAGGGGCGTTGCCATATAGGTCAGGCGAGGGAAAGAAAGAAGGAAGCTAGAAGTGTGATCAAGCTCTTACTCTTTAGGGGCGTTGCCATATAGGTCAGGCGAGGGAAAGAAAGAAGGAAGCTAGACGTGTGATCAAGCTCTTAATCTTTAGGGGCGTTGCCATATAGGTCAGGCGAGGGAAAGAAAGACGGAAGCTAGAAGTGTGATCAAGCTCTTACTCTTTAGGTATTTAGGGGCGTTGCCATATAGATCAGGTGAGGGAAAGAAAGAAGGAAGCTACAAGTGTGATCACGCGCTTACTCCTTGGGTATTTGGGGGCTTTGCCATATGGGTCAGGTGAGGGAAAGAAGGAATGAAGCTAGAAGTGTGATCAAGCTTTTACTCCTTGGGTATTTAGGGGCTTTGGCATATAGGTCAGGTGAGGGAAAGGAAGGAAGGAAGCTAGAAGTCTGATCAAGCTCTTACTCTTTAGCTATTTAGGAGATTGCCATATAGGTCAGGTGAGGGAAAGAAAGAAGGAAGCTAGAAGTGTGATCAAGCTCTTACTCTTTAGGTATTTAGGGGCGTTGCCATATAGGTCAGGCGAGGGAAAGAAAGAAGGAAGCTAGAAGTGTGATCAAGCTCTTACTCTTTAGGTATTTAGGGGCGTTGCCATATAGATCAGGTGAGGGAAAGAAGGAAGCTAGAAATGTGATCAAGCTCTTACTCTTTAGGGGCGTTGCCATATAGATCAGGTGAGGGAAAGAAAGAAGGAAGCTACAAGTGTGATCACGCTCTTACTCCTTGGGTATTTGGGGGCTTTGCCATATGTGTCAGGTGAGGGAAAGAAAGAAGGAAGCTAGAAATGTGATCAAGCTCTTACTCTTTAGGTATTTAGGGGCGTTGCCATATAGGTCAGGCGAGGGAAAGGAAGAAGGAAGCTAGAAGTGTGATCAAGCTCTTACTCTTTAGGTATTTAGGGGTTTTGCCATATGTGTCAGGTGAGGGAAAGAAAGAATGAAGCTCAAAGTGTGATCAAGCTCTTACTCTTTAGGTATTTAGGGGCGTTGCCATATAGGTCAGGCGAGGGAAAGAAAGAAGGAAGCTAGAAGTGTGATCAAGCTCTTACTCTTTAGGGGCGTTGCCATATAGGTCAGGCGAGGGGAAGGAAGCTAGACGTGTGATCAAGCTCTTAATCTTTAGGGGCGTTGCCATATAGGTCAGGCGAGGGAAAGAAAGACGGAAGCTAGAAGTGTGATCAAGCTCTTACTCTTTAGGTATTTAGGGGCGTTGCCATATAGGTCAGGCGAGGGAAAGAAAGAAGGAAGCTAGACGTGTGATCAAGCTCTTACTCTTTAGGTATTTAGGGGCGTTGCCATATAGGTCAGGCGAGGGAAAGAAAGAAGGAAGCTAGACGTGTGATCAAGCTCTTACTCTTTAGGGGCGTTGCCATATAGGTCAGGCGAGGGAAAGAAAGAAGGAAGCTAGACGTGTGATCAAGCTCTTACTCTTTCGGGGCTTTCCCATATAGGTCAGGTGAGGGAAAGAAGGAAGGAAGCTAGAAGTGTGATCACGCTCTTACTCTTTAGGTATTTAGGAGCTTTGCCATATAGGTCAGGTGAGGGAAAGAATGAAGGAAGCTAGAAGTGTGATCACGCTCTTACTCTTTAGGTATTTAGGAGCTTTGCCATATAGGTCAGGTGAGGGAAAGAATGAAGGAAGCTAGAAGTGTGATCAAGCTCTTACTCTTTAGGTATTTAGGGGCGTTGTCATATAGGTCAGGTGAGGGAAAGAAAGAAGGAAGCTAGAAGTGTGATCAAGCTCTTACTCTTTCGGGGCTTTCCCATATAGGTCAGGTGAGGGAAAGAAAGAAGGAAGCTAGAAGTGTGATCAAGCTCTTACTCTTTAGGTATTTACGGGCTTTGCCATATAGGTCAGGTGAGGGAAAGAAAGAAGGAAGCTAGAAGTGTGATCAAGCTCTTACTCCTTGGGTATTTAGGGGTGCTGTCATATAGGTCAGGTGAGGGAAAGAATGAAGGAAGCTAGAAGTGTGATCAAGCTCTTACTCTTTAGGTATTTAGGGGCGTTGTCATATAGGTCAGGCGAGGAAAAGAAAGAAGGAAGCTAGAAGTGTGATCAAGCTCTTACTCTTTAGGTATTTAGGGGTGTTGTCATATAGGTCAGGTGAGGGAAGAAAGAAGGAAGCTAGAAGTGTGATCAAGCTCTTACTCTTTAGGTATTTAGGGGCTTTGGCATATAGGTCAGGCGAGGGAAAGAAAGAAGGAAGCTAGAAGTGTGATCAAGCTCTTACTCTTTAGGGGCGTTGCCATATAGGTCAGGCGAGGGAAAGAAAGAAGGAAGCTAGAAGTGTGATCAAGCTCTTACTCTTTAGGGGCTTTGCCATATAGGTCAGGCGAGGAAAAGAAAGAAGGAAGCTAGAAGTGTGATCACGCTCTTACTCTTTAGGTATTTAGGGGCTTTGTCATATAGGTCAGGTGAGGGAAAGAAAGAAGGAAGCTAGAAGTGTGATCAAGCTCTTACTCTTTAGGTATTTAGGGGCTTTGCCATATAGGTCAGGCGAGGGAAAGAAAGAAGGAAGCTAGAAGTGTGATCAAGCTCTTACTCTTTAGGTATTTAGGGGCGTTGCCATATAGATCAGGTGAGGGAAAGAAAGAATGAAGCTAGAAGTGTGATCAAGCTCTTACTCTTTGGGTATTTAGGGGCGTTGCCATATAGACCAGGTGAGGGAAAGAAAGAAGGAAAGCTACAAGTGTGATCACGCTCTTACTCCTTGGGTATTTGGGGACTTTGCCATATGTGTCAGGTGAGGGAAAGAAAGAAGGAAGCTAGAAATGTGATCAAGCTCTTACTCTTTAGGTATTTAGGGGCGTTGCCATATAGGTCAGGCGAGGGAAAGAAAGAAGGAAGCTAGACGTGTGATCAAGCTCTTACTCTTTAGGGGCGTTGCCATATAGATCAGGTGAGGGAAAGAAAGAAGGAAGCTGCAAGTGTGATCACGCTCTTACTCCTTGGGTATTTGGGGACTTTGCCATATGTGTCAGGTGAGGGAAAGAAAGAAGGAAGCTAGAAATGTGATCAAGCTCTTACTCTTTAGGTATTTAGGGGCGTTGCCATATAGGTCAGGCGAGGGAAAGAAAGAAGGAAGCTAGAAGTGTGATCAAGCTCTTACTCTTTAGGGGCGTTGCCATATAGGTCAGGCGAGGGAAAGAAAGAAGGAAGCTAGACGTGTGATCAAGCTCTTAATCTTTAGGGGCGTTGCCATATAGGTCAGGCGAGGGAAAGAAAGACGGAAGCTAGAAGTGTGATCAAGCTCTTACTCTTTAGGTATTTAGGGGCGTTGCCATATAGATCAGGTGAGGGAAAGAAAGAAGGAAGCTACAAGTGTGATCACGCGCTTACTCCTTGGGTATTTGGGGGCTTTGCCATATGGGTCAGGTGAGGGAAAGAAGGAATGAAGCTAGAAGTGTGATCAAGCTTTTACTCCTTGGGTATTTAGGGGCTTTGGCATATAGGTCAGGTGAGGGAAAGGAAGGAAGGAAGCTAGAAGTCTGATCAAGCTCTTACTCTTTAGCTATTTAGGAGATTGCCATATAGGTCAGGTGAGGGAAAGAAAGAAGGAAGCTAGAAGTGTGATCAAGCTCTTACTCTTTAGGTATTTAGGAGCTTTGCCACATAGTTCAGGTGAGGGAAAGAAAGAAGGAAGCTCGAAGTGTGATCAAGCTCTTACTCTTTAGGTATTTACGGGCTTTGCCATATAGGTCAGGTGAGGGAAAGAAAGAAGGAAGCTAGAAGTGTGATCAAGCTCTTACTCCTTGGGTATTTAGGGGTGCTGTCATATAGGTCAGGTGAGGGAAAGAATGAAGGAAGCTAGAAGTGTGATCAAGCTCTTACTCTTTAGGTATTTAGGGGCGTTGTCATAGGTCAGGCGAGGGAAAGAAAGAAGGAAGCTAGAAGTGTGATCAAGCTCTTTCTCTTTAGGTATTTAGGGGCTTTGCCATATAGGTCAGATGAGGGAAAGAAAGAAGGAAGCTAGAAGTGTGATCAAGCTCTTACTCTTTAGGTATTTAGGGGCTTTGCCATATAGGTCAGGCGAGGGAAAGAAAGAAGGAAGCTAGAAGTGTGATCAAGCTCTTACTCTTTAGGTATTTAGGGGCGTTGCCATATAGATCAGGTGAGGGAAAGAAAGAATGAAGCTAGAAGTGTGATCAAGCTCTTACTCTTTGGGTATTTAGGGGCGTTGCCATATAGACCAGGTGAGGGAAAGAAAGAAGGAAGCTAGAAATGTGATCAAGCTCTTACTCTTTAGGGGCGTTGCCATATAGATCAGGTGAGGGAAAGAAAGAAGGAAGCTACAAGTGTGATCACGCTCTTACTCCTTGGGTATTTGGGGACTTTGCCATATGTATCAGGTGAGGGAAAGAAAGAAGGAAGCTAGAAATGTGATCAAGCTCTTACTCTTTAGGTATTTAGGGGCGTTGCCATATAGGTCAGGCGAGGGAAAGAAAGAAGGAAGCTAGAAGTGTGATCAAGCTCTTACTCTTTAGGGGCGTTGCCATATAGGTCAGGCGAGGGAAAGAAAGAAGGAAGCTAGACGTGTGATCAAGCTCTTACTCTTTAGGTATTTAGGGGCGTTGCCATATAGGTCAGGCGAGGGAAAGAAAGAAGGAAGCTAGACGTGTGATCAAGCTCTAACTCTTTAGGGGCGTTGCCATATAGGTCAGGCGAGGGAAAGAAGGAAGCTAGAAGTATGATCAAACTCTTACTCTTTAGGTATTTAGGGGCGTTGCCATATAGGTCAGGCGAGGGAAAGAAAGAAGGAAGCTAGACGTGTGATCAAGCTCTTACTCTTTAGGTATTTAGGGGCGTTGCCATATAGGTCAGGCGAGGGAAAGAAAGAAGGAAGCTAGACGTGTGATCAAGCTCTTACTCTTTAGGGGCGTTGCCATATAGGTCAGGCGAGGGAAAGAAAGAAGGAAGCTAGATGTGTGATCAAGCTCTTACTCTTTAGGGGCGTTGCCATATAGGTCAGGCGAGGGAAAGAAAGAAGGAAGCTAGAAGTGTGATCAAGCTCTTACTCTTTAGGTATTTAGGGGCGTTGCCATATAGGTCAGGCGAGGGAAAGAAAGAAGGAAGCTAGACCTGTGATCAAGCTCTTACTCTTTAGGTATTTAGGGGCGTTGCCATATAGGTCAGGCGAGGGAAAGAAAGAAGGAAGCTAGACCTGTGATCAAGCTCTTACTCTTTAGGGGCGTTGCCATATAGGTCAGGCGAGGGAAAGAAAGAAGGAAGCTAGATGTGTGATCAAGCTCTTACTCTTTAGGGGCGTTGCCATATAGGTCAGGTGAGGGAAAGAAAGAAGGAAGCTAGAAATGTGATCAAGCTCTTACTCTTTAGGTATTTAGAGGCTTTCCCATATAGGTCAGGTGAGGGAAAGAAAGAAGGAAGCTAGAAGTGTGATCAAGCTCTTACTCTTTAGGTATTTAGGGGCTTTGCCATATAGGTCAGGTGAGGTAAAGAAAGAAGGAAGCTAGAAGTGTGATCACGCTCTTACTCTTTAGGTATTTAGGGACTTTGCCATTAGGTCTTTGGTAACACAGTGCCCCTAGAAGAAATCCTTGCCGTTTACCATTCCTTCCGTACCTTTCATAATGGCTTAATTTCCTCATAAGCAACATACGTACTTGGGACATGTGTCCTTGGCCTTGGGAGCCTATTTATCTAGACGTTTTAGAAGACCTTGGTCGCCCATGCCCACAATAAAGTGAGCACAGCCCGAGCCCCTCACACACCCAGACTTTACATGACATGCATTACTTACCGTAAAAGCATTTCTGATGTTTGTATCTGCTTAGATTCACATGCTGTGCATATGGTCCGACATCCAGTGTTAACCGCGGAGTATTGCATCTTGTCTTTCGGGAACCGAAAGGGGACGTCAGCATAGGCGTGTCTGAAATACTATCCCCATCGTGACGTGTGTAGTACCCAAAATCCCTCACGCGCCGAGGTCCCTCCGATTGTATTTTTTCTGCCATGAGGGAGCCCAAGGATATAGTGAGTGAGTACATGAAGAGAGAAAGTAGTAAGAAGTCTTCCTTCCACCCCGAGCGGGGAGGCAGGGAGGGCGCATGTGAATCTAAGCAGATACAATCATCAGAATGCTTTTACGGTTAGTAATGCATGTCTTCTGATGCTTGTTAATCTGCTTAGAATCACATGTTGTGCATAGACTAGCGAGCAGTACCCGGAGTTGGAGGTGGGTTGTGAGAAGGAACAGTAGAAAAAAAGATGTCTTAGTACTGCTTGTCCCACCTGAGAATCAGACCTAGAATGAGTGTCTAGGCAATAGTGTTTTTTAAAGGTGTGTACAGAACTCCAGGTTGCCGCTTTGCAAATGGACTCTAGGTGAACATTTGCAATTAATGCTATGGATAACTCAGTGCCTCAAGTAGAATGTGCTCTAGGCTTGGAGGGCAGTTCTCTCTTTGCAAGAGTGTAACATAGTGTGATGCATTTGACAATCCACCTTGATATTGCTGATTTAGAGACAGGGTCCCCTTCTCTACCAGCTGCCACTGAAACAAAGAATTGTTTAGTTTTCCTCAGTGGTTTAGTTCTATCCATGTAAAACATGACTGCCCTGCGCACATCTAGTGTGTGAAGGCTTCTTTCCGCCATGTTAGTAGGTCTCTGGAAGAACGTGGTTAGTTCGATTGACTGGTTCACATGGAACTTCAAAATAAATTTCGGCGCAAATCTGGGATGTGTGTGCAGAACTACCTTATCTTTGTGGACTGTAACAAAGGGGTCCAAAACTGAGAGGGCTTGTAGTTCGCTAACTCTTCTGATAGAAGTGATAGCTACTAGAAAGGCTGTCTTGTAAGTCAGGTCTTTCAGACTAGCTTTATGCATAGGCTCAAAAGGGGGTCCCATGAGCCTAGTTCAAACCACATTTACATCCCACCCAGGGGCTGGGTGAGTGATGGGGGGGATACATTCTTTTAACCCCTTCCATGAAGGCTTTAATCACAGGTATTTTCCACCACAATACCTTCTGCTGTGACGTGGTGTAGGCAGACAACGCCGCTAGGTGAACCTTTAAGGAATTGAAGACTAACCCAGAGTCCAACAGATGGGTTAGAGGAACAAGTTACTTTCTTACTTGGTAACGTTCTTTCGATGGGATGGTCCGACGACGTATTCCATATCTATGACAGGTAATGTTCAAAGCTGTGCTGCTTCAGAAAATCTTCGGCGTCTGCGTCGATGACGTCGATGCGCCGTCCTCGAGGACCTCCTCCGACAGCATACGTCACCCGATGTGATAAGTAGGACACACGACGCCCATAGCCTCAGTTGTAGTTTTTTCCCCCAGAACGTGTGCCACCAGTTTTCTGCCAGTCAGATACACAAGGCCCTTCGGAATGCAAGCTGCAATCGCAAAAGAAATTCTGCAGCGGGGAAGGTGGGGAGGGAGCGATATGGAATACGTCGTCGGACCATCCCATCGAAAGAACGTTACCAGGTAAGAAAATAACTTGTTCTTCGAGGGGATTGGGTCCTCCGACGTATTCCATATCTATGTCAGACTCCCAAAGCAGTACCAAGCAAGAAGGTGGGAAACGAATTTAGAACACAAATTTAGCATGCCCAATCAAATTGCGGAATAAAGGACTGCCTTGCCAAAGGCCAGACCCTGCCCTCGGATGGAATCGAGGGAGTAGTGACGTACAAAAGTATGTACTGAAGCCCAGGTGGCTGCATCACAGATGTGACGAATAGGAACACCCTCTGCAGGGCAGTAGACGCAGCCACTCCCCTGGGAGAATGAGCCCGCAAGCCAGCCGGAGGCTCCTTACCCGCCAAGCGGTAACACTCGGAGATAGCTAAAATAATCCAACGAGAAAATCTGTTTCGTCACAGCTTGTCCCAGAAGCTTTCCAGCGTAACCAATGAAAAGTTGATCGTCCACTCTGACCCGGGACATGCGCGAAATATAAAAGCTCAACGCTCTCCTAGGATCAAGCCTATGGAGCCTCTGCTCTTCCTTACCAGGATGTGGAGGAGGATAGAAAGCCGGAAGAACAACCTTCTGGCTCAAATGAAATTCCGAAACCACCTTCGGAAGAAAAGAAGGGCGAATTCTAAGGACAACCCTGTCCTTATGAAACACAGTGAAGGGTGGCTTAAGTGAAAGTGCCTGTAACTCACTCACTCTGTGAGCGGAAGTAACTGCAACCAAAAAACACAGTTTTCAGAGTTAACAGTCTCAAAGGGCAAGAATGCAAAGGCTCAAACGGAGCACCCATAAGAAACTTAAGAAGAAGGTTCAAATCCCAACCGGGCACCAGAAAAGGTGACGGAGGGAACACATTAGTGAGCCCTTTCAAAAACTGAGAAATTAAAGGAATCTTAAAATAGGAACATTCTTCAGACGAGCGCTTAAATATGGACAGCGCCACCAGGTAACCTTTAATGGTCCCCACTTGCAAGCCCCTGTGGGCCAAGGAAAGCAAAAAAGACAGACCATGGGAACGTCACATTCAAAAGTATCCACATTCTTAACTCTACACCAGTCGCAGAACTTTCTCCAACGGCAACGGTACAGAGACTTTGTTGCCGGCCGCCTGGCCGAGAGCAACACCCCCATCACGTCTTCAGGGAGGTCCCAATCCTTATACCTCAACCTTTCAGAAGCCAAGCGTGAAGGTTGAGGGATCTGTCCTCTGGATGGAGAACATGACCCCCCTTCTGTGAGAGCAGATCGTCTCGGTAGGGAAGACGACGTGGAGGGCAGATGGACAAGTCGAGAAGGTCCGGATACCACGTCCTCCGGGCCCACGCCTGAGCAATGAGGATCATCCGGGAACCGAACCTCCGCAGTACTTGCGGGATGACGGGGACTGGAGGAAACGCGTACAGCAGTGGGAATGACCACTCCACCACGAACGCGTCTCCTAAGGCTCCTTTTGGAGGAAATTCCCGCGAGCAGAACCTTTCGCACTTCCGGTTGAAACTGGAGGCGAAGAGATCCACTTGAGGGGTCCCCCAAAGGGCGAAGATCTCCAGGAGAATCTCCTGAGCCAGCTCCCACTCGTGAGAGATCATGCTCTGCCTGCTCAGAGCGTCCGCCGTCTCCGGCCAGATGAACAGCTGAGATCGAAACTTCCTGCTGGATGGCCCAGAACTCGAGCTGCATCGCCTCCCTGCACAGAGGAAGTGACCCTGCCCCCCCCCCCCCTTTTGTTGAGGTAGTGCATGGCCACCGTGTTGTCCGTTAGAAACAGGACACTCTTTCCTCGCACAGTCGGCAGAAAAGCCTTCAGGGCAAGCCTGACGGCCCTCAGCTCCAACAGATTGATATGGAGTCTGGACTCCGACGGAGACCAACGACCGCTGACTGTCAACACGTTGGCATGAGCTCCCCATCCCGCGAGGGATGCGTCCGTCACGATCGTCACCTCAGGCCAGGGCAGCCAAAATGGGGCCCCCTTCATCAGATTGCCTTCGACGGCCCACCACAGAAGGTCCTGGGCGACCGAGGGCGGCACCTGAACAGGGTCCGACAGCCTGCCGGAGGACTGAGACCACTGGAGCTTGAGTGCCCATTGAAAGATCTCATCCGCAGACGAGCCTCTGGCACCATTAAGAATGCAGGATGCCATGAGGCTGAGCAGTCCCAAGAACTCGGACGCTGGGAGATTCTGGGCAAGTTGAAACTTGTGCACCATCTGCTGAATGTGAAGCGCCCTCACCTGGGGAGGAAAACACTGCCCCAGGGATGTGTCAAGCACTGCTCCGATGTACTGGAGCTGCTGCGTTGGTGTCAAATGGGACTTCTTTAAATTGAGGGAGAAGCCCAGCTTGTGAAGGGAGTGGCAGGTGACGGACAGATGATCCAGGACTTGCTCGGGAGAGCTCCCCCTGATCAAACAATCGTCCAGGTAGGGGTAGACGTGAATCCCCCCTTTCCTGAGATGCGCTGCCACCACCACCATGAGCTTGGTGAAAACCCTCGGGGCGGAGGACAATCCAAACGGCAGGACCCGTAACTGAAAGTGCGAGTCGCCAACCGCGAACCTCAGGTACTTCTTGTGCTTGGGATGGATCGGCACATGGAAGTAAGCGTCCTTGAGGTCGCGAGACACCAACCAGTCCTGAAGTTGAAGGGCCTGGAGGACTTCAGAGAGAGTAACCATCTTGAACTTGTCCTTCCTGAGGAGTTTTTTCAAACCGCGCAAGTCCATGATGGGTCTCAATCCCCCGTCTTTCTTCGAAATCAAAAAATAAGGGGAATACCATCCCTTGTCCCTCTCCGCTACAGGCACCAGTTCTATGGCGCCTTTCTCCAGCAGGGCTTGAATTTCCTGTGCAAGGAGCGGATCCGGACTCTTCAAAGAGAGGTTCCCAGGTGGATTGTCGTGGGGCCTCTGCCGAAAGGGAAGACAGTAGCCGTGGGTTATGATCTCCAGAACCCACACATCTGAAGTAATGGCTCGCCACTCTACAAGATGCTGCGCAAGCCTTCCCCAACCGGCGAACCATGGGACCTGGCCTCATGACTGAGTGGTAGCGGCTGCGGCGTTGCCTGAGGGCAAAGAGGCAACTGCCCGAGCGGCCTTGGCACCTCGAGTACCCTTGTTTCCACCTCTGGCACTCTTACGGTGGCCTCTTTGACTGCTAGCTCCTCTCGCTTTACTGAAGGACGAGTAATAGCGAAAGGAACCTCCCCTCCATTGCTGTCCCCTAGGACGAAAAGGCAGAGGTTGTCGAACTGCAGCGCCCAACGACTTCGCTGCAGCTTTGGAGGTCTGCAACCTCTCAAGGCTCTCGACAGCCTTGCTGCCAAAAAGATGTTCACCGTCAAAGGGCATGTTGAGGAGCCGGGACTGCACATCAGGAGCGAACCCAGACTTCCGCAACCACGCAAACCTGCGTATTACGGTGCTCACCGCCATGGACCCGGCTGACACAATATGCCATGTCCAAACCCGACTGAACGGCCTCACACATGGCATCCTTGCCATCCTGAACCATAGCAAGGAAACCATCCCGTTCGTCCCCTTCGGGAATATGTTCAGCCGCTAATGAAACACAGTTCCACAGAGTGTGTGTGAAACGAGACAAGGCACATATGGAGTTGGCCGCCTGAAGCGCCATACCCCCTGAAGAAAACACTTTCTTCGCCCAGCCGTCAAAACGTTTGTCGACCCTATCCGGAGGGATGGGAGGATACGGCGCCTGCTTTGCCGGGGCCGTACCCGCCGGCACCACCAAACTCTCCGGAGTGGGGTGCCTGGACAAGTAGCAGGGGTCGCTACTGGCTGGACGGTATTTTCGCGACAAAGACTTGCCCACTGCTGGGAGGCTCTCTGGAGCAGTCCAAGCCGCCGCCACCCTTCTCTGCAGAGCCATATGAAACGGCAATACCTGGTCAGTGGGGGGACCAAGATCAAGGATGTCCGTGAGATCATCCTGAACGAACTCCCCTGGGGGAGCCGACCAACCAAAGTACTCGGTGACCCGAGACATAAGGCACTGATATGAAGAATCGGCATGAGTGCCAGGCTCCGGCCTACAAAACTCCACCTCCGGTGAGGTGTCCAGTCCACTGGCATCATGCAGTGACTGCCGCAGGTCATCAAACTGGCTATGGCCCGAGATAAGCTCATCTGGTACCGTAACCGGAACCAAGCCTTCATCAGAGCCATCATCACCCTCTGAAATGTACTCCAGGCGGTGAGAGGAAGACATCTGGGGACCAAAGCTGTGCCTGACCGTAGCCAGAGCCTTTCTAGGGGCCCCTCCGACACCACTGCCTCGAAAGGCGTTGAGGGCGCCGAACGAGTCGGCGCAGGCGTCGAGAGAATCGGCGTTGACGTCGAGAGAATCGGCGTCGAGCGAATCGGCATCGACGTCGAGCGAATCGGCGTCAGCTGCAGCGCCGCCAGCATCGACGGCGTCGACACAGGCCTCGAAGCCGGAGCTCCGAGCGTGTCTCTCGACGACCTACGCGCCGACGACCCCCTCGGAGGCAGAGCCTCGAGAGAAATCGTTGACGTCTTCTTCGAAGACGGCACAGGATCACGCGGTCTCGAGCGCGTCGAGGACCGGGACCTGGAACGTGCATGGCGAAAACGGCTACCCTTGTCCGAGCGGGACCCCTCCCGCGAGCCGCGCCGACCACCCGAGCCCAAAGGCATACTAGCCGCGTCTCTCGACTGGTGCCAACCGACCCCACTTGGAGGCACGGACGGACCGGTGCCCTGCGATTCAAGAATCGCTAGCATCTGCTTCCCGAAGGTGTCGCTTGCATGGTGGGATAAGCGACCCGCCGATGGGCGGAATCCTCAGAAGAGGACGGGGAAGGCGACCGATGCCGGCGCTTCCGGGAATGCCTCGAAGAGGCGGAGGAGTGGCGAGACCGACTCTTGGAAGGAGACCCACTGGACTTCCGACGATGACGCGGAGAGTCGCCTCTCGGGTCATCCGTCGAAAGCCCAGTAGACCTCGACTTCCGGGGCTTAGACACCCGACCTACCGACAGCTTCTTCTTGCGTTCCCGCAAGGCCTTGGCCGTGAGTGACTGGCAGTCGACACAGTCGTCTATATCGTGGGCCTCCCCGAGGCACCAGAGGCAGGCGTCGTGCGAGTCCGTGACCGACATCTTGGACCCACAATCCCTGCATTTCTTGAAGCCCGGACGCGGGGTTGAAGACAAAGTAGACATCGCCACAAACAGGTCTTCACAAAAAACCGAACAGGTTCAACAAACCGAGAAGAAAACAGCAAACTCCAAAGAGTCGAGGCGTACCGAGATTCACGAAGTGAACACGTTCGCAGAAAAAACGGAACTGAGGCTATGGGCGTCGTGCGTCCTACTTATCACATTGGGTGACGTCGGCCGTCGGTGGAGGTCCTCTGGGACGGCGCATCGACGCAGGACGCAGACGCCGAAGATTTTCCGAAGCAGCACAGCTGTGGACATTACCTGTCATAGATATGGAATACGTCAGAGGACCCAATCCCCTCGAAATAACACGTGTGAAGGCGAGCAATCGTTGGGATTGACGCCTTTGGAACTGCACTAGATGACAAACGTTTCCATTTGCTGGCATAGCAATAACATGTGTTAGGCTTTCTTGCCTCCCTCATGCATCTTTGAGGGAGTTGCAGATGTCCAACCTCTATGACCTCAGGAGCCAGGCTGCTAAGTTCAGAGTTTGTGGGCATGGGTGCAGAGTCTCCCCCCTGTCCTGAGACAACATGTTGTATGGGCAGGGCAGCTTGACTGGTGGGGAGAGGGACATTTCCATCAGGTGCGGGAATCAAGGTTGGCGGGCCCACATGGGAGCCACTAGAATCATGGTGACTGGTTTCCGGTGCATCTTGTGTACTATCTTGTTCAGAAGGGCAGTCGGGGGAAAAGCGTAGACAAATTTCCCCGATCAAGTTATCCAGAGACTGTTCCCCTTGGATCGGTGCTGGGGGTAGCTGTAATCATGGCATTGGGCATTCTCCTGAGTAGCGAACAGGTCGATCTCTGGAAACCACCATTCTTGCGAAGACGTTGGACACAATGTCTTCGTGCAGTCGCCATCCGTACTCTTCTGGCAGAGGAAAATCTCTGCTGAGTACGTCTGCCAGAAGATTGAGTTCCCCTGGAACATGTTGGGATATCAGGAACATCTTGTGTTTGCGAGCCCATATCCAGATGTTTTGGGACAGCTTGGATAGCTATGGAGAGCGAGTGGCCCCCTGTTTGTTCAGGTAATACATTGCTCTTGTGCTGTCTTCCCTTGCAGTTGCTCCTGAAAGGCTTTTAATGCTTTGAACACTGCTAGTAGCTCCAGTAGGTTTATATGGTTGGACGCTACCTGAGGGGACCACACTCCATGCGCTGTCTGTTGAAGCAGGTGAGCCCCCCATCCCGTGAGAGATGCGTCTGTCGTGAGAGTGGCTTCCACTGCAGGGGTGGTGAAGGTTTTCCCCTTCAAGAGGTTCTCCCTCGACCACCACTGCAGAGAGAGAACAAGGGCTGGCGAGACAACTAACAGATCTTCCCATTGTCCGCTGGCGTGACACCACTGGCTGTTGAGCCACTCTTGCATGGGACGCATGCACAGCCGCGCGTGGGGAACCAAGTATATGCATGACACCATCATCCCTAGCAAACGTATAGCTTTGAGTACCGTCGCCTCTCGACTGGCTACATACTGAGGAACCTGAGAGAGCATGTTCTGAACCCTCTCGCTGGAAGGGAAGACTAGACCGTCTTCCGTACGAATTAGAGCCCCCAGGAACTGTTTTACTTGGCTGGGGACTAAGCTGGATTTCTTTTCATTGATAGAAAATCCCAGGCTGAACAGTAGGTCTACTGTTTTTGGGTGTTCAAAAAACAAACGTCGAACGAGCCCCCCGTGATGAGCCAATCGTCGAGGTAAGGGTAAACTGGAACTGAAAGTCTGCACAGGTGTGCCGCTGCCACTGCCAGGACCTTGGTAAACACCCTTGGCGCCGAGGCTATGCCGAAGGGGAGTACCTTGAACTGGTAGTGTTTGTCCTGAATCGCGAACCTTAGGAATTTTCTGTGCGCTGGCAGCATTGAAATATGAAAGTATGCATCTTTCATATCCAATGTTGTCATGAAGTCCCCCTGTTTTAGCAATGGGATCACCTCTTGCAGTGTTACCATGCAAAACTTCTGGGGATTATGAACTTGTTCGCTGGGCGCAGGTCTAGAACAGGACACATGGTGAGATCCTTTTTGGGTACAAGGAAGTACACTGAATAGATACCCTCGTTTACCTGAAGAATCGGGACGGCTTCTATGGCGTCCTTTCCCAGCAGCGCTTCCACCTCTTGGATCAGGATCTGCAGATGTTCCGGCGGTCTGAACTGTGGAGGTCGGGCGAATTCCACGCAGTAACCGTGGGCGACCGTCTTTAAGACCCACTGGTCTGAAGTTATCCCCTCCCATGCCTTGAGGAAAGATGTTAATCGCCCCCGACCAGGGAGACATGGGAGGGGACCTGGACTTGGTGGTAATTTCTGACCCGAAGTTGACGCTCCTCTGGAATTGGAGCCTCTGCCTCTATTCTTTCCGCGCTTCTGACCCCTCTGGGGATAGTAAGTGGGGCTTGCAGCCGGTTGACTTGAGTTGAAGTTGCCCGTGCCGAAATTGTTTTGAGTGGCGCAGGCTTGTCCTCGAAAGGACCGCCGAGAATTACTGCCCCTCTGTATAGAGGGTTTCTGGGAAATTTGGTGCAGCGACTTAATAGTCTTGTGCTCCTTCTTGGCTGTCTCCAACGCATCGTCTACCGCCTTCCCGAAGAGGTTGGCCTCTTCGATGGGTTTGTTGATAATGGATGCCTAGGTCTCAGGCCTGAAGCCCGACGTGCGTAGTCATGCTTGCCTCTTTAGGAGAGTACCCTGTGCGAGAGACCTGCCTGCTGTCTCTGCGGTGTCCAGACGATTCTTTACCACATTCTGATTGGCAAGTTTGCCCTCTGAGATAATGGTGAGAAGCTTGGCTCTGGTTGGTTCTGGAACCTTTTGAAGGCCTTCCTGGAGTAGGTTCAATTGGGCGTCGACGCAGCTTGCTAGTAACGTCGTGTTATTGGCAATCCGGACGGTATAGGCCGCCGCCGACATAACCCTTTTGCCTAAGGCATACAACCTTTTGGACTCCTTGTACGGAGGTGACTCTCCCGTGGCAAGACGAGCATCTGCTCTCTTGCGAGTGTTGGTCACCACCAGCGAGTTTGGGATTGCGTGTCCTTTGATATAAAGCGGGTCGGTGGGGGAGGGCCGGAAAAGTTTTTCGACCCTTGGGTTCACAGACCTAGTCTGAGCGGGTGTGAGCATGGAAGGGGCCAGCCGCCTCTTTACAGAGCTCAAGAGAGGGATAGACCGGCTTGCCGGAGCCTTTTCATAAATAATGTCCTCCGCGAAATCTTGTTCGGGCAAGGCTTCAAGCGTGGCAATTTTAAAGAATTCTGCTGATTTTTTCAACATGTTGTTGAAAGCCATTTGATCATCCACCAGGGAAGCTTGTCGAATCGGGGTGGATAGGGGAGAGTCAAGGCAAACGATATCAGAGTTGTGATCGTCCTGCTGGGTGTCCTCCCAGTTGTCCGTTGCTCCTTGATCTTCCCCATAGTTGTCCAGAAAAGAGGACTCCTCTTCTGTATAGATGTCTCTATACGTGTCCATCTGGACATCATCTTGATAGTCAACTTGGTGTTGGAAATCTAGGTGTTGGACATCTTGTGTTTGAGGGTTAGGGTCTACCCAAGCTTTTTTCAGCAGAGGTTGATCAGAAGCCCTGAAAATCTGCTCCAGACGATCCATACACCCCTCGAATTGCTCCGTGGTCCACTTGGATGACCCAAATGGACCTAGACGAGTAGGAACCGTGTTCTCGCCCTAAGGCGTTGAGAGGATGATCTCAGGGTGCTTGAGAGGGGTACCTGGCTTTCTTCGTAAGAGTCTTCGGGATCGTCTTCCAAATCCGTGGCAAACTTTTTGGCGGATTGGCCCATAACTGTGGGCGGAACCGGAACTAGGCCCACCGCCGTAGCAATCCTATTGATGCTCTTACGGATAGTCACCGAATCTTCGGGAGACAACGCCTCGGATGATGTGCCGGCAGTCGAAATGTCTTCTGCGGCTGCAGAAGGGCCAGCGGATGGCTTCTCGGGTAGAGGCCTACTCGTAGTTTTCGGGCCTGTACGGGCCTTGGAACCCTTGGAATCCGTTGAAGTTTCTTGTTCTGAAACTTCGGCGCGTGTAGTTTGGCGAGTAGCGCCCTTGCTATGTTTGTTATGTCCAGTCGGCATGCGCTGCTGCGGATGCGGGGGAGGCTTCCGACCTGACCGATCCGTGGGCACCGCCGAAATTTCCGGCGGGCCCGTTGGCGCTTTCGCCTTCTTTGACGATGTCGAGGACAGCGTTTGGGTTGTGTGCTTGGTGCGGTGCGATTGTACGCCCCTGTCGCCGGGTGTGTTCCCTGTAGCAAGACCGGAGTCGAGCCTGGAAGGGTCGGGGATGGGTGTGGCGGCCCTAGAAGTGTCCGCCTCAAGGTCTATAACGTCCGCATTGGACGTTTGGTCATCGGACGTGCCCCCGTCACTTTCGGCTGGTGTCGCGGCAGGGGAAGGAGGCTCCACGCGTGACATGCTGTACGCGGCCCACCGCTTTAACCGGTGCTCCCTAAGGGTCTTAGGTTTAAGGAGTTTACACGCCGAACACCGCCTTTCGTCGTGCTCTAGGGGAAGACAAGTGTTACACGAGGTGTGCTGGTCTTTCCACGGATATCTAACCCTGCACACAGGGCAGAATCTAAATGGAGTCCTTTCCATAGCAGAAGGGAAGGGTGACCAGACCAAAAGGTAAAGCAGTGGAAAAGAGGAAAGACATAATAACAGTATGGCAAACCCCAAGCCCAGAAGGCCCGACCACGCGGAAGTCCGACATCTGAACCTTAGGCGTCGGAACCCACAGCCGTAGACGATTCCCCTGTAGTCTTCGTCGATGATGTTCTTGATGGGTGAAGTGACTTAACGGGGATAAACCGACAATTCGGTAAGATAAACAATGTCTCATGAAGAGCTCCGCTATAGGGCGACCAGTGATCTGGGCGGAAAAAAACAATCTGAGGGACCTCGGCGCGTGAGGGATTTTGGGTACTACACACGTCACGATAGGGATAGTGTTTCAGACACGCCTATGCCGACGTCCCCTTTCGGTTCCCGAAAGACAAGATGCAATACTCCGCGGTTAACACTGGATGTCAGACCATATGCATAGCATGTGATTCTAAGCAGATTAACAAGCATCAGAAATATATTTACATTACAGCATGCTCCACTATCACCCTCTCACACACCTTATCATGCTCCTCACAGGATTGCAATTTAACACAGCTCTCTTGTCTATCACACCTTTTTCCGGTCGATGCATCCTAAGCAGACTACGGTCCTGCTATCGCTAAGTGGTACGTAATGCATCTTAACTCATACAAGGTTTAAGCACTTTGAGACTACCATGCTTGAGTTGGTGCAGTATAAAATAACAATAATATTACTCTCCGCACCCTTGTGTAATCTCAAAATAACTAATATGAGCAAATCTGGATCCTCTGAGGCCTTCCGTTAATGTCTGGGATACAACATGAGCCTTTGAAAAACATCAAGAATGACCTCTCAATGTCAGAAGTACTCTCTGAAGTCTCGAGGAGTGACAGACAGTCTGCTACCAACAGTAATCTCTGAGAACACTCCGCTATGCCTCAGCGAGACTTAATTCTTCAATAATGCCGGGCCAATCATATTGCCCGAGGTTCTAGCAAGAAAGAGTCCAGTCACGCTAGAAATACTCCCCCAGCGACCTTTCCAGGAGCTCTAAATTATTCAGTACCTCAAAGACCTACTGCAGCAATACTTCCAAATACTCTGAATAGAGAGTACCTTTAGACACCCTTGCTTAAAATAGACCAAAACCGTAAACCTTGAGTAATGGCTGATGCATTTTAGAAATATGCACAAATACTCTAAAGCTCAGAGTAATGTCAGACATTCGTGAGATACTATGACTTTTATTAATGGTCTGTTTAACAGGAGGATTTGCTATGCCTGTGAGATTCTCACAATGACCAGATCCTCTGTCTGCATAACCCAATCCTCTGTTACTGCCGCACACCTGATGGTAGCCCCCTCCTTTACTCTGCCCCCTTCAATCTCCTCACAATGGCCGTTACCTGGTTTGCATCCTCGTGTTTCTCAAAGCTCACAAAACCAAAGCCTTTGGACTTGCCGCTGGGGTCAGTCATGACTTTCACGCTCAAAGTCTTCCCTGCAACCGATGAAAACAGTGTAAGAGGACGCAGGTCGGATAAGGAAGCACATGGACAGGTGTAACTAACGCTCGCAAAAAGCAAGGTTCTAAGGGGATCGCGGTGGCAGAGCTTCAAAGGGATGGCAGTGGACAGGGCCTCAAAGGGGATCCCAGTGGACAGGGCTCAAAGTGGATCCCAGTGGGCAGCGCTCCAAAGGGGTGACAGTGGACAGGGCCTCAAAGGGGATCCCAGTAGACAGGGCTCCAAAGGGGTGACGGTGGACAGGGCTACAAAGGGGATCCCAGCGGACAGGGCTCCAAACGAGTGACAGTGGGCAGGGCCTCAAAGGGGATCCCAGTGGACATGGCTACAAAGCGGTTCCCAGAGGACAGGACTACTAAGGGGACCCCAGTGGACAGGGCTACAAAGGGGACCCCAGTGGACAGGGCTACAAAGGGGACCCCAGTGGACAGGGCTACAAAGGGGACCCCAGTGGACAGGGCTACAAAGGGGACCCCAGTGGACAGGGCTACAAAGGGGACCCCAGTGGACAGGGCTACAAAGGGGACCCCAGTGGACAGGGCTACAAAGGGGACCCCAGTGGACAGGGCTACAAAGGGATGACAAAAAAAGGGGTGACAGCATACAGGGTTCCAAAGGGGCGACAGCGGACAAGGCTCCAAAGGGGTGACAGTGGACAGGGCTACGAAGGGGATCCCAGCAGACAGGGTTCCAAAGCGGCGCCAAAGAAAGGGGCGACAGCAGACAAGGCTCCAAAGGGGCGACAGCAGACAAGGCTCCAAAGGGGCGACAGCAGACAAGGCTCCAAAGGGGCGACAGCAGACAGGGCTCCAAAGGGGCGACAGCAGACAGGGCTCCAAAGGGGCGACAGCAGACAGGGCTCCAAAGGGGCGACAGCAGACAGGGCTCCAAAGGGGCGACAGCAGACAGGGCTCCAAAGGGGCGACAGCAGACAGGGCTCCAAAGGGGCGACAGCAGACAGGGCTCCAAAGGGGTGACAGCAGACAGGGCTCCAAAGGGGCGACAGCAGACAGGGCCTCAAAGGGGCGACAGCAGACAGGGCTTCAAAGGGGCGACAGCTGACAGGGCTCAAAAGGGGCGACAGCGGATAGGGGTCCAAAGGAGCAACAGCGGATAGGTGTTCAAAGGGGTCCAAATGGGATACCAGTGGACAGGGCGCCAAAGGACTGACAACGGACAGGGGTCCAAAGAGCTGACAGCGGACAGGGGTCCAAAGGCGATAGTGAACAGGGCAACAGCAGACATGGCTCCAAAGGGGGGCAAAAGCAGACAAGGCTCCAAAAGGGGGCGATAGCGGACGGACACAGTTCCAAGGGGGGGGGGTGACAGTGGACACGGCTCCAGGGGGGGGTGACAGCGGACATGGCTCCAAATGGGGTGGGGGAGGGGAGACAGCAGACATGGCTCCAAAGGGGGGGTGACAGCAGACACGGCTCCAAAGGTGCGCAACAGCAGACAGGGCACCAAAGGGGGGCGACAGCAGGCAGGGATCCAAATGGGGGTGACAGCAGACAAGGCTACGAAGGGGGGCGACAGCAGATAGGGCTACAAAGGGAGGCGACAGCAGACAGGGCTACAAAAGGGGGCGGGGGCCAAAGCGAACAGGGCTCCAAAGGGGCGACAGTGGAGAGGGCTCCAAAGGAGTGAGTCCAAAAGGGTGACATTGGACAGGGTCCCAAAGGGGATCCCAGTGGACAGGGTCCCAAAAGGGATCCCAGTGGACAGGGCTCCAAAGGGGATCCCAGTGGACAGGGCTCCAAAGGAGCAACAGCGATCCAAAGGGCCAACACCGGACAGGGGTCCAAAGGGGATCCTAGTGGACAGGGTTCCAAAGGGGATCCCACTGGACAGGGTTCCAAAGGGAATCCCACTGGACAGGGTTCCAAAGGAGTGGCAGCGGACGGGGCTCCGAAGGTCTTACCGCGGACAGAGCTTCAAAGGGGCAACAGCAGAGAGGGGTTCAAAGGGGCAATAGCCGAGAGGGGTCCAAAGGGGCGACATCCGAGGGGGGTCCAAAGGGGCGACATCCGAGGGGGGTCCAAAGGGGGCGCGACAGCAGAGAGGGCGCCAAAGGGGGCGCGACAGCGGAGAGGGCTCCAAAAGGAGGCGACAGCGGACATGGCTCCAAAGGAGGGCGACAGCGGACATGGCTCCAAAGGGGGGGCGACAGCAGACAGGGCACCAAAGGGGTGCGACAGCAGGCAGGGATCCAAATGGGGGTGACAGCAGGCAGGGATCCAAATGGGGTGATAGCGGACAGGGCTACAAAGGGGGGCGACAGCAGATCGGGCTACAAAGGGAGGCGACAGCAGACAGGGCTACAAAGGGGGGCTGGGGCCAAAGCGAACAGGGCTCCAAAGGGGCGACAGTGGAGAGGGCTCCAAAGGAGTGAGTCCAAAAGGGTGACATTAGACAGGGTCCCAAAGGGGATCCCAGTGGACAGGGCTCCAAATGGGATCCCAGTGGACAGGGCTCCAAAGGGGATCCCAGTGAACAGGGCTCCAAAGGAGTGGCAGTGGACGCGGCTCCGAAGGTCTAACCGCGGACAGAGCTTCAAACGAGCAACAGCAGAGAGGGGTTCAAAGGGGCAATAGCCGAGAGGGGTCCAAAGGGGCAACACCGGACAGGGGTCCAAAGGGGATCCCACTGGACAGGGTTCCAAAGGGAATCCCAGTGGACATGGTTCCAAAGGGAATCCCAGTGGACATGGTTCCAAAGGGAATCCCAGTGGACAGGGTTCCAAAGAGGATCCCAGTGGACAGGGTTCCAAAGAAGATCCCAGTGGACAGGGTTCCAAAGAGGATCCCAGTGGACAGGGTGCCAAAGGAGTGGCAGTGGATGGGGCTCCGAAGGTCTGACCGCGGGCAGACCTTCAAAGGAGCAACAGCAGAGAGGAGTTCAAAGGGGCAATAGCCGAGAGGGGTCCAAAGGGGAAACAGCCGAGGGGGGTCCAAAGGGGTGACAACCGAGGTGTTCCAAAGGGGGCACGACAGCAGAGAGTGCTCCAAAAGGGGCGCGACAGCAGAGAGGGCTCCAAAAGGGGGAGACAGCGGGCATGGCTCCAAAGGGGGGGATGATAGTGGGCAATGCTCTAAAGGGGATCCCAGTGGACAGGGCTCCAAAGAGGATCCCAGTGGACAGAGCTCCAAAGGAGATCCCAATGGACAGGGCTCCTAAGGGGATCCCAGTGGACATGCAGACAGGGCTCCAAAGGAGTGACAACAGACAGGGTCCAAAGGGGTGACAGCAGACAGGGCTCCAAAGAGGTGACAGCAGACAGGGCTCCAAAGGGGTGACAGCAGACAGGGCTCCAAAGGGGTGACAGCAGACAGGGCTCCAAAGGGGTGACAGCAGACAGGGCTCCAAAGGGGTGACAGCAGACAGGGCTCCAAAGGGGTGACAGCAGACAGGGCTCCAAAGGGGTGACAGCAGACAGGGCTCCAAAGGGGTGACAGCAGACAGGGCTCCAAAGGGGTGACAGCAGACAGGGCTCCAAAGGGGTGACAGCAGAGAGGGCTACAAAGGGGTGACAGCAGAGAGGGCTACAAAGGGGTGACAGCAGAGAGGGCTACAAAGGGGTGACAGCAGAGAGGGCTACAAAGGGTGACAGCGCTCCAAAGGGGAGACAGCGGACAGGGTCCAAAGGGGTGACAGCGCACGGGGTGCCAGCCGACAGGGTCCAAAGGGGTGACAGCGGACAGGGTCCAAAGGGGTGACAGCGGACAGGGTCCAAAGGGGTGACAGCGGACAGGGTCCAAAGGGGTGACAGCGGACAGGGTCCAAAGGGGTGACAGCGGACAGGGTCCAAAGGGGTGACAGTGAACCTGGTTTGTTGGATGCAACAGGGGTCTAAGCCTTGAGAAGTTCCCATTTGGAGGGTTCTACCAGGGGAGGAAGGGGTCTCTTATTCAGAGGGTTCTGAGGGGTGTAGTTCTCCAAATGGTGATCCCTGTTTGGGGCTCTTCGACAGGACTATGGCAGTCTGAAGAGTTTCGAGTGACAGGGCCTATATGTAGGAGTTTGAGGAGGGGGGTATGTGCAACGTTCTGCAGCAAAGCACCAGATGCAGAGTATGGGCAGCATATGCACACAGGAAATGCAGATGCAGCACACTGGGCGCACAGACAGAGCATGGTCTGGAGAGGGCATTGCAGTGAGAGGCAGGGTATCCGCCAAGGTCACACGGCATGCAGGGAGCGCCCAGGCCCCTGGTGAAACCTACCGTACTTGCTGAAGAGCTCCTTGAGCCGCTCGTCATCCATCTCATCCCCAAAGTTCTTGATGTAAACATTGGTGAATTCTTTGGCTTTGGCCCCCAGTTCCACCTCTCGCTCCTTCCGAGACTTGAAGCGCCCCACAAACCTGATGGGTACAGGATGGAGACATCATGATTGCCATGGATACAAGCCACACCCTGAGCAGTGGGTCTCCGGGGTGGTGCTGGATGGAATGGGGTAAGAACAATCTTTAATGTAAGCATCTCAGGATATTTCTTTTTATTTATTTAAAATGTTAATATAGTATGCGCTAGGCCCAAATGCATCTGAGTGCTTTACACTAATTGTCATACATAATAAAAAGTACATTAATAATACAAACCAATAACATTCTAAATGTAAAACATTAAGATCTGATAAAAAGCGAGAAACAAGACATCAATAAACATTATTTCATAGTAAACTTCCATAGCCATGATTCCAGAATGTTCCTGAAGCTCAAGGATTCTGGAATTGTATGAAGATCAGGTGGTAGTAGGTTCCAGAAAAAAACACAGCAGCACCTGAGAAGCCTCTTTTTTGCAAAAGTTAAGCGTCTAAACTAAGGAACTTCAAATGTAGTGATCTCTTGACCCTCCTGATAGTTTTAGTTTATCTCCTAAATAAGCAGGGGTCTGAAAATGGACAATACAGAATAGATTGAAAATAATCTCATCTTCCAAAGGAAGCCAATGGAGTGCCATCAAAATAGGGTTTATGCTGTCAAAACTATGTGCCATAGAAGCCCAACATGCAGCTGCATGAAACGCCGACTTCGTGAGGGCCATAAATGATTGTGGGGAGACGATTAAAATGGAGTTTCCAACATCAATCCAGGATTAAACCAGGGATTGAGCTAAAAGACAAATAAGATCACTGCTCTTAATGCAAATAACTGAAAGTGAGCATATTGTACTCGCATATTTACATGGGGAATACAAGAAACGTCAGAGTCCAGGTAAAAACCTAATGATTTAGCTGAAGAGGAAAGTTTCGAGGAAGACTCAGCTGTACCCAAATTAAGGAAGCAGCTATAAAAAGGCTGTTTGGTTTCATGTCTTGGAAGGTTTTTTTTTTTTATGGTAATACATCCATGTCTCAATTTCTACTAAACAATCAGGTATTACTGCTTCATATCTTTCTATACTAGACCAGAGTATCATTGGCACATTGGTGTGTATCAATTCCTTATTTAACGGCCAGACTCCCAGCGGCTCCATGCATGCATTGAAAAGGAAAGGGGAAAAATTGACTCCATCGCAAAGTCCCCCTCACCAGTTTGCTTGAGCGAAGCCAATCTAATACCTGACTTCTGATCCCCATTCGACAACACAGTTTTTCTTAGAATGTCATGGTCATTGTGTGAAATGTGGCCAATAGGTAGAACGGCACCAACCAGCATACGGCATCATCACCCAAGATTCCTTAAATGTCATGAAGGATATGTAATATAACAGTTTCCGTACAGCAACCTGGACAGAAACCTGACTGAAATGGGGCAAGTAGGGTCTGATTAGTTATCGATTTGTTCAATTGATCAACAGCAAGTTTCGATACATTTACTCAGAAATGGGAAAGAGATCACTGGCCTATAGTTGGCCAAACAAGTCATATCAAGATCAGGTCTCCAGAGTCAGGGTTCTGCAAGGATATAAGCCACACCCCTGGCATGTGGGTCACTCTTCAGGGTACTCCTTCGGGATACAGATAACTCTCCAATGGGGAGAGCCATCGCTCTCCAGGGGTCACTCTCAAAGGGTCGTGGTCTAAGAACAGGGGTACTTCTCTGGCGGGACTGTACTTACACCTTGCGGTCGTTCAACAGCATACCGTTCATCTTTTCAATGGCACGATCTGCAGCATCCTGGGTCTCGAAGTGCACAAAGGCATAGCCCTTGGAGCCATTCTCATCACACACCACCTGTAATGAAACCACAGCACAATTTAAGTCAACCAGAGATACTCGAGGGAACCTATGAGTCATCAAGGACCTACAGGAGTACACACACGTTAACCCAGCCCCTCAAGTGTGAACACGTGAGTCATATCTTTCAGGCTCTGCGAGTGTGAGTATGACAGTCTTCTTCAGTCCTGTCCTCTGGGGTGGATGTGGCTCAGCCGGCCTCTGTGGATCACAGAGCACTCGCCCGCATTGTGGTCATTAGTGCACTCCATGCTGGAAAACTTGGATATCCTGATCAAGAAATATGAAAAGGCCGAAAAGCAGCCACACCACTTGAAAATGTGTCTCTCCAATCAAACACTGACAGTGAATGCCAAGCTCTGGGCTCAGAGGTCAGGCAGCTCACCTAGAAATGCGAGGCAAGGCCAGGCAAGCCATTGTCAGGCACGTCACCCGAGGAGATGAGTCGGAAAAGCATTAATGCATCAATCAAACCACAAAAGCATCCGTCTCTTTTATGGAGCAGCGAAAAAAATCACTTTACCTACAGAACCTACTGTTTCTGATTAATTGGAAAAATGCAACTTTCTGATAATTTCGTAACAATGTTTGGCACTTTTTGTTACACAGGGAGGTGCGCTGCTCGTAGGCCTTCGCCCTAGCACTCTATTTTTCCTCTCCTTTTCGTTCTCGTACCCTGCCCCTCCTTCCTGCTCTCCTTTCTCTATACCTAACCTCACGCTTCCTTCATTACAATGGATGTCATTCCAATAATGTGTCACAGCACAGGCTGGAACGCCCAGTGAAGATGGTCCGTAACTGAGCTAGAGTGCCCGCTGCCAGTGTGCTCGCGAACAAGAGTCACTGACTGCACCCATCGCTGCAGCGTGTTATAGGGCAGCCCTCTACAAATAGGAGTTTCTGACCACCCACCGGGCCAGAGCATTGATGGCGAGGGGTGAAAACAAATTTCGAAAAATGAAGGCAACGCACACCAGCGCCAATCATTTATTTGGTCAAAGACGTGAAAGCATTGACCAACATCTTCCATGCAACAGCCTTAAAACTAATAAGTTAAACAAAACAAATGTAATAGAAACTGAAAAAAGACATATCACTGTAGCATGTAAACATCCTGTGCAGGCCACAGGATTGCAAGTCTCCATATATCTCTATGTAGCAGCTGCCTGCATCAGCCATACAGAGGAACCACATGCCTGCCTTTTCTGGCCCGAAAATTAGACAAACTACCTGGAACTGGAGCAACATATGTTCAACTAGACATAGGAAATTATTTGAAATAAAAGAATCTGTTTTTTCTATTTTGTGCAAGTGTTTCTCTCACTCCTTCAATCTAATCCGCCCTCTTACTCTGCATCTCTCTGTCTCTTTCTAGTGCTGTCACATTCCCTCTGCCTCTCTAGCTCTGTCTTGGAGTCTTTTAGTTTGTGTATTTATCACTCTCTCTCCCTGTGTGTTTCTCTTTGTTTGTGCCTCTTTATTTGGGTCTCTTTCCCTTGAACTCACTCTCCCCAGTGTGACGATTAGGCAGGTCTTGTCATTTCTCCCCAAAGGTGAGCCCTTTCTTATGGAGCTAGGAGGGTGAGGCCGCTACCCGATAGTCCCCCTGGTGGTGGCAATATGCAGAAGGACCTCATAGGTAGGGACTCCCCTCCTGCGGATAAGGACATCCATCTGGGGAAAAGTCTACCTAAAACCCTGTCACATAAGCCCCTACCCTCATGGTCACCCTTTTCTCCCACCATTGAAAATGGAACCATGTGTTACTGTAAAGCCATGACTGACGAATGTAAAACATACTGGGACGAGGACTTTCCAATATGGTGTTGCTGTTACTCCAGGGCGGAGTCAACAGTATAAAGTAGAAATCAAGAACGTACTAAAGAGACCTCACTGTGGAAGCCAAAAGTACATGAACAGGACCCGGGAAGTTCAAATAAGAACGCTGCAGCTGAAGCAGTGGTGTTACTCCATGAGGGGGACAATAAGAACAGGACGTTGCTGAAACATCCCTGGTGCCGGCAGAAAGGTGGACTGTCGGGTCCAGAAAACGCTGAGACCACCAGCCTGCCGCAGAGCCGCGTAAGAAGCAAGGAGGAGGAGGAGAGGCCCTTGCGACCCTGTAAAGAACCAGAGCCGCATCCCCAGGACATCACAGGGAATGGCAGGAAGACCAGGTGGGGTTTGGGAAGAGGCCCAATGCAAAAAGAGTGCACCAGGAGTTATCTCCCTTGTCACAGTGGTCGGCATAATACAACTGCCCCAGGAGAGTACATCGGGGCCCATCTTCGTCGTTGCAGTGGTCGGCCCAATACCACTACTCAAGCAGAGTGCATCGGGGGTAGTCTCCCCCATCGCTGTGGCCAATCCAATACCACTGTCATGCAGAATGCATCGGAAGTCATCTCCCTCGTCACAGTGGTTTATCCAAAATCACCGATCAAGCAGCCTTTGTTGAGAGTCATCTTCTTCAAGGCAGTGGCCCACCCAATACCGCTGCCCAAGCAGAGTGGAACGCGAGCCATAAATCATAGGGATTCAACAAATACCACCAGGAGTTGCCTCTCGTGTGGCTGTGGCCCAATAAACATCATTGGAAAGTCAGAGCTTTGGGAAACAGTCCCATCAATACAATATAGAAACCAGTAGAGAGACATACAAGATAGATACAGCGATCCCTTGAAAATATATTCATCAGAGTGTTAAATGGAAGCCAAATAAGACTATGAGCTGGTCTACTTCCTGTAAGTATTTAAAAAGATTAATCCAGGTTTCTGCAAGAGTGCTTAAAGAACACTGTGGAGAACCTTTATAGAAGGACCAGGAGAAGGGAAACATTCCCCTGGTCCCTTATGATGGGACATTGCAGGAGTTACTTCTACTAGAAGACTGAAGCAGCCAGGAGAAGGGAGTCATTCCCCTGGTCCCTTGTGATGGGAAATGGAAGGAGTTACTTCTAGTAGAAGACTGAAGCAAGCAGCCAGGAGAAGGGAGTCATTCCCCTGGTCCCTTGTGATGGGAAATGGAAGGTGTTACTTCGACTAGAAGACTGAAGCAAGCAGCCAGGAGAAGGGGGTCATTCCCCTGGTCCCTTGTGATGGGAAATGGAAGGTTTTACTTCTACTAGAAGACTGAATCCAGGAGAAGGGAGTAATTCCCCTAGTCCCTTGTGATGGGAAATGGAAGGTGTTACTTCGACTAGAAGACTGAAGCAAGCAGCCAGGAGAAGGGAGTCATACCCCTGGTCCCTTGTGATGGGAAATGGAAGGTATTACTTCTAGTAGAAGATTGAAGCAAGCAGTCATGAGAAGGGAGTCTTTCCCCTGGTCCCTTGTGATGGGAAATGGAAGGTGTTCTACTAGAAGACTGAAGCAGCCAGGAGAAGGGAGTCATTCCCCTGGTCCCTTGTGATGGGAAATGGAAGGTGTTACTTCTAGTAGAAGACAGGAGCAAGCAGCCAGGAGAAGGGAGTCATTCCCCTGGTCCCTTGTGATGGGAAATGGAAGGTGTTACTTCTAGTAGAAGACTGAAGCAAGCAGCCAGGAGAAGGGAGTCATTCCCCTGGTCCCTTGTGATGGGAAATGGAAGGTGTTACTTCTACTAGAAGACTGAAGCAAGCAGCCAGGAGAAGGGAGTCATTCCCCTGGTCCCTTGTGATGGGAAATGGAAGGTGTTACTTCTACTAGAAGACTGAAGCAAGCAGCCAGTAGAAGGGAGTCATACCGCTGGTCCCTTGTGATGCGAAATGGAAGGAGTTACTTCTACTAGAAGACTGAAGCAAGCAGCCAGGAGAAGGGAGTAATTCCCCTGGTCCCTTATGATGGGAAATGGAAGGTGTTACTTCTAGTAGAAGACTGAAGCAAGCAGCCAGGAGAAGGGAGTCATTCCCCTGGTCCCTTGTGATGGGAAATGGAAGGTGTTACTTCTAGTAGAAGACTGAAGCAAGCAGCCAGGAGAAGGGAGTCATACCCCTGGTCCCTTGTGATGGGAAATGGAAGGTGTTACTTCTAGTAGAAGACTGAAGCAAGCAGCCAGGAGAAGGGAGTAATTCTCCTGGTCCCTTATGATGGGGCATTGGATGAGTTACCTCTACTAGAAGACTGAAGCAAGCAGCCAGGAGAAGGGAGTCATACCGCTGGTCCCTTGTGATGGGAAATGGAAGGAGTTACTTCTACTAGAAGACTGAAGCAAGCAGCCAGGAGAATAGAGTAATTTCCCTGGTCCCTTATGATGGGAAATGGAAGGTGTTACTTCTAGTAGAAGACTGAAGCAAGCAGCCAGGAGAAGGGAGTCATTCCCCTGGTCCCTTGTGATGGGAAATGGAGGTGTTACTTCTAGTAGAAGACTGAAGCAAGCAGCCAGGAGAAGGGAGTCATTCCCCTGGTCCCTTGTGATGGGAAATGGAAGGTGTTACTTCTAGTAGAAGACTGAAGCAAGCAGCCAGGAGAAGGGAGGCATTCCCCTGGTCCCTTGTGATGGGAAATGGAAGGTGTTACTTCTAATAGAAGACAGAAGCAAGCAGCCAGGAGAAGGGAGTCATTCCCCTGGTCCCTTGTGATGGGACATTGAAGTAGTTACTTCTAGTAGAAGACTGAAGCAAGCAGCCAGGAGAAGGGAGTCATTCCCCTTGTCCCTTGTGATGGGACATTGAAGTAGTTACTTCTAGTAGAAGACTGAAGCAAGCAGCCAGGAGAAGGGAGTCATTCCCCTGGTCCCTTGTGATGGGACATTGAAGGAGTTATTTCTACTAGAAGACTGAAGCAAGCAGCCAGGAGAAGGGAGTCATTCCCCTGGTCCCTTGTGATGGGACATTGAAGTAGTTACTTCTAGTAGAAGACTGAAGCAAGCAGCCAGGAGAAGGGAGTCATTCCCCTGGTCGCTTGTGATGGGACATTGAAGTAGTTACTTCTAGTAGAAGACTGAAACAAGCAGCCAGGAGAAGGGAGTCATTCCCCTGGTCCCTTGTGATGGGACATTGAAGTAGTTACTTCTAGTAGAAGACTGAAGCAAGCAGCCAGGAGAAGGGAGTCATTCCCCTGGTGCCTTGTGATGGGACATTGAAGGAGCTATTTCTACTAGAATACTGAAGCAAGCAGCCAGGAGAAGGGAGTGATTCCACTGTTGAAGGAAACGCAAACTGCACTTTACTTAAGACTTATGTTTATAGTGTTAGGGTTAGATGAGTTGGTTTCTGACGGAGGACAGAAAACATTTACTTTTGATTTTGATAGACATTCTGACAGCTCACAAGGTTTAAATAGTTTGAGACAGGGCAAGCCCCTTAGATGTAGTGATAGATAGGTGTTCTTGAGTAACACAGTCAAGGTTTATAGCCAACAAAATTGCCCCCCCCCCGTCAGTCTCCTTCTACGACACCCTCACACCACTACCCAGGATGTGTGTATTGAGAGGGGGCGGGGGATCTCTTTTTTTGATTTGCCTTTCTCTCGCTAGCCTCCTGGATCCACTATCAGTAGTGGGAGGAATATTCTCCCTCCCACTCACTCATCCTCCGTCCCTCCCTCTGGAGTCTGTGTATTGAGAAGGGGCGGGGGGTCTCTTTCTCTTTGTTTCCCTTTCTCTCGCTAGCCTCCTGGATCCACTATCAGTAGTGGGAGGGGTATTCTCCCTCCCACTCACTCCTCCTCCGTCCCTCTCTCACTCTAGTGCCTGAGTGTTGAGATTCTCTGCCTATCACTCTCCCCTCTTTTCCCTCTGTCCCTCTTTCTACACCAGCCCCCTTCCCTCGGTAAACACACTGTCAGCGCTCTCAGGTGAGCACTACTGTGGCTTAAGAAGAGCCTAAGGATGTCTGCGATGGGGCCGGCACGTTTGCCAATGGCCCGTCTCCAATGCACAGACATCCTTTGCGTTTTATGTATATAGAGGGCAGGATAGGCTACTCATAACAAACCCAGAGTAACAGATATGCATTTCCTGCTGCTTGCCACTCAGAGGGCCGCTCCACTATTGTGTTTTCTAATCTTTGGGAGAGTTCATATGATACTAAGGTAAACATGTTTTCACTCATGCTAATTAGCAGGGACAAAGGTATGTCGCAATAAAAATACCCCCGTGTTTAAAATGAAAATGATTTTTTACTTGTGCAACGAGACCTACTTGTTTACTCCCTTAGGCCAACTTCCAAAAGTGGGGAGGAAAAACCTTTCACCTTAAAATGGTACCCGGAGTAAGTGAAAGGTAACACATACAAGCATCCACATAAATAGAATGTGTTAAGTAGGCATACCCCAAACAAATAATACTTAGTGAAATATTTAGCCATAGTGCAATCCAATCAAACTGAAATGAGTAGTCACTCAAGCCAGGTCACAAATTAGGCGAGACCATGTCAGAAAGGTTTGAACGCAATTGTGACTTTGCCTTTGTGCCAGAGGCTGGCTGCCTTGATAGGCTCCTCCATGAACCTATCAACTCGGACTGTTATACCCACCCGCCCGCCTCTTCCTTTGCTCACAGTCTAGGAAGGTCCA